>NC_133327.1:485816830-486130163 GCF_042186555.1 Aquarana catesbeiana | reverse complement strand
GGGGCTAAATATACAAGCGTTCAGATGGTGGACGGACAAAGGTCTCTACCGCATAGGCCACTTCCTTTCCCCGACGGGTCCTCTTACCCTGTCCTACTGCAGGCAGAAACTGGACATGCCCGACACAGAAATGTTCAGATTCTCCCAAATCTCACATTTTTTAAATTCCATCTGGACTAACAAACCGGAACCTCCCTCAATAACCCCTTACGAGCACTGGTGCTCCAATACTATGAACCAGAAAGGAGGCATCTCCTTGATTTAAACAGCTCTCCTGACAAATTTTGAAAAGCTGACCCATGCTCGGGCCTGAGAGGAGGACACGGGCAGAACGTGGACTGCTTCAGAATGGTTCTGGTCATCGATACGCTCCTACAAAGGTATTTGCAACATTTCCCTCATAGAGGCCAGTCTAAAGGTTTTGACCAGGTGGTATTATGTTCCCTTCAGATTAGCATTGATGTACCCAGGGACATCTCCACTATGCTTTAGAGGTTGTGAACTTGAGGGCACAATGCTACATATTTGGTGGACCTGCCCCCGCATAAAAATCTTTCGAACTATTAGCTCTTTAACGAATGAAACAGTGACTCCTAACCCCAACATAGCCCTACTTAATCACACTATCTCTAACCTACCTAAGCACTTACAGGCCCTCTCTTTCTTTATATTGCTGGGAGCTAAAATCACTATAGCTAAGGCCTGGAAGAGGCCCACCGTTTCCTTCCAATGCTGTAGGAGGAAAGTATCCTGGATTATGGCTCAGGAGGAAATAGTAGCGAAACTTAATGACAAAATTGAGAGATTTAATGCCACCTGGGAACCTTGGGCCACACTCTGTAACATACCACTCCTTCCTGGAATGGAGAATGGAACTGGGAATGCTCCCTCCCCTCCCTAAACCTCACCCTGCACTTTTCTTCCTTCCTTTCACACGTTTCTTCTCTCTCCTTTCTGGGACAATCTAGTCCCTCACTTACCTCTAGTGTAGAAAGACCTGCAGTTATCCCTGAGGGGGATGCTTTAGAGGTTGTTGGTCAGGCTGTCAGAGGGAACCCGTCCTTTTATGCAGTTAACATGCAATCACCATGGATGTAATCTAAGAAATGGTGGGCTCCGCTTTTATAGCCTCTCCATTCTATCGTTAGCAACCTCAGCTACAGGAGTGACCGTGGATTCCGGGAGGACTCTGTACACACCCACAGAGAGATCCCACAGGGGTGGTTGTGTATGGGACCTCTCGGGCTGTCCGACGACCACCTCCCGAAGACTAATTACTACTTTTACTGAAAATCCCTCAGTTATAAACCCCCTGACAGTCCTGACCTTGTATGTATGACCTTGTATGTTGAGTACACTGAAAATGGTTTATCTCTATTAGTCACTCTATTTTAACTCATTCACTCACGACTAAATTGCTCTGCTTCATGATTGAATGTATCGTACTCTGCCATGTACAATTACTTTTTCGATGTATGAAAGCTTTATTCAATAAAATATTTTAAACCTAAAATCTTAGGAACAAAGAACATGAAGGAGAGATACGTTTGCTTTAAGAGCATAATAAATAAGGGCATTAGCCAATGCACCCCATTGGGTAATAAATTTAAAAGCGGGAACAAAATTCCTGGATGGCTTAATTCCAATGTAAAAATGCATATAAAAACAAAGAAGTCCTTCAAAAAATACAAGGTTGAGGGATCATCATCAGCATTCAGACTTTATAAAGAATGCAACAAGAAATGTAAGGGTACAATAAGGATGGCTAAGATAGAACATTAAAGACACATAGTGTAGGAGAGCAAAAAAAATCCCAAGAAATTCTTTAAGTATGTAAACAGTAAAAAAGGGAGGACTGGCCATATTGGCCACATAAAGAATGAGGAAGGACATCTGGTTGCAAAGGATGGGGAGATTGCGAAGGTATTGAATTTATTCTTCTCCTCAGTCTTCGTGAGGGAATCGGGGGGCTTCAGTAACCAAAACTGCAGTGTTTATCCTCATGACACATCACAGGAAGCACCTACATGGTTAACAGAGGACAGAATTAAAATTAGACTTGGGAAACTTAACATTAATAAATCACCGGGGCCGGATGGCTTGCACCCGAGGGTACTTAGGGAACTCAGGCAAGTAATTGCCAGACCATTGTTCCTAATTTTTACAGACAGTCTACTGACTGGAATGGTACCAGCTGATTGGAGAAAAGCCAATGTAGCACCAATATTTAAAAAGGGCCCAAAATACATCCCTGGGAATTACAGACCAGTTAGCCTAACATCAATAGTATGTAAACTCTTGGAGGGGATGATAAGGGACTATATACCAGATTTTAGTAATGAGAATGGTATTATTAGCAGTAATCAGCATGGATTCATGAAGAATCATTCTTGCCAAACCAATCTATTAACCTTCTCTGAGGAGGGGAGTTGCCATCTAGATAAAGGAAGGCCCATAGACGTGGTGTATCTGGATTTTGCAAAATCATTTGACACAGTTCCCCATAAACATTTACTGTACAAAATAAGCTCTGTTGGCATGGACCATAGGGTGAGTACATGGATTGAAAACTGGCTACAAGGGCGAGTTCAGAGGGTGGTGATAAATGGGGAGTACTCCGAATGGCCAGGGGTGGGTAATGGCGTCCCCCAGGGTTCTGAGCTATTACCAATCCTGTTTAATTTGTTCATAAACAACCTGGAGGCTGGGGTAATAGACATGTGCATTCGTTTTCGTCCGAATGCATTTTCGTCCGAATTTCAGGTGTTTTCGTTATCGTTTTAACAAACGATAACGAAAGTGCAGAATCCGAAAAACGAAAGATCTGACATAAACAAATGCTTTATTTTCGTTTTCGTTGCTACAACAGTTGGATATAAATAGGAGATTCGACATGATGATGACAATAACAATCTGTGTCCATCAAACCTGTGGTCGAATGTGCCTAACCTTAACTCTATTAGTCCAAGATTATTCTACATAGAAAAGATTCGACGTAGGGAAGAAAAGATTCGATGTAGGGGAGAAAAGATAAATAAAAATAATGATGATGATGAATGTTATTGGCTGATTGTAACCAAAGAGCAGGAGCAGTAAAATAGCTAGAACTAAGTACACACGTACTTTGGCTTAGGGTGTCTGTTGAAGGTTTTAAGAAGATTCGACAGAGCAGGTAAACTATATGGCGTTGTACAGTTTAGCTGCTCCGTCGCATCTTCTTTGAACATTCGACAGACACCATAAGTCTTCAAAGACAGATTCGACCTTAATTTGGATTTTCGGACGAATGCAATTTTTAACGAAAAACGAAATAAAAACGAATTTCGAGAGTAACTAAATAAATGTATTTTTCGGACAAAAACGAAATTCCAAAACAAAATATTTCAGTGTGCACATGTCTATGGGGTAAACAGTGCAATCTCTGTATTTGCAGACAATACTAAGCTAAGCAGGGCAATAACTTCTCCGCAGGATGTGGAAACCTTGCAAAAATATCTGAACAAATTAATGGGGTGGGCAACTACATGGCAAATGAGGTTCAATGTAGAAAAATGTAAAATAATGCATTTGGGTGGCAAATATATGATTTGCAATCTATACCCGGGGGGGAGAACCTCTGGGGGAATCTAGGATGGAAAAGGACTTTGGGGTCCTAGTAGATGATAGGCTCAGCAGTGGCATGCAATGCCACTCTGCTGCTAACAAAGCAAACAGAATATTGGCATGCATTAAAAAGGGCATTAATTCCAGAGATAAAACGATAATTCTCCCGCTCTGGACTCTGGTCCGGCCGCACCTAGAGTATGCTGTCCAGTTCTGGGCACCAGTCCTCAGGAAGGATGTACTGGAAATGGAGGGAGTACAAAGAAGGGCAACAAAGTTAATAAAGGGAGGATATTAGTTATGAGAAAAGGTTGCGAGCACTGAACTTATTCTCTCTGGAGAAGAGACGCTTGAGAGGGGATATGATTTCAATATACAAATACCATACTGGTGACCCCACAATAGGGATGAAACTTTTTTGCAGAAGGGAGTTTAACAAGACTCGTGGCCACTCATTAAAATTAGAAGAAAGGGGGAGTGGCCAAGTGCAGCATGGAGTAGAACGTGTGCACCCTGAGCTCCGTCCACCACTCCTGTGTCTTATGAATCCTCAGCATCCAGGTATCACAGCCAGGCAGACCTTTCAGGACCCTCCATACAGGCCATCCCGGCTCTGCGGAATTCCGACGGGAAGGGGTCCAGGTGGAGCGGCGCTCCTCCACACGGCGGCGGCCCTCAGGAAAGACCACAGCTTTGGCCTAGTATCCAGAAGCGGCGGCCATCTTGGTACATCCGAACGCTAGGCCAGCAATATACCACGGCCTCCCTGGCCCCCCCCTATTACCACCCCATGCAGAGCCGCTCATTATCCAGACTACCCACCTCTTCTCACAGCACTCACAGGGACATTGCTGTGCTTCGGCCAGCAGGAGCTCCTGAAACCTCCAAGTAGCGCCCATCTTGCTACACCCAAACGGACACCCTCGATCCCCCAGCCTTTCCCCTGCTAGATACAGTCCCCACTGGGTCACCACAACACCCTGGCCTGCCAGAACATTATCCCCAACTAAACTTGCAAAGGTCGGATGCGGGGCTATATTATGGCGGCGTGAAAACTAGCATTGCCTGAGCTTCACAACACATGCCTGCAAGGAAGAGATCCTTGCCCTATCCTGCCCAAGATATCCAGATGGTGCCATAAGCAAGGGGACCCCCGCGGAACGCAGACTGCTGACATCCAGCAGTACTTCACCCTAGAAATGCCGAGAACTAGGTCGTCCTCCCGGGACAAGATGGCGCCAGAACCCGCCGAAAGGGACAACGTGGCACACCCCGCGATTAAACAGCAGGTCGGAAGCTCCCCTCCGCTTCCCCCAGCTACTGCCAGAGATCCCTCCATTCTGAGCTCCAGCCTCTCTGGCATACCTGTACTGCTGAGAGAGAACTTAACTGCCAGCCCGGATCAGCCCAGCATGTTTGCTGATTTCACAGATCATACCCCCAATGCTGTGCTGTCTCCTGCAGAAATGTCAGCTATCCTCTTATCCCTACCCACAAGACAAGACATGGAAACTATCGCGACCAGGATGGTGTCATCCTTGCGTCAAGACATTATTAACATATCACAGAATGTACAGAAGCTTGAAAACTCTGTTGAAATTTTATCTACAGAGATGCAATACTGTACAGGTTAGACTCTCTGGAAGGTCTGCACAAACACCAGGCTGATATGACCCATCTGGGCCTGCAACATGACGATCTAGAAAATCGCCATAGGTGAAAAAATATGAAGCTGCGTGGCATCCCGGAGACTATTAGAGACCTATGAGACATAGTTATTGGCATATTTAATGACATTTTGGACAGGCCTACCTCTGCACCCATCGAGTTGGACAGGGTGCACAGAGTAAATATCCCTGGTGGTGGAGAACACACCAGAGATGTGTTGTGCAGGGTGCATTTATTCCTTAAAAAAGAGGAGATAATGCAACGTGCCTTGAACAGGGGCCCATTTCACTTAGAGGGTGCCACGATTCACCTCCTTCCAGATCTGTCTCACAGAACTCTATACATGAGACGTCAAATGAAACCTTTACTGGATAAGATCAGAGACTGGCAGCACGTATGTGTGGAATTACCTTTTCGGCCTCACTATCCGCCTACGCAATGACAGCATCTTCATGAATGACCACAGGCCGGAGGTTTTCCGCTTCCTAGACACCAAACCCATTGACATACCTGACTGGTTAGGGATGGATACTGCTCCCACAGGTCCCTCGATCTCGCAACGCAGACGTGCAGGACCTTCCAACAGGAGTGCTCCCAGATCACTGCCTGCTGGCCCACATTCTAGAGAGCTATGACTTACCCCATAAGATGCAACAAGCCTGCTCCTATACCTCTACCTTATTGCTTTTCTCAGTGACATATGGATGACACCTCACCCCCTCGATAAACGACATTACCGCCTTGCTGGACCATTCTCTGGGGGGAGTAGGAAGTACCTCTACTCCTGGATCAGCAAGACCCTGCAACACTGGATTATCCATGTGGGTGAAAAACTTACAGGGCAACTATACATGCCTTACAGTTGTTTACGGCCTTTAGATGCATACAGACATAGACACAAGTATACATGGCTTTCCATTACGGAACCCTCAAGGGCCCAGACTGACCGGAACTGCGTTCAGAAATGCCTGTTAAGCTTACACCCAGCAGTTGATACATTGATACAGTAAATGACCATCGCCCTGGATTGCTTCACCCCCGATACCAATCCACAAACCTTGGATACCAATATCGCAGGGTAGGGGGGACCTACTACATATACAGAACATCATCAATTACATATGATGAGTTTTCCTATACTGTATAGCTTCCTACAACTTACTTTTGAGAAATGACTAGACTCAATGACTGACTAGAACCCTAGTCTTAAATTTAGCTCAACACTTATATGTCTACTGGTGCTCCTACATTTGAGTAAAGAATTTAAGAATTTGTGACAGGCTCTGATACCTTAGGAATGTGTTTTCTTTTTTCCCTAGCTTGGATTCCAAGAGGACCCCTGGGTGGGACCCCCAAATTTCTCCAAAATTCACCTTCAATTGTAGAGGTTGGTTCTTGCTCTATTACCACAATATTGCTCGGTGAACCACTTGACGGATAAAACCCCTTATAGTATATATTGTCTATACTGTCCTATGGAGACGCACTCCCCATGTGGTTTTATTTTTGTGTGTTCTGTCTTGTGGTTCCTCTCCCACCAGGATACCCCTCTTGTGAATCTAGCAAAACAAATGGTATAGCTGGGACGTGTTTACCTACTGTTGTTGCTTTTTCCTTAAATGTAAAAGGGTTCTAAATGACTTAGCCATTCTAAATATGGCAAGTCCTCTTCCTTTATGATGCACTATAACTTGTTTTATGGCAATGTGGGGTATTGCTTAGACATGCGGATGCTAAAAAACGTTACCTCCCCACGTAGAAACTAGTGTTTCAGCCTGTTTTGACCTGTTGGGACAGATTGGAACCTATTGGCCTACACAGCCACCCCTGATTAGGGTACTTGAGTGGTGCTAGACTCTATACTAGCACCTGAGGTTTTTGTCCTTTCTCCCCTTTCCCTCCACACCCTTTCTTCTCCCCCCCCCCCCCTTTTTCTCCCCTTTCTCTCCCCCTCTTTCATCTCGCTACCATGAGAGGTCCCCGGGACGTGGCTATCCTCCAACTGTGCTCATTCAATGCACGTGGCTTGAATGAACCAACTAAACGCTCACAAATACTGTATAACTTTCACAAATCCAAAATTGACATAATTTTCTTCCAAGAGACCCACTTCCATACAAATCATATTTCAAAACTGCACAATAAATATTACCCAACCTGGCTGCATAGCACATACTCCCAATCTAATTCTAGAGGGGTGGCTATTGCCCTCCACAAATTATTGAATTATACTCTTCTAGATTCCTGCTCAGACCCCGACGGAAGGTATTTGTTTTTGAAAATATCTTAGTGGTAAGACGTACACCCTGGCTAATATATATATACTGCTAACCAAAACCAAATCACTAATACTATTTAATATCTTCACAAGCTATTGGAATTTGCCGAAGGGTGATCCTGGCTGCTAGAGATTTTAATAGTGTCCTGAACCCTACAATGGATACCTCCTCAGGCAAAAGCTCATTCTCCTACAACCAAATTAATAAACTAAGGAGATTCCTGATTCAGCACAACCTGATGGATGTCTGGCGCATCCTCCACCCCACAGATAGGGATTATTCCTTCTTTTCTGCAGCTCATAACTCCTACTCATGGAAATAATTTTTTCTCATCAGCCACTATGCACTGACATACCATTCCCAGAGTAGGATTGGGAACATACTATGGTCCGATCACACACCAGTGTTTCTGTCCCTCTCCCTGCCCGATCTGCCTGGTCATGACTGGACTTGGAGACTTAATGACTCACTACTACAGGATGACATTTGCTTTGTGGATATCCAGACCACTATATCCAACTTCATTGTGGACCATAGTAATGGTGATACCTCTGTCCCGATACAATAGAAAGCACTGAAATGCGTACTACGTGGGGTCTTTATTAAACATGGCTCTAGACTCAAACAAATCAGTCTTGCCCAGATTCAAGAACTATCCCTTCGGATTACTGACTTGGAACGATCCCATAAATGTAACCAATCCCTGACCACCCAACTTGCCCTGACGCAAGACTTAAACTGCTAAACTTGTTTGAACAAGTCCTTATCCATTAGAGACAAATCACGTAAACGGTTTTATGTCGAAGCTAACAAACCAGGTAGGATGTTGGCCAGAGCCCTCCATGGTAAAAATGGCATTGCTTCTATTCCTAAACTCAAACGACCTGACAGCCAACTCACCCACCATCCTAAAGAAATGAATTGTTTTCTTAATTCTACGCCACACTATACAACCTTCCCCCCCACGCCCTCCAAACATGTCGCCTGAAGACTTTCAATCTAAAATTGACTAATATATTGCTACCACAGCACTTCCGACTATCCCTACAGATATAGTGCAGGATCTTGAGCAACCATTTATAGAGGACGAACTTGTGCTGGCAATATCTGCCCTCAAACCTAACAAAAGCCCAGGCCCGGACGGCTACTCGACCCGCTTCTATAAATCCTTCAGAGATTCCCTTACACCACTTCTTATAAAGATGTATAATGACATCTCCGGAGACTCTGCTTTTCCAAGACAAGCTTTGGAAGCCCATATCATACTCTTACCTAAACCCGGGTCGAATGCTACACTATGCGGTAGCTTTCGCCCCATTTCTCTCACCAACATTGACATTCGCTTATACTCCAAACTACTGGTCAATTGCCTTCTGCCAGCTATACCCAACCTCATACACCTTGACCAGGTGGGATTTACCCCCAAAAGGGAGGCCAGGGATAATATCCCTAAAACCATTTCCCTGATGGAATATTATTAAAATAAGTGCAGCGCAATAGGTAAAACTAATAAATATAAATGATTCCAGATGAATCCAATATTTAAGTATCAAATGTCCATAAATGACATCCCAATGAGTGTAGAAATTCAATGGTGTAATCAATCCTATATAAATTCATCCAAAAGACACTGAATGCGCTTACCAGATGCTGTGGACCTCTGCAAGCAGAGATCAAACTCACATGTACGACCGCAGGGATGATGATATTTCCTGGTGGTGTCTCTGAAGGGTTAAATAAAACCTGGAGAATCAGCCATCCGAGGTGGATAACCCAGCATGAAGATATCAGAGGTGCAAGACCAGGTCAGCAGTAATAAGCATCGGATATAAGGGGAAGACAGCTCCAGTGTTTAAATATTAAAAATAAAAAGTACAATCTAAGTGCACTCCGTATATTTAATAAGGGAAAAGTCACTGACATGAAGTAAAAACGAGCGCTCAGATGCGCATTACAAATGAATGGACAGCAGCACAGTAAAGATATGATGCCGGCATAACACAGTGTGGCAGCGGGTGACGTCCACAAACTCCTCCCCCCGTACGCGGCGTTACTTCCAGGTTCGACTTTGTCAGCAAGGGGTGGAGCCTGGCAGTCACCCAGCAGCTTATAAAAGAGCGGACAATGTCCGAGTGGGTTACGGCCCAGACGGACGCCAGAGAAATCTCCATGGCAACCGGACTCCATAGAAAGCAACTTCAACAAGCAATTAAAATCAAATAATGTCTGCATAAAGAGGCGGAAACGGAAGTATGTTAACACCTCTATGTCTGCCAAATTGCACGGGGACATCACCACAAAGGGATTCCAATGCCATACCGCAGTATATAAATAAAAAAATAAATAAAAATTGAGGCTGTAAAAAATCCCAATTAGGGTAGATATAGAAACCTAACGAGATGTAAGTTAAAGCGGAATTCCACACAAAAATGGAACTTCTGCTTTTCGGAACCCTCCCCCCCTCCGGTGTCACATTTGGCACCTTTCAGGGGGGGAGGGGGGTGCAGATACCTGTCTAAGACAGGTATTTGCACCCACTTCCGGCATAGACTCCCATGGGAGTCTACGCCTCTTCCCGTCCCCACCGTGCTGTCTCCTGGGAACACACAGCTCCCAGGAGAGAGCGGGGACCACTTGGGACGCGCAGCGCGACTCGCGCATGCGCAGTAGGGAACCGGGAAGTGAAGCCGCAACGCTTCACTTCCTGATTCCCTCACCTAGGATGGCGGCGGCAGCTGCCGAGAACCGAGCGGATTCTCGGCGTCCCCTGCCGACATCGCTGGACCCTGGGACAGGTAAGTGGCCATGTATTAAAAGTCAGCAGCTGCAGTATTTGTAGCTGCTGGCTTTTAATATTTTTTTTTTTTGGCGGTGTGGGTGAACCTCCGCTTTAAAAACTTTTAAGTAAACTAAAGGAGTATATCGAAATAAATTCACCCGCTGCCATATCTGTGTAAAAATACAAAAAACAAACAAAATAAATAAATACAAAACATAAATGTAAAATACAACTAATATCAACTATTTATTGGATATAATAAACAGTTCAGGTCAAATTCCACATTTAACCCTTTAGGAACCATAACCTGAGTCTCATGAATCCACATGGATTCACGTTGGCTCAGCTGCCTAATAAAATTACCCCCCTCCAATGTGGATTAACTCTTTCCAAACCCCAAAATTGTAAACATTTGGGATTTCGGCCATGGAAATTCCTAAAATGTTTAGAAACATTGTGTGTAATTAATCCTCTTTTGATATTGTTTACATGTTTGGCTATGCGGACTCCCATAGGTCTGGAAGTCCTGCCTATATATTGGAGTCTGCAGTCGCATTCCAACATGTAAACAACCCCTACTGTGTTACACGTTATGAAGTGTTTAATCTGATAATACTTGTTGATAGCTGATGCTGTAAAATCTTTCCTTCTTTTAAGATTGTGTCTACTTTGTTTGCATGCAGGGCATTTCCCACAGGCATAAAAACCTGACAGGAAATTGAAAATCCGGTTTTCCTTTTTGATCTCAGGGGGGTCTACCACACTAGGTGCTAAAATGTCCTTTAACATAGGTGGTTTTCTGTAGACAAACTTAGGACGGGGGGGCAACACTGCACCCAGAACACTATCTTTTTTGAGAATATCCCAATGTTTTGAAACTATCCTCTCAAATTTTTTATATTGAATGTTGTAATCAAGGATAATTTTGTATTCAAAGTCATCCTTAGATTTCTGGTGGTTATCTGAATCAGCAACTAGAGAGGCTCGATCCAAATTGCCAATATTGGCTATATCCCCCGTTATATGCTCCTTGGTGTAACCCTTGCAAAAAGCGGTCTGCCAATACATTAGCTTGGGAGAAATAATCTGAATCCAGGGCACAGTTTCTCCTCAAATGGATAAACTGTCCCTTGGGGACATTATACAGCCAGGAGTGATGGTGACAGCTATCTAACGGTATGAATCCGTTCCTATCGGTCGGCTTAAAGTAATTTCTAGACAGAAATCTATCTCCTTGCTTAAAAATTTCCAAATCTAGGAAGGCTATATGTGCAGTATCTGCATTCCAAGATAGATGGATGCCCTTACTATTGCCATTAAGCTTTGACATGAAGAGCCGAAGGCTAATCATGTCCCCCTCCCATATCATGAAAAGATCATCTATATATCTTTGGTAGCAGACAAAGTCCTCCTCCCACAGTGCCATGAAGATGTTAGCAACACTGGACTACTCCAAGGGATTGAAGAAAAAACCTTCCGCCATACCAGAAGTAATTTCTGGATAGACAAAAATCCAGGGCTTTCAGAAGGAAATCCTTCAGAAGAGAACGGAGAGAGGATCCATCGAGGGCCCAATGGACAGAATTGAGAGCATCATGGTGGCCTATAATGGTGTATAATGAGCTCACGTCAGCAGTGACTAGAAGACTGTTCTCTTTACACGGGAATAGTTCCAAGATCTGAATAATGTGTTTCGTATCCTTAAGATACACCTTGGTAGTGGATACCAACAGTTTCAAAAAATGGTCAAAATATTGGCCAAGGCATGCTGTAACGTCAATACCGTTTACGATAGGTTGACCTGGGGGTGACTTAGCGTCCTTGTGTATTTTAGGCAAAAAATAAACTATTGGTCTCCTGCAAGCACTGGGATTCAAGTATGTCGCCTCTTTTTTATTTAATACTCCCTGGGATCTACCTAAAGATATAAGAGTTTGTAATTCATCTTTGAATTTAAAAACCGGGTCACTACTCAACAATTGATAGGTGTTTCTGTCAGATAACAGTCGTTCCATTTCAAGTTTATAATATGATTTACTCATAACAACCACTCTTCCCACTTTATCGGCGGATCACCACATCTTTATTTTTCTCTAGTGTACTAATTCCTTTCTTAAGATATGAAGGATCCCCTATTTTCTTAATCTTCATCTCCTGCAAGTCAATAGCTACCATGTTTTTAAAAACTTCGATATGTTAATGGTCATTTTTGGGAGGATTGAAGACTGACTTGTTTGCTAGACCGGAGTGACCCCCAATAGGGGCAACCACACCGGTTTGGCTCAACCTTTCTCCTGGTTTAGACAAAAAGTACCTTTTAATGTTGAGGGTCCTAATTAACTTCTGTAAGCTAATATATGTTTGGAATTTATTAAAATTCCTAACTGGGGCGAATTTGAGTCCCTTATCCAAAACTAAGTTCATCATCTGATAAATCTGTACCACTAATATTATATATTCATGTACCTAATGGGACTTTTGTCTTTTGAATTTTTCGTCCGGCTCTTCTCCCTCTCTTTCCCTTCTTTTCCCCCTCCATTTGCTTCCACCAGGTGTGTGCTCCCATGGTGTTGACTATTGGGGCTGAGGGTCCCCTAAAAAACCTTCATCTTGATGGGGGTAATCATGACGTAATGGAGTGAACCTGTTCTGAATAGGTATAGGGGCTATATCATAATGAAAATCACCTCCTCCATAACTATGATTGTAATCATTATATATGTGGTGGCCTCTGTTGGATGTATTACTTGAGTGCCTCCCTCTGGAAGGACGGAGAGAGGTCCCCAATTGGCTTCCCAGTGTTGCTAACATCTTCATGGCACTGTGGGCGGAGGACTCTTTCTTTGGTAGCAGACCGGCGCAAAGATATATAGATGATCTTTTCATGATATGGGAGGGGGACATGATTAGCCTTCAGCTCTTCATGTCAAAGCTTAATGGCAATAGTAAGGGCATCCATCTATCTTGGAATGTAGATACTGCACGTATAGCCTTCCTACATTTGGAAATATTTAAGCAAGGAGATAGATTTCTGTCTATAAATTACTTCAAGCCGAACGATAGGAACGGATTCATACCGTTAGATAGCTGTCACCATCATTCCTGGCTGTATAATGTCCCCAAGGGACAGTTTATCCGTTTGAGGAGAAACTGTGCCCTGGATTTGGGTTATTTCTCACAAGCTAATGTATTGGCAGACTGCTTTTTGCAAAAGAGATTTCACCAAGGAGCATATAACGGGGGATATAGCCAATGTTGGCAATTTGGATCGAGCCTCTCTAGTTGCTGATTCAGATAACCACCAGTAATCTAAGGATGACTTTGAATACAAAATTATCCTTGATTACAACATTCAATAAAAAAAAAATTGAGAGGATAGTTTCAAAACACTGGGATATTCTCAAAAAAGATAGTGTTCTGGGTGCAGTGTTGCGCCCCCCCCCCATCCTAAGTTTGTTTACAGAAAACCACCTACGTTAAGGGACATTTTAGCACCTAGAGTGGTAGACCCCCCTGAGATCAAAAAGGAAAACCTAATGTAGACACAATCTTAAAAGAAGGAAAGATTTTACAGCATCAGCTACCAACAAGTATTATCAGATTAAACACTTCATAACACGTAACACGGTAGGGGTTGTTTACATGTTGGAATGCGACTGCGGACTCCAATATATAGGCAGGACTTCCAGACCTATGGGAGTCCGCATAGCCGAACATGTAAACAATATCAAAATAGAATTACACAATGTTTCTAAACATTTTAGGAATTTCCATGGCCAAAATCCCAAATGTTTACAATTTTGGGGTTTGGAAAGAGTTAATCCACATTGGAGGGGGGGCAATTTTATTAGGCAGCTGAGCCAGCGTGAATCCATGTGGATTCATGAGACACAGGTTATGGTTCCTAAGGGGTTAAATGTGGAATTTGACCTGAACTGTTTTATATCCAATAAATAGTTGATATTAGTTGTATTTTACATTTATGTTTTGTATTTATTTTGTTTGTTTTTTGTATTTTTACACAGATATGGCAGCGAGTGGATTTATTTCGATTTACTCCTTTAGTTTACTTAAAAGTTTTTAACTTACATCTCGTTAGATTTATATATCTACCCTAAATGGGATTTTTTACTGCCTCAATTTTATTTTTTTTATTTATGTACTGCAGTATGGCATTGGATTCCCTTTGTGGTGATGTCCCCATGCAATTTGGCAGACATAGAGGTGTTAACATACTTCAGTTTCCGCCTCTTTATGCAGACATTATTTGATTTTAATTGCTTGTTGGAGTGGCTTTCTACGGATTCCGGTTGCCATGGAGATTTCTCTGGCGTCCGTCTGGGCCGTAACCCGCTCGGACATTGTCCGCTCTTTTTTTTTTTTAAAGTTATCTTTATTATAATTTTAAGTGAGAACAAAACAATACAGAGCCTATTGGGCATACCCAGGCTCGTTCACAACTACAACTACAAAACTAAATATAAGATGAGAAAAAAAAAAAAACACACATAAACTACCTAAACCATTGTACGCTCGACCACCTGTGTAGAAAATTCAAAGCAATTCTTCAATTCCACATATATCCTACAAAGCTCACTTTAGGTTCTTGTAACATAAAGTGTACATTATAGATACATAATTGCATTCCCCCCCTCCTCCTGACTATTGACTGAGCATCTCAGGGGTGTTATGAGATCGGAGATGCCTCTTGGGTCATTCACGGTACTTAGTAGAACATTACTAATCGTCCATCGAGTCTGCATTAGTGGACAGGGAATCCGTCCAAATATCCCATATTTTGTGGAATTTTTTGGCACATCCACGTGACAGGTAGGTAGCCTTGTATAGTGGTAGAGCCGCATTCACTAACCTCTTCCAAAATTGTAATGAGGGTGCGGATGAGGCCTTCCATCTGAGTACTATCGACTTACGGGCATAATAAAGTAGTAATCCTAGCAGGGTTCTAATAGTCCGGCTTGGGGCCAGGGGTTCCACAAGTCCCAGCAAACATACCTCTACAGACAGTGGTACAGGAACAGTGGTGACAGTCAAAATAAAATTGGTTACCTCAACCCAAAAAATTTCGATCTGTGGACAGCTCCAAAATATGTGTATGAAATCCGCTGAGGATGAGTTGCATCTCCAGCAGGAGGGAGGAATAGATGGATATATTTTGTGTAGACGCACGGGTGTGTAATATATCCTATGTACTATTTTAAACTGCACTAACTTGTCTCTAGCTGATACTAGCTGTGAAAAGGGGCACTCCCACAGTTCCTCCCAATCTTCTGTGTCTAGTGTAGGGAAATCAATCACCCACTTTGCCTTAAGGTTTTCTAATCCCGTGTGTACATTAGGGAGTAACGCTTTATATATGGTGGATAAGGGCTTAGAGTTTCGTCCCTGAGCAGAGTTTCCAGATTTGAAGTGTAAAAGGCCACTTGGGCATGCTCAAACTGGGTGTTGAAGGCGTGTCTAAGCTGCAGGAATCTAAACAGATGAGAGTTGGGTAAATCATATTGTTGTTTCAACCCGTCAAAAGTCTGCATTCGGCCATCCAAACAGATCTGATTTATATATTTGATGCCCTTGCATGCCCATATACTAGGGTCAGGAATGGACCCAAATTCTGACAATTGCGGGTTAAACCAAAGAGGGCTGTGCGGGGATATGTGTCCAGAAGGTGTGGGGCGCATGGAATTGGCCACCGACCACGCTCGTATAACCGCTTTCATTGCCGTTGTAAGAGGGAAGGGAGCCCTAGGACCCCGGTAAAGTAAGTTCCGTAGTGCCTCGTATGACCCCAGATGTGCTGCTTCTAGAACCACTGCTGCATTGGACTCATCAGAGACTAGCCAGTTGTGGGCATGTGATAATAGAGCCGCCACAAAATAAGAATGGAGGTCAGGGCAAGCCAGGCCTCCCTCCCCCCAAGGTCTCTGTAGCACCGCCAGCCTAAATCTCGGCTGACCGGCTCCCCAGAGAAAAGATAATAGAATGGTATTTATCAGGCAAAAAACTTTTTTTGGAATCCAGATAGGGGCGTGTCTAAGAACATAGAGAAAAGCGGGCAGTAGTTTCATCTTGAATAAATTAATCCTCCCAATTAGAGAGAGGGGGAGATGTGCCCAAGCCTTCAGTCTTGTCCTCATCATTTGTATCAGTGGTTCGAAGTTAAGGGTATAATAATCAGAGGTAGATGTGGAAATGTGGATGCCTAGATATTTAATTTTGTCTGTCCATAATAAGGGAAGGTTGGGATCTGCTATGTCCTTTGCGGCTATATCTATCGGTAATATTTGGGATTTTTCCCAGTTCACTTTGAGTCCCGAGCAACTATTGAAATTTGAAAGAATGGTCAGCGTCTCATGGAGGGATTGAGCAGGGTCATTCAAAAAAAGAATGAGATCATCTGCGTATAAAGCCACTTTCTCATGTATGGATCCCACCTGTATGCCCCTAACCCCCTCTGCCTGTCGTAAGGCCGAAGCAAGTGGTTCCATCACCAAGGCAAACAAAGCCGGTGACAGTGGACAACCCTGTCTCGTACCTCTTCCCACCGAAAAAGGTGCCGACAGAGCACCATTAAGTTTTATCTGCGCTGTTGGGTCCTTATACAAAATATCGATCCACCTACGGAATTCTTCTCCGAAACCCATAACCTCAAGAACCGAAGACATATAAGGCCATGCCACCGAATCAAATGCCTTTTCAATATCTAGCGCAACCAATACCCTCGTGGAGGACTCAGTGGGAGGCAGCTGAAGATGTGTAAACACTCTACGTAGATTTATATCTGTTGATTTCCCTGGCATGAAACCAGTCTGGTCTATATTAATCAGGGATGGTAGAATCGTCCGCAGTCTGGTCGCTAGTATTTTTGTCAAGATCTTGAGGTCATAGTTTAGCAAGGAGATCGGCCTATAGGAAGTACAGAGGGATATGTCTTTGCCGGGCTTAGGAATGAGGACTATGTGTGCCTGGTACATAGAGGGGGGCAAGGACATCTGCCTTTTACTTTCAGAGAAGACCTTCAACAGTTTTGGTGCAACTAAAGAGGCATACATTCTGTACCATTCACCCGGCAGGCCATCTGGTCCCGGCGTTTTTCCACTGGGGAATGAACAAATCGCTGCCTCTATCTCCTCAGTGGTAAAATCCTTATCTAAAAATTCAAGATCCTCCTGTGAAAGAGTGGGTAGGTGCAGGGAATGTAAAAACTCCCTACGCCGGTCCTCAGGCCAGCCAGGGACTGCTTCATATAATTTTTCATAAAAGGATCTGAATTCATCCAAAATTTGCTCAGGAGTTGAAAGCACCTGACCATCCGAACCACGTATTTCTGACACCACTGTCTGCATTTTAGAGTCCGCAACTAAATTTGCTAGAAGCTTGCTGTTCTTGTCTCCGGACTCAAAGATCTTCCCCGCCAGAGATTTTAAATCCAAATGCGTGGCCGATGCAAGATGTAGAGACAATGCTCTTCTTGCCTCAGCTAGCTGGCTGAAGTGATCCCGAGTCGGGGAACCAGAAAAAGTCTCCGCTGCCTTAGCCTCTCCCTCCTCAAGGGCCTGGACCTGACAGGACATCTCAGAACGAACCGTCTTGATAGCTGAAATATATTCACCCCTGGTGTTGGCCTTAAAGGCGTCCCAGACTACCTGTGCTGAGGTTGAGTTCTCATTGATCTCCCAATATTGTTGTAATTTAGGAGAGACTTCCTCCTCCACCCTCGTGTCCTGTAACCATTTTGGTGCTAAACGCCAACAGTCTCGACTCCTGGTGTCAGACAACCCCAAGGTGACCTCTAAGGGCGCATGATCAGAGAGGCCCGCAGGTAAGTACAAGACCCCCCTCACCGCCGCCAGGGCACAGGTGTTGCCAAAGACCAGGTCGATCCTGGAGCCTGATTTATGAGTGGTGGAGTGAAAGGAGTAAACCCTAGTGGTTTGGTGCTTCCATCTCCAGATCTCAGTGTAATTAAGTGCTTGTGCCCATTGAAGTAGGTCCGGTGAAAACACCCTATTTGGGTTGGACGAGTCCAGAGATGGGTCCAGAATAGAATTAAAGTCTCCAGCTATGTAAAGTCTGGAGAACTGTAGTGTAGCTAAATGTTCATATATTTTGTAGAGGACCTGTTGGTTGAAAGGAGGGGGAATGTATACATTTACTAAAGCATAGACCACTGCCCTGATCTCCAGTAAGAGGATTATGAATCGGCCCTCCTGATCAGTTTGTAGATGTAGGACCTTATATGCAAGGGATTTGTTTAATAAGATGGCCACTCCCCTGGCGTAACTGGAGTACGTTGCATGAAATGCTTGCCGTACCCAGGGTCTACGTAGTGCTAGGATCTTATTCCCCAGGAGATGGGTCTCCTGCAGGAACAAGATATGGGGTTTGTGATTATTCAGGTATTTGAACATTAATGCCCTTTTAACCTTATTATTAAGACCTCGTACATTCCATGTTATCAGTTTTAACTCCATAAAGGCAATAGCAATTTATAATGCAGCATAATGATACCTACGTGTGAGAGATCAGCCCCTTTGGGCCCAAGGGAGAATGCAAAGAGGAGAACAAATTTTACACTGGGCATGGTGAGCATTGACAGAACACATGTATATATATATATATATACTTCAGTCAGTGGACATAGAGCGTACAAAAAAAAATTAAACAGAAACAGTAACCTGTAAACTCCCTACTGACCATGAAATACCCCTAACAGAGAAAAAAGAAAAACAGAACTATGGCCAGTTTAATACCCAAAAACCTGAACTCAAAACTCCTAGAACTTCAGACTTCTGTGAAAAGTTCCAAAGTGCGGCGATTCAGTGCCGCTGATGCCTCTTCAATTGGCGTGACTGTAGTGAGGTGTGTCCAACAAGGTAGCTCCGGGGTAGAAGAATGTAAAAGTACTGCATGTCTAGTCCTGAACTAGAGGAATCTCCAGTGATCAATGGCTCTTGCAAGAGAAAAATCATAATCAGTTGTAGATTAAACATGCCAGCTCCCGGGGTTAGGTTGGTCTCCCACCCAGCATAACGGGTAAGTCCTGCATGGGAGTTCAGGAGTCAATTAGCAACAACTTTAGGTGATAAGACCCAAGGGGGCTATACAACAGACTGATAACTGGACAAAATCCCCACGAGCCCGGATCCGGAAGGGAGATAGTTTTCATAATAATTCTATCGGGGAGCCACTTGTAGTAAGGGATAATATCTGGTGCTCACCCCAGGTTGTTTAGCCAGTCATCTGCATCAGCCGGAGAGTCGAAGAACCTGACCGAGCCATTATGGGGGACCCGGAGACGACTGGGGTACAACATACTGTATTTAATGTCCTTTTCGCGTAGGCGTCTACGGACGTCATTAAAGGACTTCCTCTTGCGCTGCAGGTCAGCTGAAAAATCCGGAAATAATAGGACTGCAGAATTGCCATACTGGAGCGAAGGATGTTTGCGAGCTGCGGAAAGGATCCTGTCTCGGTCCCTGAAGTTGAGGAAGCGAACCAAGAAGGGTCGGGGATTCGCACCAGGGATAATGCGTCCCGTGGGTACACGGTGGGCACGCTCAACGACATAGGTCGGGGAGATATCTGCGAGGCCTAGCAGACTTTTGAAGAATTCTTCCGCGAACTCCGCCGGTCTGTCACCCTCCTCCCCCTCAGGGAGACCCAGGACTCGAACATTGTTGCGTCTCGCCCTGTTTTCTGCGTCATCGGCTTTGGCGACAAGCGATTGTACTGTGCGTTGCAATTCCGCTATAGTATTGGAGTGGGTAGCTGTAAGATCTTCAGTGGCAGAAATTCTGGTTTCCGATTCAGTCAGCCTGCCCCTAATCTTATCCAGGTCGTTTCTAATGAGATTACATTCTTCAGCTAATCGGTCTATTCTCACCAGCATGGAGGTTTTGCTTTGTTCAATGGCGGCCAGGATCAATGCGGTGCTGTCCTGGGAGGGTGGGGCAGGGAGAGTCGCACTCGGCGAAGCCTCGTGCTCCATGGCTAATTCGGTTAGCAGTTCCTGCAGCCTCCCTATGAGAGAAGAGTCAGGCTGTGTAGCCGGTACAGGGGCCGAGCGGCCTGGTGTGGATGAATTTTTGGGCCGTTGCTTAGGGCCCATGAAGCTGAAGGCAAGAGGTTGATAAAATGGAGCTAGGTAATAGTCAGCCTTCAGTGTACAATCAGAATGAGGGGAGGGAGAGGGCACCCCCACAGCCACACAGCAGCCAGTCAGTCACTGTTATAGTGTTCACCACTGGGGTATTTTCCAGGGCAGCAGTGCAGTACAGATTTTAGGATCCCAGTCCCAACAGAGGATAGACTTCAGGGCCCAGTGCAGCGGTCAGAAGGGTACTACAGGTATGCCGAGGTGGGCAGTAGTTGCCAGCAGCCCCCCGTGTAACTTGCTAACAGTGACAATCCAGTGGGAAGGGCCGATCGTGGGCACTATGCAGGAGAGGCCCAGGTAGCCAAGATGAAGGCAGAGGGGCGAATCAGGATGCTGGGCCCCAGGACTCCTCAGCCAGCCACGTATGACAGCCACCACCAGCCAACTGAGCCGCTTTCCTGCAGGATGGTGAAGGGATGGTGGGATGTGTGAGCGCAGCAGTGTCCCCGCTCCTGATTACAAAGCAGGCCGGCCACGGCGCTCCTCCGCCGGCCGGCGGCGTAGGAAAGTGCGGTGGCCTGGAGGCTTCACTAGGCCGCACTAGGCCGCGGCCGCGGCGGACGATTTAAACGGCCCCACGGACCATCCGGCTCTGAGAAACACCTGGGGGGGTAGGTCGGATGATAAGGAGTTCCCCTACCTCTCCACCAGGCCAGGAACAGCTTCCTCCAGCTTGCTGTGACCCAGGAAAATGGCGGCGGCCGCAGCCGTGGATCATCAATGGATCCCCAGAAGATCACGGGCCCGAGACTTGCAATATAGGCACAGGGAGCAGCAGATGATGTAGGAGAAGCCTACAGGCAGGTATTCTGGCTTTTTTAACTAATTGATGGTACGGATGGCAGAGGATGGTGTTCAGGATACCCGGAGCTCCTCTCCAACACGTCCGCCGCTGCTCACATCCGGACACGCCCCCCCCGTCCGCTCTTTTTTAAGCTGCTGGGTGACTGCCAGGCTCCACCCCTTGCTGACGAAGTCGAACCTGGAAGTAACGCCGCGTACTGGGGGAGATGTTTGTGGACGTCACCCGCTTCCACACTGTGTTATGCAGGCATCGTATCTTTACTGTGCAGCTGTGCGCTCGTTTTTACTTCATGTCAGTGACTTTTCCCTTATTAAATATACGGAGTGCACTTAGATTGTACGTTTTATTTTTAATATTTATACATTGGCGCTGTCTTCCCCTTATATCCGATGCTTATTACTGCTGACCTGGACTTGCACCTCCGATATCTTCCTGCTGGATGGCTGGGTTATCCACCTCGGACGGCTGATTCTCCACCGTGAAATATCATCATCCTCGCGGGGGTACATGTGACTTTGATCTCTGCTTGCAGAGGTCCACAGCATCTGGTAAGCGCATTCAGTGTCTTTTGGATGAAGTTATATAGGATCGATTACACCACTGAATTTTTACACTCATTGGGATATCATTTATGGACATTTGATACTAAATATTGGATTAATCTGGAATCATTTATATTTATTAGTTTTACCTATTGCGCTGCACTTATTTTAATAATTTTTTATGTATCTAGGCATATGTGATTATATATTGGTTTGCGCTGATTGTTACCCTCCTTCACCCTGATGGAATATGCCCAAAAATGCCAAATCCCAGCTTGCTTGATCTCAGTCGACGCTGAAAAAGCGTTTGACCGGGTTCATTGGCAATTTCTAGAGAGAACGCTTAAACAATTGGACCTTGGGCCCAACATGCTATGCAAGATCCTGGCTCTCTATGATAACCCTACGGCAAAGATCCGATCTAAAGGCCTCCTATCTGAGCCAATATGGATTTGTAATGGAACCCGCCAGGGATGTCCCCTGTCGCCACTACTATACATACCCACTATGGAACATCTAGCCACGGCCATTCGGCACAACTCCAATATTCAGGGTCTCTCTATTGGCCAGCGCCATTACAAATTATCCCTATATGCTGACGACCTCTTATTATATGTTACTAAGCCCCACACATCTATACCAGCCATTATCGAGCATTCACAGAGTTTGGACTGGCTAGCAATTTTAAAGTAAACTACGACAAAACAGAGGCCCTCAATATCTCCCTACCCAAACCTACATTAGCCCGGGTTCACTCTTTATTTGGATTTAAATGGCAACAAAAAGTTGTTAAATATCTTGGGATCCAAATTCCTACCTCTCTACCTTCCCTGGCAGATATCAACTATACGCCCCTAAGAAGAACATTGGGATCATGCCTTGAATCTTATGATAAACCGAACATCTCCTGGTTTGGATGGACATTCTGCCTAAATTTTTTATACATTTTTCAGGCGATTCCTACCCCCCCTCCTTGTGGTTTCTTCCAATCGATCAACAAGGCTATTCGGGACTTCATATGGCGTCATAGGAAGTCCAGGATCGGCTTTCATACTTTAGCTTTACCTAAAAATAGAGGGGGCGTCACTCTCCCTGACCTATGGCTGTATTTCCACTCTGCATTGTTAATCAGAATAGTCAATAGATACCATGGTTCCGCCACTAAACTGTGGACATCATTAGAAAATGACCGAATATATCCCGATCTCACATCCCTTCCATGGACACCCCCGACACGCGGACCCCCTACAGACCTCATGCCCCTTGTGACTTCCGCTACGCTACAAAATTGGGACAGCTACCTTACCAAAGGTTTATTATCCTCGAGACCCAGTCCCTTGACGCCATTATTCAATATCAACTCCTTCCCTCCGACTTGTGCTAAACCTAAATTTCTTATTTGGCCAAAAGATAGAGGATCCTTTGTTAACTCACGCGCTCCGTGCTGGAAAACCAATTCCCCTACCTGACATGCTCTCTTCCTGCCACAACCCTTCTATGGCTTGGCTTGAACACATTCAATTAACACACCTTATAAACAAAATACCGAACATCGACGATCTGACAAGACCATATACAGCCTTTGAGTCACTGCTATCCCAGACGGACAGACCAGAGCATTCACTATCCCTGATAGATCAGATACTAATGCAGGCCTCTTATCCAAACTCACCACCATTCTTTTCAAAATAGGAAAGGGAGATGAATTTGTCTCTGGATGATATGGAATGGGGCAAAACACTGGCGCTTTCTTTTAAATCATCTATCTCATCTCATGCCCAAGAACGGAATGATTGTATTTTCTCTAGCTGGTACCGGTGCCCCACTATTTTACATGAGCTCAATCCTAATGTTCCGGATATATGCTGGAGATGCTTGCAGGCCCCAGGTAACATGACACACATCTGGGGTACGTGCCCACGTGTTACCCCCTTTTGGGACAAGATTCTCCAGCTATATGACAAACTGGTTGGGGACAAATATCCTAATGAACCTCGCTTAACGGTCCTATCTATGTTACCGGGGTCATACAAACAAATCAAGAAGAGCCTAATTCGCCATTTGCTATTGGCTGCATGATCAATTATCGCTAGGTCTTGGCGTCAACAAGTGGTCCCCTCTCTAGCAGAGTGGGCCTGCGAAGTGGACAAGATAGAACATATTGAAAGAATGTCAGCATGGGATGCTGATAAAAGCGAGGCCCACCACATTACGTGGACCATTTGGTTACACCTCCGGTTCTCTTCTGATTTTGACCCCTTTATAGCGGATACAGCTCCTACTGTTTCCCCTGGACCCTCTTGTGAGTAGCTTGATATACCTCCATTCTCCCTTTTTCTCATACCCCTCCACTCCTTTTTGTTTGTGTCTCTTCTCTTTTTCTCTGTCTATATTTCTTCGCTCTTTCTACTCCTCCTTTCTTACCTCTAAGATTATAGCAAGTCTACCGGTAGATTCACTACACTTTCAGACTTTCAGGCCATAAGTGTTGAGCCTTGTTTTTTTTTTTTGTTTTCTACACCACTGTTTATAGTGGTCTACTGGTTACTTGGTTTACCGTTACATGGTTTATTTCACTTATTTTTACATTCCTCTATGATTTCTACATGACTGATTACGTGATACATGTTCTTTTAATGTCCTTCTGATTCTAATGTATACTTGTACACTCAATGGAAATATGTTATTCCTTGCCTATGTTTATTCATAGAAGTGTAAAAAAAAAAAAAGTGCTTGAAACTTAATAAAACAGATTCAACATAAAATTAGAAGAAAAGAGGTTTAACCTTAAACTACTTAGAGGGTTCTTTACTGTAAGAGCAGCAAGGATGTGGAATTCCCTTCCATAGGTGGTGGTCTCAGTGGGGGGCATTGATAGTTTCAAGAAACTATTAGATAAGCACCTGAACGACAGCAACATACAGGGATATACAATTTAATACTGACATATAATCACACACATAGTAGGTTGGACTTGATGGACTTGTCTTTTTTCAACCTCACCTACTATGTAACTATGTAACTGCGCATGTGCGACGAAGCCGCATGCGCCATGGCCGCCAAACAACTGCTAAGTCTAGCAGCGCTTTTGCAAAAGGCGGTGCGCCCTGGTGAACCAAGGCGAAATTGCGCACTGTCGGGCGCCATCATATAGGTAAGAAACAGCCAGACACAAGCAAAAAAGGTACACTTTGCAACACCCACAGCTAGCCCAAAAACTCCCCCGTATGGTCACTGCACACAGCTCTAGCTAGCTTGACTGATTGTTACAATCACTGGGACACCTCACAATAATAAGTAAAGGGGTTTCACTTACCCGTCCAGGCGCAGGGCAGCTTAGAAACTAAGAGCCCAAACTTAACCCGTCACGGCGGGTTCCTGTCACTTGAGGTTCTTCAAGGCCTGGGTACCCTTTTCATGTTTAGGGTCCACTCCCTTGGACCTGTACAGCACCCTGCAGGAATGCTTTAGCGCTGTGGTCTCCAGGATTACACTTTGCAGGGTCCAGCGTCTAGAGGCAGCATTAGCCTGGATTCACACCTATGCATTTTTAGTGCTTTTTGCATTTTGCAGATTTGCACTACAGAACGTGTTCCGAAGTAAACCATGTTAGTCTGACTCTGTGTCCCATGATGTATTAAAAAGAAAGACACACAGTGTCTGGGCGGGCAGGCAGCCACACACACACACACACACACACACACACACACACACACGCTGGGCAGGCAGCCACACACAGGCTGGGCAGGCAGCCACACACACACACACAGGCTGGGCAGGTAGCCACACACACACAGGCTGGGCAGGCAGCCACACACACAGGCTGGGCAGGCAGCCACACCCACATACACAGGCTGGGCAGGCGGCCACACACACACACACAGGCTGGGCAGGCGGCCACACACACACACACACAGGCTGGGCAGGCGGCCACACACACACACATAGGCTGGGCAGGCGGCCACACACACAGGCTGGGCAGGCAGCCACACACAGGCTGGGCAGGCAGCCACACACACACAGGCTGGGCAGGCAGCCACACACACACACACAGGCTGGGCAGGCAGCCACACACCAGGGACATGTGGTGAGGTCAGTGGCTGGTAAGCCAGATACACACAGCTTACATACACCGCGAACATTAGAGCGAGAGCAAAAATTCTAGCTCTAGGCCTCCTAACTCTAAACAAGTTATTTTTTATATTCATGAAACAGTTATTTTTTTAAAAACATGTTTGAAAAATTGCTGCGCAAATACAATGTAACATAAAAAGTTGCAACGACCGCTAAAATCTGCTAAAATTATATATATATATATATATATATATATATATATATATATATATATATATATATATATATATATATATATATATATATATATATTATTATGTTTGGGGGTTCTGAATAATTTTCTAGCAAAAAAAATATCATTTTTACATGTAGGAGAGAAGAGTCAGAATGGGCCTGGGTGGCAAGTGGCTAATTACCATAAGTAAGTAATATACAAATTATTACATATTGTTTTTAAAGGTAATTTACTATATTTTCAAAAACTGTACTCAAGCAGGTGGCTTAACGGACAAATTACTGAAGTCATAACTTCAAACTAGTAATTTCACAGTAAATAGATAAATACATTACTATGTTATAACACAGCCTCTCTCAACCGGTGTGCCGCAGCACACTGGTGTGCCGTCAGAGGTTCTCAGGTGTACCGCGGGATCAGGGGAGAGAAGGGCTGTCAGATGAGCCCGATCTCCCGATCCCCTGGCAAACTGTACATCGGCACTGTGAGAAGCTCCGTCAACCTCAGCAAAGAGAAAGTAAAGTGCAGGGGAGTGTGCTGTGCTCTCTGCTTCCCCCTAAAGTGCAGTACCTGGCTGAAAGAAGAAAACTGGAAAGGTACTGTGCTAGAAGCTAGATACATGTATAAAGCCCTTTTAAAACGAGTGTGTGTGTGTGTATGCGTCTGTATGTATGCGTGTGTGTGCATGTGTCTATGTGTGTGCGTGTGCATGTGCCTGTATGTGTGCATGTATCTGTGCATATGTGCATGTGTCCGTATGTATGCATGTGTGTGCATGTATGCGTGCATGTGTATGTAAGTATGCGCGTGTGTGTCTGTATGTATGTCTGTATGTGTGCGTGTGCACGTGTCTGTGTGTGCATGTGTCTGTGTGTGCGTGTGTCTGTGTGTGCGTGTGTCTGTATGTGTGCATGTGCGTGCACGTGCCTGTATGTGTGTGCGTGCACGTGTCTGTATGTGTGTGCGTGCACGTGTCTGTGTGCACGCGCGCGTGCACATCCATGCACAGATCGCTTTTCAGAGTCATTTGACAGGTGGTAAAGAGGCATTATATTGCCACCTCACCACCTGTTTTAATGCAGCATCACTACACCGCAACCACACAATTTTGTTTAATTTGTTCATAAACGACCTGGAGGATGGGGTAAACAGTTCAATCTCTGTATTTGCAGACAATACTAAGCTAAGCAGGGCAATAACTTCTCCGCAGGATGTGGAAATCTTGCAAAAAGATCTGAACAAATTAATGGGGTGGGCAACTACATGGCAAATGAGGTTCAGTGTAGAAAAATGTAAAATAATGCATTTTCACTTCCGGTTCCGGCGCCACATGAGGAGGAGGTAAGCGGCTCCAGCTCCCGCACAGCTCCTCACAAAACCGGCATATAAGCCAGCCACAGCACCGGGGAAACCCCCATCGCCTCCGCTTCATCCCAGGCAGGCATGGATCGCTTTGTGGAGCGATCATACGCTCGGGCGCTGTCCTCGCCCCCCTCCACAGCTCCGCCGGCGGGAGACACAGCGGCCGAATCAGCCAAGATGGCGGCCGCTCCGGACTTAACAGAGCGGCCTCAGCAGCAGCCACAGCCTCTCCCTGCCCCAGCTGTGACAGAATCCGACCCCGCATCCCCTGCCAACATTGCCCAGGCGGTAGTTCAACTTCTGGGGCCATCCCTTACAGCCACTGTGGACGCAGCGGTACACAGGGGGCTTGAACAGCTGCACATAGAACTCCAGGCCCAGGCCCAGCGCATCTCCCAGACGGAGGAAAGAATTTCAATATTAGAAGATGACTGCACTGCCTCATCTGCAGCACTTGCACGCATAAATGCTTCCCACAGAGACATATGGGACAAATTGGACGATTTGGAAAATCGCTCAAGAAGAAATAATCTGCGCATCATTGGTCTGCCAGAGTCGATCCCAGCTTCCCACCTTACAAACATTTGTGCAAAAACCATCCCAGAACAACTTGGCCTCCGCATACCGTGTACGGTGGAACGAGCACACCGCATGGGTCAATACTCTGACACACGTGCTAAACCCCGGCATGTGATAGTGAAATAGTTAAACTACGCCGACAAAAACGCCATAATGCAAAAATTCCGTCGCACACGCTCCCTGGTGGTGGATGGCGCGAAACTGCTACTCTTCGCGGACTATTCCATAGAGGTAATGAAACAACGCAAGGCATTCTCCTCGGTATGCTCCACTCTGCACCACAATCAGATCCGATTCTCCCTAGCCTATCCAGCTGTCCTCCGCGTTCAAACATCTGAAGGGGAGCAACTCACCTTCTATACACCAGAAGAGGCGGAGACCTACCTAACTAACAGAAGCTCCGAAATGGAACACAGTGCCGCAGCAGAGGGGTCACCATCGTCATCTTCACAACATACCTATGGACCCCCCAAACACCCCCGAAGCCCAACCAAGCCTCCATATAAGCGCAGCCGCTTCACCACCCAGGAAGACCGTTCTGGGAATCGTTGAAGGAACTAATGGTGGACTCCACATCACCACCCTTTTGACATCGTCACCTTAGGACGGGAAGTATTAACCCATCTTTTATATTTTTTTTCCTATAAAAATCTTTATCATTAAGATGAAGACGTTTTTTTTTTTTTTTTTTTTTTTTTTTTTTCTTCTTTCTCTCTGAGGGGTTTTATAAACTCCCGTACATGCTCCTTACAGAGCACTACCCCATCCAGCCTGTGGCTAAAGTTACACAGTTAAGAATTATAACGTTATAATGTTATAGTCATGTTAATCAATGACTGCCATACCCCCCATTACCCGGGAAACCTTCCCTTACAAAGACACTTGAAATGTTATGTTTGTATGTATTTTCTAATTTTCGGCTACTCAAGCCTAATTTTAAGAGGAGAGCTCTCCCCTATGTTCAGTATACCTCGCCATTGATTACTTTATGCCTGCACTACCTCCTCAGGAGATCCCCCCCCGGACCACCCCCCCTTCCTATCCTACTCCCCCCCCCCTTCCTATCCTACTCCCCCCCCCTCCCTATTCCCCCTTCCTCTCCCTCACCCTCCCTATCCCCACCCCCCGTTGCTACCGCCCTGCCCCTAGCTGAGGAGCTGGCAATCAATGGGAGCTACGCTGGTTAGATAGGTGAGACCTCATGTGGAAAAAAGAGAAGTCCACAACTCGAGATTTGTATTTTCTTACACGATATACTGCCTTACTAATGTTTACATATTATTGTTGCTTAGAGAAGTTTAAGTTCATGTTTGCCAACCTAATTCCTATATCTTCAGGGGTTCCGAGGCGCTTTGGCGACTCCCAGGTGGTAGATAATACATCTACTCAGGGGCTTCTATACAAGCCCCTAAACCAAAACACTTTCAAATGCCAACTATGTCACAGTCTACACCAGGGAGTCACCTAAAGTTTGTCTCATGGAATGTTAAGGGGCTACGTTCCCCCAACAAACGTATGTCCATTCTCAGACACCTGCGGCGTCTCCGGGCAGATGTGGCTCTACTTCAGGAGACACATCTGGCTGCAGACGATTTGCAACGTCTACGTAAATTGTGGGTGGGCTCTGTATATGGCTCACCAGCAGTGGGGCGTAAAGCAGGGGTTGCTATCCTCCTGCATAAAAATCTACAACACAAAGTCAGAGATATCAAGGTTGACTCAGAGGGAAGAAAAATGACTCTACATCTGACCATAGATGACAAATACATAGCACTTACTAACATTTATGCTCCCAACTCTCCTGACACCTCCTTCTTCCAGGACTTAGTGAAATGGGTGCTGACTACACCAGAGACGCTACACCTATTGGGCGGGGACTTTAACTCAGTCATGTCCCCCCTGACTGATCGTTCGGGCCCCCCTACACACAGAACACAAACCCGTACTTCCCCATCATGTACAACCACCCTATTGGCACAAACCATTGCCTCCATACAATTTGAGGATGTATGGCGCCTAATGCACCCAACGGAACGGGAATACTCCTTTTTCTCGCCCCCGCACAACACGTTTTCACGTATAGACTATTTTTTTGCCTCCCCATCCCTGAGCTCCATAATCAGTGCACCAGACATACAAGACGCAGTGATCTCAGATCACAGCCCAATCGTGATTCATCTCACCCAAACAGCTCGCTCATCTCCCTCCCCTACTTGGCGTTTCCCCTCCTATTTAAGTGACAATGAAGACTTTAAACATACATTATACTGCGCCTGGGAGGAATACATCTCCACTAATGGAGCACACATTACGAACCCTAACCTGTTCTGGGAAGCAGGCAAGGCCTTCTTAAGAGGTAAAATAATTTCGTACACAGCCCAGTTTAAAAAGAAAGCCAAGCAACAGTATAGTAAATCAAGCGAAGCCCTACGACAGGCTCATGAGCAGCTCACGTCAAATCACACCATAGAAAACATACAAAAATGGAGACAGGCCAAAAGCACCTTTGACCTGTGGGCAGAACAACATGAAGCGGCCAAAACATCTTACTCCCAATTACATTTTCATAAATTTGGAAACAAGGCTGGTAGGCTTCTGGCCAAGATGTGCTCAGGCCCCAGACATCCCACCCGTATCTCAGCTCTTAGAGCTAAGACAGGGTCTTTGACCACCTCCCCAGCTGAAATAAGCAACCTACTCGTGGAATACTATACCAATCTATACAAAGCTGACCCGACTGACTTACCTACCACTGACTTACTACTCGACAAAATTTGCTTACCCAAACTCCACCACACACAATTAGAGACGATTAATGCCCCCATCACCGTCGATGATATTCGGTTCACGATCAAAAACATGGCCTCGGCCAAAGCCCCGGGACCCGACGGTTATATCGCTGAATTCTATAAAATGACTAAAGAATTCATCCCTGATACTTTAAAACATGTCTACGCAGCTATGTGGGACGGAGGGCCCTATCTTCCTACGGGAACACAGGCTCACATCAAATTAATCTCTAAAAAAGGGAAAGACCCCCTATTACCAGGCTCATACCGACCAATTTCATTAATAAACGTTGATGTCAAAATCTTGTCCAAAATAATTGCGTCACGGCTAGCTCCCTTACTTCCATCTCTATTGCACCCAGCTCAATCTGGCTTTGTCTCGGGCAGATCGGCCACCCTAAACATCCGTAAGGTTTTAATGGCTCTAGAATACGCCAAAACTCACCCCAACCAAGACATTGCCATCATGTCATTAGACGCGGAAAAGGCCTTCGATAACATCAGTTTCTCCTGGCTCTTTAGAGTGATGACACAATTTGGATTCTCAGGACCGATTATGAGATTCTTGCTTCAAATGTATGCATCCCCCACCGCACGTCTAGTCACCCCTGATTTCATTTCGGACACGATTCCATTAACAAAAGGAACGAGACAGGGATGCCCCCTGTCTCCACTCCTGTTCAATCTAGCAATCGAACCCCTGTCCAGAATACTAAATTCGGCTGATGGAATCAGTGGCATCACTCTAGAAAACCACACTCTTCGTTCGGCGCTATTCGCGGACGACATACTGCTATTTTCCACCGACCCTATCACAGACTTTGACAGACTCAAACGACTTTTTTCAGACTTTAGACTCTGCTCGGGATTCAGAATCAATTTTGACAAAAGTGAGATCCTACCATTACACCCCCATCTCTCCAGTAAATGGAAACACCTATCCCCCTTGACCATAGCCAACCAACACATTACATACCTGGGCATTAAAATAGGACGTGAGCCATCCTCCTTATATTCTTTGAACTACCCCCCTTTGATAACCAAAATTGTAAAGGAGTTGGAGGCTTGGGGATCCCTACCTCTCTCGCTCTTTGGGAGATGCCATTTATTCAAAATGGTGTCCTTTGCGCGCCTGCTCTACCCAATGCAGACCATACCTCTCCTAATTAAACATTCAGACGTCCAAAAAATCCAGAGGGCCCTAACTACTTTTATATGGTCTCACAAAAAACCACGCATAGCACTACAGAAATTATGTCTCCCGAAGGGCGAGGGTGGGGCGGGACTGCCCAATATGCGTTTTTACAACCTGGCATGTTTACTTAGACAGGGCTTAGACTGGCTAACCGGAGGTTCTAGATACTCTAACCTATACTTGGAGGAGGCTATGGTACACCCATATACCCTCTCGGCCATCCTTCATTCTAATCCCAATACACTACCCCCCCACCTCAAAACAAGTGTAATAATTAAAGATACGGTTATTGCATGGAGAGAAGTCAGAAAATTGCTTAAAGTTCCATCCAGCATTTCCAAATACCTCAAAATACAAGGCAATCCTATGTTCCTTCCATCTCTCATTCATAAAGCTTTTGGCCAATGGAAACTTAAAGGCCTCACAGATGTCTCCTCCTGCTACCTCAACAAGCCAGGCAAATTCAAACCATTTCATACCCTAATGCGGGAATATTCCCTACCACCAACACATGCTTTCTTTTATCACCAACTCATCAATTACCTCAAATCATGTTCTGGTCCTCATACCAACCCACTTGAAACATCCTGCATTGATACTCTCATCAAAAGCAATAACTACTCCATCTCCAATATTTACTCCTATCTTATACAACATCAAACAAGGAAGTATGCCCTCAAACCCTTTCAAAAGTGGACACACGTCTTGGGTGACGAATCTCTGCCAGAAAAAATCCTTGAGGGATACAAGACAATCCGCAACCTTACTTCTTCTGAATCTTGGAGGGAAACGCAATTCAAGATCATTCACAGAGCTTATTTCCCCTTCCGCTACAACAAGGTAGACCCCACCCAAGCTCAATGTCCCTGGTGCAACATGCCCCGACCCACGTTACTACATAGACTCTGGGACTGCAACAAGATCGATGCTTACTGGACTAAGGTGATCAACTATATCAACGAGGTCCACAAACTTCAGTGCACAAAGGACCGCCTACTATGCCTGTTCAGCATACCCCCTTCACCCTCATCACCAACGAGGGTCTCACAAAATATTCCACACTGGGCTCACCTGTGTCTTCTAGTGGCCCGCAGGACCATCATGTCTCACTGGATATCAGCTACTCCTCCTTCCCTAACAACGTTCAAAACAGCTTTAACATCACTTTTTAATCTAGAAAGGCTGGACACCATCACCCTTAATTTCCGATCAACTTCCCGTTTCTTCAAAAGATGGAGGAAATACATTGAAGCTACATTCGATCCGCAGGCTATGGTCGAAATAATGAACCCATTTCGATACTCGAAATGGTACTTAACAAATGATGTCACCAATTCCCTAGGTCGACTCAAAATACCTCCCACCCCAGATTCTTTTATTTTTAACCCACCGTAGGTTATCCATAAATTTATGGTACCCCTTGACATCCACCCTCTTGAGTTTAGTCAGACGCTGCCTCCACTCCTGAAGGTACTTAGATGTTAAGATTTTGTGTCTCGAGAAAAATTCTACCCGTAATGTTGAAGGGATGGCAAACATGAACCCCCCCATCTCCCCTTTCCCTTAATTTTTCTTTTTTTTTTTTTCCTATTGTTATTGTTATTGTTATTTTTATGTTATTTTTGTCTCTCTAGAGTAGAAGAAAATAAATTTTGCGCAATATTGAAAAATATATGAAATATAGTGTAGATAAATATATTGTGGAACACTGTTGTCTGTTAGGTGGTAGTATAAAAATCTCTCTTGTGTACTAAAATAATCGCTGCTTTTAAAAAATGAGGCTTAAATAGCAGTAAATAGTGAAATACTCCTCATACCACCCTATATCTGGCATGCATAAATAAATGATGACATATAGCATAAAAATATGTGCATAAAAATATGTGCATAAAATTATTTCCAGTGGTGAATCGTGTATGATCTTTTAAAATCCACAATCAAAAACTGTGCAATAAAACATATGTGCAACCTTTAAAAAAATTATATATACAATCCAATTTGTGTGAAAAAAGTCCGTTTTGTTGCTACAATATTTGTAGATCTTCTAGTGCCAAAGTGATTTAGAAAATAAAATAGATGAATAAACAAGTACGTGAATAAAAAATTAAAAAATTAAAAAATAACTGTGAATAGTTCTTCTGATATTAGAAAAAATAAATAGTGAAAGTCTATCTTTCTGCTGCTGGTGTCTCTCAGTAAGGTCTCTCAGAACTCTCACCTTGAATTAGTAGTAATCAGGCATTCTGTAATATGTCTTTAAGGTGTGGGGATAGTTTCTGGTAGCTTTCTCTTTCAGTTTCTCTCCTCCAACGTTCCCTCTCTGCTGCTCCGCTCTAGTGAACTCAGTGTGGGGGAAAAATGGGGAGGAGGGAGAAGAAAGAGGCTCCACTAGTGCATTAAACTTTTAGAGTCAAAGGGGGAAAATTTATTAGCTGTTACTCTTACATTTCTCATAATAAAAACAGGCAAAGTGAATAATGTTATAGTCATGTTAATCAATGACTGCCATACCCCCCATTACCCGGGAAACCTTCCCTTACAAAGACACTTGAAATGTTATGTTTGTATGTATTTTCTAATTTTCGGCTACTCAAGCCTAATTTTAAGAGGAGAGCTCTCCCCTATGTTCAGTATACCTCGCCATTGATTACTTTATGCCTGCACTACCTGGGGCCAGATGAAGACACGTGACGGTGTCGTAACGCGTAGGGATTGGCTGGAGCAATACACTGAATCTGAAGCACAAGTGAGAGGGCGCTGAGAACGCCAGATCGTTTTTTCATTCACTTTGCCTGTTTTTTCATTCACTTTGCCTGTTTTTATTATGAGAAATGTAAGAGTAACAGCTAATAAATTTTCCCCCTTTGACTCTAAAAGTTTAATGCACTAGTGGAGCCTCTTTCTTCTCCCTCCTCCCCATTTTTCCCCCACACTGAGTTCACTAGAGCGGAGCAGCAGAGAGGGAACGTTGGAGGAGAGAAACTGAAAGAGAAAGCTACCAGAAACTATCCCCACACCTTAAAGACATATTACAGAATGCCTGATTACTACTAATTCAAGGTGAGAGTTCTGAGAGACCTTACTGAGAGACACCAGCAGCAGAAAGATAGACTTTCACTATTTATTTTTTCTAATATCAGAAGAACTATTCACAGTTATTTTTTAATTTTTTAATTTTTTATTCACGTACTTGTTTATTCATCTATTTTATTTTCTAAATCACTTTGGCACTAGAAGATCTACAAATATTGTAGCAACAAAACGGACTTTTTTCACACAAATTGGATTGTATATATAATTTTTTTAAAGGTTGCACATATGTTTTATTGCACAGTTTTTGATTGTGGATTTTAAAAGATCATACACGATTCACCACTGGAAATAATTTTATGCACATATTTTTATGCACATATTTTTATGCTATATGTCATCATTTATTTATGCATGCCAGATATAGGGTGGTATGAGGAGTATTTCACTATTTACTGCTATTTAAGCCTCATTTTTTAAAAGCAGCGATTATTTTAGTACACAAGAGAGATTTTTATACTACCACCTAACAGACAACAGTGTTCCACAATATATTTATCTACACTATATTTCATATATTTTTCAATATTGCGCAAAATTTATTTTCTTCTATTCAGTCATTAAGTGTTTGGTGTGGACACCCATATTTTGCGGCAATATTAATATTTATTAATTATTTTACACAGCACTATATTTCACTTGATCACTTTACCATTGAAAATCCGCCAGCGCGAAGGACAATTTTATATTATTATATTTTTGTCTCTCTGCTACTTCTCTTCTGGTCCAATTGATATGACAAGAGTTTACTTTTACTACCATGGGAAGTTATGCTACTTATAGAATGTACGTTTATTACTCTGTGACTTTTGTAACACTAAGTCCTGTACTTATATATGTCATAAAACCCAATAAATATTTTTCAAAAAAAAAAAAAATAATGCATTTGGGTGGCAAAAATATGAATGCAATCCATACACTGGGGGAATCTAAGATGGAAAAGGACCTGGGGGTCCTAGTAGATGATAGGCTCAGCAATGGCATGCAATGCCAAGCTGCTGCTAACAAAGCAAACAGAATACTGGCATGCATTAAAAAGGGGATCAATTCCAGAGATAAAACAATAATTCTCCCGCTCTACAAGACTCTGGTCCGGCCGCACCTAGAGCATGTTGTCCAGTTCTGGGCGCCAGTCCTCAGGAAGGATATACTGGAATTGGAGCGAGTACAAAGGGCAACAAAGCTAATAAAGGGTCTAGTTATGAGGAAAGGTTGCGAGCACTGAACTTATTCTCTCTGGAGAGGAGACGCTTGAGAGGGGATATGATTTCAATATACAAATACCGTACTGGTGACCCCACAATAGGAATGAAACTTTTTTGCAGAAGAGAGTTTAACAAGACTCGTGGCCACTCATTAAAATTCGAAGAAAAGAGGTTTAACCTTAACCACTTCAGTCCCAGGAGGATTTACCCCCTTCCTGACCAGTGTGTTTTTTTTGCGATTCGGCACTGCGTCGCTTTAACTGACAAGTGCGTGGTCGTGCGACGTGGCTCCCAAACAAAATTGACATCCTTTTTTTTCCCCACAAATAGAGCTTTCTTTTGGTGGTATTTGATCACCTCTGCGATTTTTATTTTTTGCTCTATAAACAAAATAAGAGCGACAATTTTGAAAAAAAACACATTATTTTTTACATTTTGCTATAATAAATATCCCCCAAAAATATATAAAATTTTTTTTTTTCCCTCAGTTTAGGCCAATATGTATTCTTCTACATATTTTTGGTAAAAAAAAAAAAAATAAAAAAAAAAAAAATCGAAATAAGCGTTTATTGATTTGTTTGCGCAAAAGTTATAGTGTTTATTAATTGGCATTTTTATTAATTGGCATTTTTATTAATAATTTTTTTTTTTACTAGTAATGGTGGTAATCAGCGATTTTTATTGTGACTGCGACATTATGGCGGACATGTCGGACATTTTTGGGACCATTGTCATTTATACAGCAATCAGTGCTATAACAATCAACCACTAGGGGGCGGGGAGGGGTTAACTCAGTACTAGGGATGTGTTCTAACTGTAGGGGGGATGGGCTGTGTGTGACACGTCACTGATCTCTGCTCCCGATGACAGGGAGCAGAGATCAGTGACACTGTCACTAGGCAGAACGGGGCAATGCTGTTTACATCAGCATCTCCCCGTTTGTCCTCACCGTGAGGCGATCGCGGGTATCCCCGCGGCGATCAAGTCCGCCGGACCCGCGACCCGACTCAATGAGCTTGCGGCAGGTACGCGCCGGCAAATTCAAAGTAACGTACGGGTACGTTACTTTGCGCAGCCGTGCCATTCTGCCTACATATATTTACAGGAGGCGGTCAGCAAGTGGTTAAACTACGTAGAGGGTTCTTTACTGTAAGAGTGGCAAGGATGTGGAATTCCCCTTCACAGGCGGTGGTCTCAGCGGGGGGGCATCGATAGTTTCAAAAAACTATTAGATAAGCACCTGAATGACCACAACATACAGGGATATACAAGGTAATACTGACATATAATCACACACATAGGTTGGACTTGATGGACTTGTGTCTTTTTTCAACCTCACCTACTATGTAACACAGTTGCGGGGTAGTTGCAGTGCAGCCCCATTCACCCTGGGTATACCTCCAGCTGCAGCTACAGCATGTGTACACCCCCAGCTGCTGCACCTGCAGCTAAACGGGGAGAAGTTGGGGATGGTAAAAACAGCTCAACCATGTGGTTTTACCGCCCCTCCAACCTGACATGTGAACAAGCCCTTGGTTCACATCTGTGTGGCTGCGTGTAGGGCAGCCCATTCATTTCAATGGGCTTCCCTACCCACAAAAATGCAGGGAAAGAAGTCCCCAGCCTTTTTTTTTTTAAATTGCACTGCACCAAAAGCACCCCACATTTTCCAATGTGTGGGGTACCATTAAGAATGAATGGCACCCCTAAAGAGAAGAGTATTTGTCTGTGTCAGGAACGAGCGTGATTTTGCACGTGTTCCAAGACGCACAGTAACGTGAACCAAGCCTTGGACTGGGGTGCCTCAAGACTGAAAATACTTTTTAAGGGCGCCCCGACTGGAAAAAGGTTGAGAAACACTGTTATAACATATAGCACAACAATATATGATTTAGCTTGATTAAAACAGTACCTTTTCAGCAGGCAGCAGATGCTCATTCTCCCTTAACTGTGTGAGAAAAACATGGGATTATGGGTAAATCTTATACCCATAAATCCATGTTTTTTCCTTCTAGTTAAGAGGGCTTGGCTGAAAGGGAGCATGCGTCTTTTAGATACCTACCCCCTTCTATGACACTGCAGTGTAGGGATAAGCGAACACCCCTTGGTTCGGTTCGCAGCAGAACATGCGAACAGGCAAAAAAATTGTGTGAACACCGGTAAAGTCTATGGGACACGAACGTGAAAAATCAAAAGTGCTCATTTTAAAGGCTTATATGCAAGCTATTGCCATAAAAAGTGTATGGGGACCTGGGTCCTGCCCCAGGGGACATGCATCAATGCAAAACATTTTGACGTTTGTTCAGGAGCAGCAATTTCAATAATGCTTAAAGTGAAACAATAAACATGAAATATTCCTTTAAATATCGTGCCTGGGGGGTCACCTTAGTCTGCCTGTAAAGTAGTGCATCTTTCCCATGTTCATAACAGTACCACAGCAAAATTACATTTCTAAAGGAAAAAATTTAATTTAAAACTGCTTGCGAGCGTATTGTATTGTCAAATCCCGGCAATATAGATAAAAATCATTTTAAAAAATGGCGCCAAATTAAAAAAAAAAAGTGGCGTTGTACCCCTACTCATTCACCCCAAAAAATTATCAAAAAAGTAAAAATGACAGGAGACAATTCCTTTATTAGAAAAAAAAAAAAAAGTGTCCCACAATGTAAATCCATCTTCAATCACAACGCCGACGACCGAAGAAACCCAAAAACTGAAAAACTGAAAAACTCCACCTCGATGGGAGGCGTCACCACGACTGCAGCCTTTTCACGAGGACAGCTATTATATCTGGGTGGCCCTGCCCATTTCTGAAATCACCCGGTGGCCCCACCCTCAGCTATATAACAGCGGTCATGGTGAAAAGGTTGTAGTCGGCGGGATGCCTCCCATGGGGGGCGGAGTTTTTCAGTTTTTTTTCTTGGGACCGTCGGCGCTGTGATTGAAGATGGATGGACATTGCAGGACAATTTTGGCACGGGGTTTCCTTTAAAATCCATACCAGACCTGAAGAGCCTGGGGGGACTCATGCCTTTTTTCCAATGATTTTTATGTATATTGCCGGGATCCGGCAATACATTACAGCCGCAAGCAGTTTTAAATGACATTTTTTCCTTTAGAAATGTCATTTTGCTGCTCTCATTCATTACACTATGTACGGTCGCTACGCTATGTAAGCAGCCTTATATAGTGTGGGGTGTGGACTTGGCCCCCTGAGCCACGAATGACCGAAGGCACCCTTGCCTTTGGCCAATTATGGCTCTCACAGCAGAGAGTGATTGTGAGAGCTGTGATTGGCCAAAACATGAAGGTCAGGTGCATGCTTTGGCCAATCAGCAGCCATCAATGCACTGCAATCTCACAGTGCATTGACGATCTTGCAGTGCATTAATGGGTGCTCGAATGTCCCGCAAACGCCCCATAATGTTCTACATTCAGCGAACTTACGTTCCACTTGAACACCAGGCTCATCCCTACTGCAGTGAGAGGACAGTCTCCACTGCAGCATTTTTATTGGACGGCTTGCTCCAATGGTGCTTTACCATTGGTCCAATGCTCCAAGCCGTCCATTAAGCTTAGTGCTCCTGAGTGCCAGCTTGTAATTAAACTGGGCGTTCTGTATGTAGCTTCTTACAGACTGCACAAGAAGCCCCATATCTCCAGAACTATAGGTGGCAGGAGCCCCAAATTTTGACCAGTGGTGGGGTAGGACTTCAGCTAACATCTTGATCTTTTTTTTGTTCTATATTTATAGCATGCATCCCCTGACTGCATGTCCCTGCCACATGTACAGTCTGGGCAAGCCACAAACTTACAGTACATTCAGGACAGACAGGCACAGTCAGGGCTAACACAATTATGCAATGAGTCAAGGCAGACAGAAACCAACACACATATTAGGGCAGATAGCCATACACAAAACACAATCAATGCACAAACACACTCTGTTGAGGCTAACAGATACAAAACACAACTGAGGCTACCAGTTGGGGCAAACAAACACTCATACATACAGGCAAAAGCGCACAGTCATTGCAGATAGGCAAAAGCACACATTCAGGGCAGACAGACACAAACTCAGATCCATGCAATCAGGGCAGACACATGCACAAGGCTAATAGGCAAGGGATTGTCAAACAAACAGTATGGAAAGCTACACACTGCCAGGGAGGACATGTACCAATTAAAAAAATATTTCTTAAATACCCCTTTTCCTGGCACGCCTCCCTTACAGGTTCCGATCATGTGTGGGCTCCATCGGACTTTTTCCGTCGGAATTTCTGACACACAAAGTTTGAGAGCAGGATATAAAATTTTCCAACAACAAAATCTGATCGTTTAAATTCCAATCGTGTGTACACAAATCCGACGCACAAAGTGCGTGCGCATGCTCAGAATAAATTAAGAGACGAAAGCAATTGGCTACTGCCCTGTTTATAGTCCCGACGTACATGTTTCACGTCACCGCGTTCAGAACGATCAGATTTTCCGACAACGTTGTGCGACCGTGTGTATGCAAGACAAGTTTGGCCCAAAATCCGTCTGAAAAAATCAGATGGATTTTGTTGTCGGAATGTCCGATCAATGTCCGATCGTGTTTACAGGGTATTACATGCAGGCGCCGAGGGGGTTCTTGGAGATTTCTTTTAACATCAAATGATCAGCACTTGGGCTAAATTTGCTGGGCCAACCAGTTCCTAACCAGATCCTTTTAAAACCCTTGCCTCACTCATAGGCTTCTCTAAACTTCTTTTTTGAGCCTCAGATAGCTTTTTTGATCATGGCATTATGACATCACACATGTCAAAAGCAAAGAGAACACCAGATCCTAGATATCCAAGATTTAAATAAGACAGAGACATACTTCCTAAGGAGGGTCTAGTAACTAATAGCTAATGTAATGTAGGTGAAATGGTGGTAAAAGTAACAATGTACTTATTCCATGTGATAAATCTGTATTTTCATTAGGTTTTATTATAAGAATTTATACAAGTCAGTTATATGTCATTTGTTTACCATTACCTGTTTAAATTAGTATCTAACGTTTACCCATTCAATTATGTTAAAAATGTCAACAACTTCTATAAGGTGTACTGACTTTTTCTCACATGGTCTAAAAACCCTGGTGTAAAGTAATATGAAACACTACATAAGTCACATAGTGACATTTGCCTTTGGAAAAAAAAAAAAAAAAAAGCATTGCTAATAAGCCATTCAAGTAATGAACACGCTTTGCTAGTACATATAATGGAAGACATTAAGGCTTGGTTCACACGTGTGGCTGCATTCTGCACGTAGGACAGCCTATTTATTCAGTTGACCACCCCACCTGCAGAAACCTCGGGGAAAGACGGGACATTTTTAAAAATTGCGCTGCACAGAACCACATGGTGCTGCGATTTAGCATACTCTAAAATGAAGGTGGTTTGCCAATGTGTGGAAGTACTATTAAGAATTAACAGCACCCCCATACATCTGCTAAAGAGCAGCGCGTTTCTCTTGCATGTCGGGAACACGCATCAATATATGTAGGTTCCCAACATGCAATAATGTAAACCTAGCCTTAAAGCGAGTCTAAAATAAATTACAAGATGGCATAATACCACTTCTTACATACAGGCCATTCCTTAGCTGCCTCCAGCAATATCGTTCCAACGCCACACATTGGATCAAGGACACGTGATGCCGCCTATGAGAGATTACAAACAGTTTCACTAGTGGATTTCCCCAAAAATACCTCATAATTATATAGAAACAATACCCCTTTCCATCCCAGAAATATTTACTAGCAATCTTCGCAATAATTATGTCAGAACACCTCCCCTCCCCCGAAAAAAAAAAAAAAAATTATATTATAATATATATATATATATATATATATATCATCATAAATAGTGGTATACAATAATCAGCAAATAAAACTAAAATATCACACTAAAAACAGCGCTAATGTTGAGCTAAAACGGATATACATGTGGCCAACTTCACAAACAAAAGTCCTTTGAGAGAGGTGAGCAGTTGAAAAAGTGGTTCAGAAAGTGTTCATAGGTGATCACAGTATAGAAACTATACTATACTATACGCCTATGAACACTTTCTGAACCACTTTTTCAACTGCTCACCTCTCTCAAAGGACTTTTGTTTGTGAAGTTGGCCGCATGTATATCCGTTTTAGCTCAACATTAGCGCTGTTTTTAGTGTGATATTATAGTCTTATTTGATGATTATTGTATACCACTATTTATGATGATTTATCTATATTTTTAAACGGCTGCTTTTATATTATTATTTTTAGTTTGCACCTCTTTGTGACAGCAAATTGGTGTGATTCATACTATTTCTGCTTCATAACTGCATCTGTCCCTGGCGCTGAGTGGAGTACTTTTGGGCCCGTAAGAACACCCTTTTACACATTTATATATATATATATATATATATATATATATATATATATATATATATATATATATATATATATATATATATTTTACAATGGGCTCTCAAAGGTAAAGGAAGCAGAGCTGGGAATAGCTGCACAGAGGGGCATCTGATATATATTGGGCCTAAAGTAACTCTAGCGCAACACCGGTAATCAAGTGTTATCCATTAGTAATCAAACGTGCTAATTAAATTACACAAATGACATGGTTACCGTAATAAGTCACGAGGAACCAATAATCTCTTGTCAGTAAATCTGAACACCACTTAATGTCTATGTGGATACATTTTCATCTATTTTGTGGCAGCATCACTATTTTTAATCATGCATATAGCCACTTTTACAACCTAACAATAAATACAGTACAAACGCACACATATGCACTGTATGTCCTTGTTCAGGACTGACAAATCAGAAATTGGTCCATCACCTAAAAAGAAAGGATGCCTGATAGTGAAATAGTTTAAATGGAACTCCAGCCAAAACAGTTTTTTTTTTTTTCTCATCACGTGCTCGTCTTTATTACATTATTACAGATCAATAAACTTAAACAACTGGGAGAGATTAGCAGAACAAATATGCGTATAGAGTGTCTGACGCATGGATCTCTACCCCAGCTCTGCTTTAACAGAGCGATCCTTTCATAAAGTCCCTAACTCTCCACTGAACCACAACTACTGAAGAGAAAAATAGGGGCAGCATCGGGGGATGAGGACACCAGCTCTTAACATGAGGCAAAAGGAGGGGGGCTAAGAGATTCATCACCGGATAGCAATTACCCAACATCCATTAATTTCTGTATCTTCTGGGCAATACCTGGATTTTTCAAGTATTCGCTCAGTGCTTGTGGGTCCTTTTGCATTTGTTCCAGTATAAGTCTCATTGCTGGATCACTCATAATCTGTTGTACTTCTGGATCTGACATTGCCCTGCGCTTTACATCTTCTGGACTGTCATTCCGGTGGTACTGAGACATCATACACCTCTGATAACCATCACTTGCTTCCTTGCATGCAGAGTCCAGCTCCAATGCTTTCTGATAGATCTCCATAGCCTTGGTGAAATCTTTCATGGCCTCCAGCGCTGAAGCTTTGCGAGTGTAGCCCTTAATGAATGAAGGCTCTAGGCGTATACATTCTTCACAGTCCTTAAGAGCAAGTTGAAACTCCAGCAGTTTGGTGTAGCATGCTGCTCGATTACTGTATAGTTTGGCATCTTTTGGATTTCTTTTAATTGCTTCTGAGTAATGCTTCATTGCTTGTGGGTAGTCTCCTTTTTGAAAACATTTATTGCCTTTTTTTTTCTCCTCCACAGCCAGCTCAGGATTGATGTAAGTGAGGCGCTCCTGCTCCTTTAGAATTTTCTCTGCCTGCTGACATTTCTTGAGAACATCTGGAGTTCTGTGTTCTGCCAGAGATTTGTTGAAGAACTGAATTGCTTCCTTTTACTTTTTTTCTTTGAATTAAGAGTTCCCAATGCGGGCATATGTTTTTGCAATCTGCCGATAATCTTCTCGGTTTTCTCTTCCTACTTCAATTGGGGTCTAGTTTGATGGCTTCAGTGTAGCATCGCACTACTTCGTCCAAATCTCCAGCTGAAAGGGCCTTGTTGCCCTTTTCTTTCAACTCAGTAGCCTTCTCCATGCCTCTGCTGCTCCCCGGGACTCCCGCCAAAACAGTTTTTTTAAAGAATGGAAAATGTTAAAGGGTTAGTTTCTCACCCTGTTTTGCAATCAAACGGACGCACAGGGTGCCTGGCAGGCCCCTTCCAGTGGGCAACCCTCCTTGCCCTATGGTGATTTGCCTTCTCAACTACCAGGGCATGAACGCTATCCTTCGTGTTGCTCGTCTGAAGGGGAGCCTCCATATTAGCAACGCTGTGGTGTCGCTTTTTCCAGACTATTCCACCAACGTCCTCAAGCTCAGAGTGAAATACCTGTTTATCAAGCAAAAGCTGCAGGATAAGGAGGTCCAATATTCCATGCTTTTTCCAGCCTCCCTGCAAGTTGTGCATCAGGGCCAAACCCTCTACTTCAACTTTCTTGATAACACCTTGTCCTAGTCTGAATCTCTGCAGCAACCAGCTTGTTCTTCAGCCAGACCTCTGATTACGTGACCCGCCAGAAGTCTCATATGTCGTGGTTGATTCCTTATTTCGATTTCTTTTTTGCCCCAGTTTTATGGGTGATCAATGACTTAAGTGTCCAAGGGGAGTTTAGCCCCCCTGTTTTGAGCTGCAACAGGGATATACAGTGTTATTCCTTTTACAGTGTCCAGCTGTTTAGTTTTCTCCTCTGGTCATGTTCCCCATTCTTTGCCTATGTTCAGGGTTTAAGCTCGCTCAGTTGGGGTGGAGTTGGGCAGGGGTTTATTTTTTCTTCTATTGTGTCATTTTTTGGATAACTGTATATAGTTCAATTTTTGTGTGTGTGTTTGGTGTGTATGGTTGTGTGCTTGCACTGCCCCCTCTACCTATTTTGTTTTGCAGTCGTGACCGTGGTCCCGGATGGACCCCTCTGGCTCCTGGGGACTTTCATCCCTGAGCATGTCATGTTACATGTCCACTAACTTTTTTGTCATGGAATATGAGAGGCCTTAACTCCAAATTTAAACCGGCTAGCAGGTTTGAATTTCATAAAGGTGATAAGCTGCAAGTCTTGTGTTTGCAGGAAACCCACCTTGTGGGGTTCAAAGTTTTAGCCCTTAAGAAATACTGGGTGAGGCAGTTACTACTCTACATATTCTAATTATGCCTGTGGTGTCTCTGTATTAATATGTAGAAAAGGTGTGAACGAGTAATTTATGATCCAATGGGTCGGTATGTTATTCTTTATGTCGCCATATACGACCTTCATGTCCTACTGGTTGTTTATGTTCCTCCAGTGGTCACGGCTGCAATCTTTACTGACCCTAGTGTACATTTGTCGATCCTGCCTTCTGATCCTACTCCTTTTTTGGAGTGACCTGCTACCCTGGGTTTAAGCTGTCTCCTATCCACCTAAAACTTTATCTGACCATTTAATACTTCAGGTTGATTTGACGTTAGGCCATTCTTTCTGATCTGAGGACTTAAACCCCTTTGGATCTTATCTGAATTTCAGGAACCCATCTTGCAAGATTTGACCCATTACTGGGATACTAATCAACAATCTACTGATGTGGGCTCTGTCTAGGATGTCTTTAAGGCTGTGGTGCAGGGCTCCAATATTTCCAACACTGTCCAGTATCAGGCCTCCTGTCATGCACTCAGCGGACTCTGGAAATTACCCTTGACACAACTTGTAGTCAATATATTACAAACCCTTCTCCAGACCCGCACGGTGCTTTTGTAGTGACCCATAGAGCTTTACAACTACATTGGTAGCTTTGACTCAAACAACAGTTGTATCTGTCAGCCAAACTGCATGAACATAGTGGTAAGAATGCTAAATTGTTGGCCTTTATTTCTCGTCTGGAATTTACGGATAGCTCTATCCCTAGTATATATTGCTTCCTTTTATGAAACTTTGTATTCTGACTCAGTAGCCCCTGCTGAAACTGCGTTTTACGGGTTCTTTGCTTCTATACCATTTCCAAAGCTCACTGACTCACAATGGCTCTTTTTAGATAGGTCCCCGCTGGTGGAAATAGTTACTGTGGCCAAAAATTCCCCACCCTCTAATAAAATCACAGGCCTGGACGGCCTGCCAGCTGAGTGGTACCAGACCTATTCTGATGTGTTAGCATCGTGACTGCATGACTTATTTGGTGAAGCTTTTAAAGGCGGGTACACTTCCAGACTCTATGACTAAAGTGCTTATTGCAGTATTGCCCAAACCGGGTTAAGAAACTGCAGTGCTGGTCTTATCATCCCATTTCATTACTCAATAGTGATGTCAAAGTGCTGGCCAAAATATTGTCCTACTGGTTATGTAAGGTCATTTTGTCTCTTATCCATCCAGGTCAAACTGGATTTATGCCTAGAAAACACTTTCAACAATATTCATTGGTTATATCTATGTATCTATGGGGCTGCTAATTCTCAACATAGTGGGTTGGTGCCATCATTAGAGATACAAAAGGCTTTTGATATTGTGCGATAGCCATTCCAGTGGTCCTCAGTTTATCCAAGGCGGGTGCATACTAATAAAGACTTATCCCCAGCCTTTTCCATCCAGAGAGGCACACCGCAAGGCTGCCCCCTATTGCCACTTCTATTGGCACAGTGCATTGAGCCCCTTGCTCTGGCGATTCGGCACCATCCATGGGGGGTTATCTGCTGTGGCCCTCTGGAGGAGAAAATCTCCTTATACGCAGACATTGTCTTGTTGTATCCCAATGGTTATGAAACCTCGTTTTTTTAATTTTATGCAGGTGGAGGAGTTTGGGGATGTTTCTGGCCTACGGGTAGGATTGGATAAGTCTTTGGCTTTCCCTATTGGCCCCCAGTTGCCCTATGATACAGATCCAATCTATAGGTTTCCACTACTCTCCGATGTTTAGGTGCACACATTTTTTCTGATCTTACCCGGTTTGAATCTTAAATAGTGCACCATAGTCCACCAAATGGAGACCAGGCTCCATAAGTGGTCCTCACTTCTTCTCAATTTAATTGGTCGATTTAATATATTTAAAATTATTTTTTTACCCAAAATTTTGTATGTTGTTTCGGGCCTCCAACATTTTCCTGAGCTCTGGGACTACCCTAGCTCCTCCTGGTGGGGTTGTTTGGGGGTTACCCATTTAGCACATGTTTCAGAAAAATATTTTTGCCTATAATGAGGAGTTGAAGGGCAGCCACAGCATAGCCAATACATTTCTATTTAAATTTCTGTTACTTTGCCATGCTGTCAGGATACAGTTTGGGGCTTTGACCCTGGAGCTCTAGGAATCCCCCCTTGAGGTTTTAATGTCTGATCCAGATATCACAAAGTTAGTCACTACTTTTTACAATTGCCTGCAAGCGGCCAGGTCCAATACATTTCTGATTTCTGATCGTAAACTACTTGCCATGGTTCCCAGGCTTATGGAAGAGGGTTGGGATGAAGCTACTGAAGTTTGTTTTCAAGATGTTAGTACTGCAGATTAACGCCAAAAAATGGGATTTTTGTACTCACCGTAAAATCCTTTTCTCTGAAGTTCATTGACAGAGACAGCTCCTTTAATATTTGACCTTAGGGTTATCACACCACCTTCAGGAGAGGACTAGGCAGAACATGTAACACATGTAAAAACAACAAGACTGCACAGCACCGCCCAGGGGGCAGTCCCTCTGGCTATAACCCCTCACCCTACTTCCTGCAGCTCAGTTTGTCAAAAAGCAGTACAAACATAAATAGGAGGGGTGGGTGGTGCGTCCGTCAATGAACTTCAGAAAAAAGGATTTTACGGTGAGTACAAAAATCCCATTTTCTCTTTCATTCATTGATGGACACAGCTCCTTTAATTCTTGACCTTAGGGACGTCCCCAAGCAGTGTCAAAAAATGAGGGGTGGAAATAGCAAAACATAACTTCACCCACAACAAAAGGAACACCTCAACAGAGGAGTTGCCATCTTAAACGTTCGCCATCAAAACCAGCGGCCAACTTATGCATCAAAAGATGCGTTTACAACAAACTTGCAATTTACACTTTTTGTTACAACCTTACACAGTCGCCTGCAAAACCTTACCAAAGGTTTACCATCCGAAGATGCGCTTACGTCAACATTGTAGAATTTAGTGAAAGTGTGAACGGACGACCAAGTCGCCGCCTTACACACCTGGGAGACAGACGCTTGATGTCGGAAAGCCCAGTAGGTTCCAATTGCCCTGGTGGAATGAGCGGTGACAGGAAAAGGGGGCACCCACCCCTTTAAGGCATAAGCCTGAACCACGATCTGTCTGATCCACCGAGAAATGGTGGACGACGAGACTGCCAGACCTTTTTTCAGACCAGACCCCGAGACAAACAGAGAGTCTGACCTCCATGAAGGGATCCGTAGACGACAGATACACCCATAGAGCCTGGACCACGTCCAGGGAATGTAAGGCAACCTCTTTCTGGTGTGTCGGCTTAGAACATAAGGATGGTAGCACGATGTCCTCATTTAGATGGAATGCCAAACCCACCTTTGGAAGGAAAGAGGGCTGCGGACGTAGCACCGCCTTATCCTTGTGGATGACCAGGTAGGGAAACTTGCATGACAAGGCCGCCAACTCAGAAACCCTCCTGGCAGATGTAATAGCCACTAGAAAGACTACTTTCTGAGAAAGAGTTAACAAGGGAATCTCCCTAATGTTTTCAAACGGCGGTTTCTGAAGCGCCGATAGCACCAGATTCAGATCCCACGGAGGTAGCGGTGGTTGAACCGGAGGGCCTACGTGTCAAACCCCTTGCACAAAAGTACTCACCAATGAGCGAGTCGCCAAGGGATGTTGGAAAAAGACAGTCAAGGTTGATATCTGTCCCTTGATGGTGCTTAAGACAAGTTTCTGATCCACTCCTCGCTGCAAAAACAGCAGGATCCCGGAAACTGAGTATGTGCGCGGACGCCACCCCATCTCTTCACACATGGAGATGTAAGCCTTCCACATATGATGTTAAATCTTTCCAGAAGAGTCCGACAGCCCCCGGTCCCTTAGTACCTGGTTTTCAACAACCATGCCGTTAAAACCAGCAACGGTAAAGCAGGATGAAGTATCGGACCTTGTAATAGAAGGTCTTCTTGCATCGGCAGCCGTCAAGTAACATCCACCACCAGTCGTACTAGGTCGGCGTAGCAAGGACGTCAAGGCCAATCTGGGGCAATCAGAATCACCGGAATCCCCTCAGCCTCCACTCTGTGCAGCAGACATGGTAGAAGTTTGAGTGGGGGGGAAGGCATAAATCAGCCGATAATGCCCCCATGGAGCCACCAAGGTGTCTGACACGTCCGTCCAGGGGTCTCTTGTCCTGGACACAAACCTCTGCACCTTCGATTGAGCCGAGAGGCCAAGAGGTCCACATTTGGTGGGCCCCACCTTAGGCAAAGGAGCCGGAATACCTTTGGATGCAATGACCATTTTCCTGGGTCCAGCATCTGACGACTTAGCTAGTCTGCCTGCCAGTTTTCTACGGGCGGAATGTATATGGCAGACAGGGCCGGCACGTGCCGCTCTGCCCACTGGAGGATGTGAGCGACCTTCTGTGCTACGGCCAAGCTCCTTGTTCCTCCTTGATGGTTGACATATGCCACTGCCTGGATCCTGACTGGACGCCACTGTAGCCTCCTGGACCATGTGAAGAGGCACCGTCTGATCGCCCGAAGTTCGAGCACATTGATCGGCAGTTGGGATACTTCCCGCGACCAGAGGCCCTGGGCTGACTGTACGCCCAAAACTCCCCCCCAACCGGTCAGGCTGGCATCCATTGTGATCACCGTCCAATGGAGAGGAAGGAACGATCTTCCGGACCAAAGGGCTGGAGACCTCAGCCACCAGAGAAATGAATCCCTGACTAACTAGCTCACCCGAATTTGACAATCCAGGGAGAATGGAGATTTATTCCCTTCTGACAAAATTTCCTTATGCAAGACTAGAATGTGAAATTGAGCATACGGTACCGCCTCGAAAGTGGCTACCATGATGCCCAGAACTCGCATGCAGAAGCGCAGCGACGACCACCTGCGGTTCACCAACAATTTCACTGCAGCTTGAAAAATCTGCAGCTTGTCTGAAGGAAGAAAAACTCTCGCTTCTGAGGAGTCCAACAGTAAGCCCAGGTACTCCAGGCCTTGAGTCGGCACTAACACCAACTTCTTTAGGTTCAGCACCCAACTAAACTCCCGGAGAGTCTGCATGGTGATCGCCACATCCTCCCTTAATTATGAGGTGGAAGCTGCTCTCAGAAGAAGGTTGTCTAGGTAAACCACGATTGCGATCTCACGTTGCCTTAACAGCGCCAGAATTGGGGCTAACACTTTGGTAAAGACTCGGGGTGCTGACGCCAGGCCATAAAGGGAGAGCTACAAACTGGTAGTGCTCTTCCCCGACTGCAAATCGCAGAAACCTCTGATGCCTGAGGCATATGGGTACATGTAAGTACGCGTCCTGGATATCCAGGGACGCCAGGAAGTCCCCCTGATGGAGTGCAGCGACCACGGAGCGAACTGATTCCATCCAGAACCTTTGAACTTTCACAAAGCTGTTGAGGGCCTTTAAGTCCAGGATTGGACGTACCCCTTCCTTTTTGGGGACTACAAAACAGATTGGAGTAGAATCCCTGAAACCTTTCCAGCGTCGGTACAGGTACTATCACTCTGCGCAGTAGCAGGTCCTGTATTGCCCCGAACAGGGCTTCCCGACGAGCGGGAAGTAGAGATAGGTTGGGGGGAAAAAATCTGTTTGGTGGACAAGAAAGAAACTATCTTGTATCCCGATGAATCCAGTTCGCAGACCCATTGGTCGGACAGTAAAGAGGTCCACCAAGCTGCAAACTCCCAAATGCGACCCCCCACCTGAGAGTCGGGCGGGGGCAAACCTTCATGTGGTAACATTTTTGCTCGCAGACTTGTTTGGCTTGCGAAACCAGGGACACTTTTGTCCTTCAGCAGGCACCTTGTCGAACTGGGAACGCTTACCTGCTGACCCGGGCGGGCGAAAAAGCCATTTGAGTGGAAAGAGGGCCCTTGCCTATGGCGTGGCTCCTTACCCTTCCTGAACTGTGGGAGGAACGTACTCTTCCCATCAGTAACATTTTTAATAATGTCATCCAGCAAAGCTCCAAAAAGCTTCTCACCTTGGAAGGGCAAATCCGCCAGTGCTTTTTTAGATGCCTGGTCCGCAGACCAGCATTTCAGCCAAATCAGGCGCCGTAGCACCACTGCTGATACTGATGCTCTAGAGATCAGGGGGACCGTATCCAGGGCTGCATCACAGACATACTTAAGGCCATGCACCAACTGGTCTGCCAGCTCCACGCAGATCGAGGGAGACTGTTGCTTCTCCAATTCACGGTGCAACAACTTTGCCCTTTCAGTAAGCGTCTGCGACACCAAGGCTGTGGCCAGCACAGGTCGTAACGCTGATCCCACTACCGTAAACATGGACCGGGCCACTGCCTCGACCCTCCTGTCGGTAGGGTCCTTGAAGGCAGGAGTCCCTTCTACCGGAATCGTGGTTACTTTATTTAACCTAGATACCAGGGGGTCAACGACCGGAGGAGATGTTCATTTTTTCAGGAGGCTCTCCTCAAAGGGGTAACCCTCTGCCATTCTTCTTGGGACTGAAAAGGCCTGCTGCGGACTTACCTATTCCTTGTAGATGAACTTATCAAAATAAGTCAAATATGGAAACACCTTTAGGTGTGCAGGCTGGTTTGCGGGACCCAAAAGGGACCGCTTCTTCAGCAGAGGTTCCTGCTGCATCCTGTATCTTCAGGGTATCCCGCATCGCAGTGATAAGTGCTCCTACTAGCGCTTTTTTCTGCGTTAACCCAGACACAGTCATTCTCACTGTCCTGTTCCGCATCCTCTGACATGTCAGAACAGAGGCTGCCAGTCACCGCAGGACCCGAGTCTGAATCAGAGCTCTCCCCAGAAGACGGGGGGGTGTTTTTTACCCCCCTTGCGCCCGCACGCTGCTTCCACCCTGGCAAAGGTCAAAGGTCTCCAGAACTGCCAACAAAGCGTCCATAGGCACCGCATTTTTTGCAGGTGAGCCGGTTGCAATAGCAGGGATGTCTGGGGAAGAATCGCCAGCTTCTGATGCCATGCTGACCCTCACTCGCCTGCCACAACTTAGGGATTTAAGGCAAGGTACACAAATCCCTAGCTGCTCACAGACTGAGGGGCCCCTCGGCAGGACTCGCCACTCTGACCGAGTGCTGCGCTGTGCTGCCGCTGACCGCTCTGCCCTGTTTCAGTCACAAAGTGCTCAGAGTGAAAAACGCGCTGTTCTGAGGTACACAGACCCAGCACTAGAGGTAAAAATGCGCTGAGGCTACAAGAAATTGGCCGCCGGCCGTCCTTAGCACAAAAATCACCAAGAAAATGGCCGTTGAACCTTCTAGAAAATGGACTACAGGAAAATGGCCGCGGCCTCAGCAAAATGGCTGCAGCCCGCACTGAGGCCTCTCCTGAGGTAAATTTACTTAGGCACCTCACAGCGAAGAAAAAAGGGACAGAAAAGTAAAAACGGACCCCAACAGCCAGCGCAGCCCCCCCCCTAAAGCCCGGGTTCCCCCCGGCCTAAGTACCTAGGCACCGCACCTCATGCCCAGTCACGCTCGATGGCCAGGCTGGGGAGACTACAAGGATCTATATTATCCAGCCTGTCACCCAGCCGGCTGTTGATTGTAGATCACAGGATCAAAAATTGTAGAAAGAATGAAAAAAATCCCAGGACCAATGGTCCCCTCAGAGAGCCAGGTCCTTCTCCTACACTAGGCAGAAAAAAACTGAGATGCAGGAAGCAGGGTGAGGGGTTATAGCCAGAGGGACCGCCCCCTGGGCGGTACTGTGCAGTCTTGCTGTTTTTACATGTGTTACATGTTCTGCCTAGTCCTCTCCTGAAGGTGGCGTGATAACCCTAAGGTCAAGAGTTAAAGGAGCTGTGTCCGTCAATGAACGAAAGAGAAATATAAGTTTATCCATCATCTTCATTATCCCCCAGCTAGGTTGGCCCGTATGGGGTTTGGGTCTGCTGCTTCCTGCCCCTGTTGTGGACTTGGGGATGTGGACCTCCTCTATATGTTTTGGGGATTTGCCCACTCCTGGTACGTCTTTTTTTTTTACTTTATGCTTTGTCTGTCATATTTGCCTTACTTGAGCTCTGCGTAGCCCTTGTATACGCCTTTTGTTATTATTGTTGGCCATGTACTCGTGTACCTCAGATATTTCATTTTGCTTATGGTTGTGAGTGTTTGTCCTTACTTAAGATTCAGAACACTTCTGGGCCTGAAGAGTGAATTAAAATCTCCCCAACAAGGACAATGACAGCAATAAAGATCTCATAGAAAAATGATCTTTTTCTTTACTCTATCCAAGACAACCATACAATAAAAAAAAAAAGCTTTAGGTTGGCATTTAAAAATTTAAAGCAAAATTATTTTAACTTACACCAATTTCAGCAAGTGTCACCATTGCCCAAGCAGTAGTAGATCGAAGCCCTGTATTCTGAATATAACTCCTATATGCCAAAGGCTGCCTGTAAGACAATGTTAAATTAATATTAAATTTAAATAGAAAGAGAAGGCATACAAGTTGCACCAATTTAAGGTTAAACATGATCTACCGGATATATACATGTGCATTCCAAGGTTATCCCATTAATTTCACATGTTTTATTATCAAGCACACTGCTAAGTATAGTTTGCATATTACCAAGTATACAAGCTGTTTTATTTTAACGTCTTTGTAGCTAAGGGCAATGCCCATTCCAAAGTACCGTATTGGTAACTGTTTTGTGTGTAAACTAGTGGACACAATTTCTGAACCCAAGTTAGGAACTCTGCCTTGGAGCATAAGATGAAGTCTCTCTCTCTCACTGATGGATTCTCCATTTAACAATTTAAAACTATAGTAGCATCAGAAAAAAAAAAAAACTGAACAAACTATACAACGTGGTAGAAAAGTATTGTGCACAATGATTACTAGCTTTAGCCTTTTGCACCCAAGTAATGTGTAACCCTTCTCTTCTCTATTCTGCTACTGACCACCTATATGACATAATCTCTCCCCTGTCCTGTCCTGGCCACCTCTTGTGATGGAGATATTGAATTCCATATTTATATCAATGAGATCTAAGCGAACCATTGCAAGGACTCCAATTAAACTGCCGTGCCCCATAGGATGTATGTATATATGCGTGTAGGTATGCGGGCATGTGTGTATACATATGTATATATATGTGTATATATATGTATCTATGTTAGGGGTGTGGAATTTAATCGCTGCATCGATGCATCGGGATTCGGGGGTCCCCGATGCGGCATCGATGCAAGCACCCCCAAAAAAAAAAAAAAATCGATGTCCGGTGTGACGTCATCCCGACTTGCCCTGCCCCTCTCGGAAGTGTGCTCCGAGAGTTTCTGTCAAAATGGCTTTTGCTATTAAATGCAATTGTAATCCATTAAGTGGTGATCGCTGTATGTGGTTTTTTTTTTTAATATATGTAGCTTCATACCTCGTTTTTAGTCTATGTATATAACTGTATATCCCGGCGCTTATGTGACTGCTTGGTCCGGCCCGCCCCCCTCCTCTCAGTATCTCCTGACATCAGGCCCGCCCGCTTCTCTTCTGATCTGATCTCTACAGTTGGTGGGGGGGGCTGAGAACTCCCACTGACGTCAGGAGAGACGTAGAGACATGAGACTGAGAGGAGAGAGATTCGGGCCGGACCGAGCAGTCACATGAGCGGCTTATACAGTTTTATACACAGACTAAAAAAAAACGAGGTATGAAGATGCATATATTTAAAAAAAAAAAAAACCACATACAGCGGTCACCACTTAGTGGATTACAATTGCATTTATTAACAAAAGCCATTTTGACAAAAACACAGTTATAAACACAGACTAAAAAATAAGATATGAAGCTGCATAAATTTTAAAATGCAGATACAGCGGTGGGCACTTAATGGATTATAACTGCATTTTTTACCACACAGGTATTTTAACAGCTGTATGTAGAGTACAAATGTGTTTGTATTCTACTTACACTGTCTCCTACACCTGCTCTGTGCTGACATTATTTCTCCGCCACCCCCCCCCCAGTTTGCACATTCCACTGTGTTAACTCCTAGTGTGCTGGAAGGTGCAAACGAGGGAGCCCAGACAAATGTCATCACAGAGACAGTAGTACAGGAACTTCACAGGGCTATTTGTCAGTTGTGGATTGTAATCCCTCCTGACCTCCCAGCAGCCGTGTGTGTGAATTCCTGTACCTTGTAGTGCACCGGATTAGTGCACAACGTAAAGTGGAGTTCCACCCGTTTTTTAGTTTATTAAAAGTCAGCAGCTACAAAAAGTGCAGCTGCTGACTTTTAATAGTCAGACATTCACCTGTCCCACAGTCCATCGATGTGGCCGCATGGAGCCTTGCTGTTCTCCCTCTCCTCTGCGGCGTCATATCTACTGTGAGCAGTGACACCCGGCCGTGACAGCTTATGGCTTCACAGCCGGGCGCAGACTGCACGAGCCGCACTACGCTCTGCCATTGGCCAGCCAATCTTCTGGGACCCAGAAGATCGCTGGCAGGGAGGGGCCGCCTAGTAAATTGATTGTTTATTAAAAGTCAGCAGCTACAAAAAAAGTGTATCTTCTGACTTTTAATAAAAAGACACTCACCTGTCCCACAATCCAGCGGCATGGCCACCCAAATCCTCCATTCTCTCCCCTGCCTGTCCATGGCGCTGGCAATACTACTGTGGGCATCCGGCTGTGACAGCTTGCAGCTTCACAGCCAGGTGCGCCTGTCTCACTGCACTGTCCTGCACAGCCAGGCAATCTTCTGGGAACTGTGATGTGTCCCAGAAGATTGCAGGGAGGAATGGCCGCCTAGGCGGCCCAAGCAGAAGTGGGAGCTCGTCAGTAATCGTGATGCATCGCGGAATCGTATCGTATCGTTGACCAGATAATCGTAATCGAATCGTGAGACCAGTGAAGATGCGCACCCCTAATCTATGTGTAAATATGTGTGTGTATATATATATATATATATATATATGTTTAATATCATGATAGGGCACAGCTCACCTTGTTAGGAATGCAGTTCCTCCAGCACACTGGTGGGAACCAGGGAAGGTCCCCAGGTGTTAATTGAATCAAAGAGTATTTGCAGACATTAAGGCTTCAATTCATCAGGGGGCCATTAACATGCTAATGTCCAACCTGCTTGTGCTGGGGGATCAAAGGAGATTGTTCATTAATTCATAGACTGTGAGGCACCGGAGGTTTTAATGTTCCAGCAATGCCAGCATGATGTTTAACTGGGCTTGAAATTACAGCCAATCAGAATTTGAGGCAGCTGTAAATCAATGAGCAAGTAAGCTTCAAATGTAGCCAACCAGACTTTGAGGCAACTCTGAACCAATGAATGTGTGGCATCAGTTGTGATTGGTGGAGAATGTATATAAAAGAGGGAAAGAGCCAGCTGTTTGCTCTCTGTGTCCAGACCCAGACCATCGAGGCGACATGCTGTCCGCGTAATGTATACTTGTATCTCTCTTTCTGTTTCTTCCTAACCTTTTGTATCCTAGGAGTTGTCTTATGATATTGTATATCCTGTGTATGTCCATTGTAACCATTTCTGAGTTTGGCCTAGATTATCTTTGCAGCCTAAAGCAACACTGTACTTGTGGCATCACTGGAGATATATGATAAATTCTAATTATTCTAACTTTCTTCTCTGTGTAAATAAATGCATTTGTTTATCTTTTTGCCCTTGTTTTTCATTCTTATATAAACAAAGGTTTAATCACTTATATTTGTATCGTTAATCATTTAAGTGAGGTATAAACATTTTCAAAACACTCTGTCTACAACAGTTCACTCTCATCATCACTAGATGCATTTGCTCCTCCAACCACACGCAGAATCAGGCCCTGGCAAACTGACAAAACTAGAAATCTCAAGGAGACATTGTCGTGCTCTTGAACGACTGTGGCGTAAAACCAAATGCCTGCAAGATTTCACCCTATGTAAATCTGCCCTTCTAAAATACAATTCCTGCCTCCATGCTGCCAAACAAGCCTATTTTCTCTCTCTTTTTAATACTTTGTCATCCAGTCCCCGTTGGCTCTTCTCAACCTTTAACTCTCTGGTTTGTCCCCCACCCCCTCTACCCACTAACTAACTCACTGCCCAAGAGATTGCCAATCACTTCAAAGAGAAGATTGGTGCAATTCTTGAGGACATCTCCACTGTGCTTACATCTTCCCCACCCAACATACCTTGCCTAACAGCACATTCAACACTCTCCTCTTTTCAATTGGCTACTACCGAAGAGGTTACAAAACTTCTCAGATGCCCACCTAACCAATTGTCCCTTGGATCCTGTTCCCTCACAACTACTACAGTCACCCTAGTCCTCTATCCTATGCTCCCTCACGTCTTCAATCTCTCCCTCTCTAGTGGCACCTTCCCCTCCCCTCTAAAACATGCCAGATCACTCCCATACTTGGACCCCACCAACCTGAACAACTTAAGACCCATCTCATTGCTCCCATTCACCTCTAAACTTCTAGAATGCTTAGTCTACAACCATCTTAGCTCTTACCTCAGTGAAAATAACCTTCTTGACCCCTTACAGTCTGGCCTTCACTCGCAGCACTCCATGGAAACTGCCTTACTAAAACTCACTAACGATTTACTAACTGCTAAAACCAACAGCCAGTACTCCATACTCCTACTACTTGACCTCTCTGTGGCTTTTAAATACTGTTGACCACCCGCTCCTTCTCAAACTACATTCCCTTGGCCTGCGAGATTCTGCTCTATCCTGGTTCTCGGTCTACCTATTACAGCGCTCCTTTAGTGTCACCTACAACTCTGTCTCCTCCTCTCCATTGCCCCTTTCTGTGGGGGTCCCCCAAGGCTCTGGTCTTGGACCCCTCCTCTTGTCTATCCACACCTCCTCCGTTGGTCACTTGATAACTGCCCACGGCTTCCAATACCATTTATACGCAGATGACACCCAAATCTATCTGTCTACTCCTCACCTCACTCCTTCAGTCAACTCTCGCATTACTTACTAACTGACATATCAGCATGGATGTCACACCACTTCCTTAAACTAAATCTTTCTAAAACTGAGCTAATGAGCTAATAATATTCCCCACCCCCGCACGTGCCCCCCTCCCTGACTTTTCCATCAAAACCAACAATGCAACTGTTACCCTCACGCCAGGGTACTAGGTGTAATCCTAGACTTTGACTTGTCATTTCAGCCCCAAGTCCAATCGTCGTTAAAAGTATGTAGAATTCACCTCCGAAACATCATTAAAATTCCCCCTTTTTAACAAAAGAAACCACCAAGCTCCTCATTCACTCCCTTGTTATCTCTCACCTTGACTATTGCAACTCCCTTATCATTGGCCTGCCTCTCCATAGGCTATCCCCTCTCCAGTCTATCATGAATGCTGCTGCCAGACTTATCCACCTTACCAACCGCTCAGTGTCTGCCAACCCTCACCTCCAATCCCTACACTGGCTCCCAATCACCCAGCAAATTAAATTCAAAATACTAACCAAAACATACAAAGCCATTCACAAATCTGCCCCAAGCTACATCACCAACCTTGTCTCCAAATATCACCCAAATTATCCTCTTCTCTCTTCTCAAGACCTCCTACTCTCAAGCTCTCTCATCTCCTCCCATGCTTGTCTCCAGGATTTCTCCAGAGCTTCTCCCATCCTTGAACTCCAGAGCCTCTCCCATCCTTGAACTCGCTACCTCCACCTGTCCGGCTATTCCCTACTCTTGCTACCTTCAGGCGATCCCTGAAAACTCATCTCTTAAGGAAAGCCTATCACGTCTCCAAATAATCTTTTAAAACTTCCATCAGCTCATTCCCCACAGTTACAACCTTTTGTACCACCTGCCCCACCCTATTAGATTGTAAGCTCTTCTGAGCAGGGCCCTCTTAATCCTCTTGTATTTAATTGTATTATAACTGTATTATCTCCCTTTTATATTGTAAAACACTGCGCAAACTGCTAGCGCTATATAAATCCTGTATAACAATAATAATAAATAAAGTTACATTTGTAATGTGGCCTGCACAGTCACACAAACAGAGTTAACTGAATGGAGTTTAAACACGGGAGTTGAAAACAAAAAGGAGTCTAGAAACGAAAATGACTAATTACCAATTAGTAATAGGGGAACAGGGGAGGGGAGGGGGGGAACACCATCCGCCACAACACATTTTTATGATAAGTATGTCTATCTCCTTCCCTCCTTCCTCCCTGTCTCCTTCTCTCAACCTCTCTCCTCCAACCTCCTCGCATCACACCAAAGATAGGTATTTGATGTCAGTTAGGTCACAACTCATTATGCAAGCTAAATCACAAGTGCTCACCAGCCTAGAAGGGCGAAGAGCCACGACAATGCTCATCCACATGTATTTACCCAATTTGACCAGATTTTGTCATATTTCTGTGGGCAGTTCCTGCTTTCATAAGTAAGCCTATACAGAGGCAAAACACCATTAATCGACTTTTGCCAAGCTGCTATAGATGGGGGTTCTTTTTGTTTCCACCTAAGGAGTATTTCTCTCCTAGCGTAAAATAGGGAGTAAGTGAGGCAGAGTTTAATGTAGCGGTCTCCCTCTATATCATCTAAGTGACTCAATAGCATAGTAAGGGGGTTAAGCGGGATTTTGATTCCACATATGTTACCTAAGATGTCTGCCACTGAAGTCCAATATGGGCGTAACTTAATGCATGACCACACTGTATGAAAGAAGGAACCCACGTCTACTCCGCATCTGTTACAACTGGGGCTGAGCCCTGGGTATATCTTAGCCAGTCTTTGTGGCGTGTAATACGCCCTGTGGAGGAATTTTAGTTGAACAAACCTGTCTCTAGCTGCTATCATAGAGGGGATAAAAGTCGTCAGGCACTCCTCCCACTCCTCCTCCCCCAGAGAGGGGATATCAGCTTGCCACTTAACCATTAACCTATTTGTTTTAACATCATGTGCCACTGTGAGGTGCATGTAAAGAGTTGAAAGAGGTTTGTCCAACATTCCCGAAATTAGGACACGCTCGATCGGGTCTGGTTCGAGGGTTACCTGGGAGGGAAACTGTGCTCTAAGAGCGTAATGTAGCTGCCTATATTTAAAGAAAAAGGTTTGCGGCAACGCATGGCCCAGCCTCAGCTCCCGGAACGAAATTATACCCTCCCTGCGGATGACATGTGTTAATTTAACAATCCCTTTTTTGGCCCAACTTGCTGGATCGGGGATAGTCAGGAGGTGGGGTAGCATGGGATTCGCCCATAGTGGGGTGTGTGGGGAAATAGAGGAGCCCCCCAGGAGGGCGGCTCTTGAAGATCTCCAGACCTGAATGGTAGCCCTCATAGGGCCTGTGACCCCTGCCCCAGCCTTTACTCCTCTATACGGTAGATTAGACAGGGCTGCGTAGGAACCCAAGATAGCTGCTTCAAGGGTGACTGCTGGATTAAGTTGGGGTTGCGCGAACCACCACCTCACCGTTACCAGAACAGCGGCCCAATAGTACATCAGGAAGTTGGGTAATGCCAAGCCACCGCTAGATAAGGGGAGGTAAAGTATGTTCTTTGCAACTCTCGGGGACTTTCCTGCCCAGATGAAGGAGACCACTATACTTTCCAACCGCCGAAAAAATGACTTAGGGATTGTTACAGGAGTGTGTCGAAAAAAATATAAAAATTTTGGCAGGTATACCATTTTTAGGAGGTTTCCCCTCCCTACTGGGCTCAGCGGGAGAGATTTCCAGGTAGAGCATTTCTGTTGAAGTTGAGAAAGTAGCGGGAGGACATTCTTGTCAAGGTATTCAGCAGAATCCCCATCCACTCTCACTCCCAGATATTTAAGTTCCTGTGTCCATTGCAAAGGGGTACCAGTGTCTACCAGGGGCATTGATGGGTTCAGGGGGAAGAGGACTGATTTGTTCCAATTAATTCTGATTCCAGAAAAGTAACCAAATTTGTCAATGATTGCTAGGGCTGATTTTAGGGAGTCAGAGGCATCCGCCAAGTATAAGAGGGAGTCATCAGCGTACAATGAAAGCGTCTCCACCAGAGGGCCTACACGTAGTCCCCTGACCGAGTCGTCCGCCCGCAGAAGGGCTGCAAGGGGCTCCAATGCCAGGGCGAACAGCGCCGGGGACAGCGGACAACCTTGTCTTGTGCCTCTCCCCAGCGTGAACGCCCCGGAAAGCGTCCCATTAGTGCGAATTCTAGCAGTTGGGTGGGAGTAAAGCAGTCTGAGCCACATTAAAAATTTTGGTCCGAACCCAAATCTGTCAAGGACCTCCCAAAGGTAGCCCCACTCGACCGAGTCGAAGGCCTTCTCGGCGTCGAGTGAGGCCACCACACCCTGCCCATCCGAGGGGGTTATTGCTATATGTGTGTGTAAGCGCCGGATATTTATGTCTGTCCCCCTCCCAGGCATAAATCCCGTCTGGTCCGGGTGAACTCGAGCTGTAATGACCAAGTTAAGTCTGTTTGCCAGAATTTTGGCGAGAATTTTGGTGTCTACATTAAGTAGAGATATGGGACGGTAAGATGAAAGGGTAGGGTCTTTTCCGGGCTTGGGGATAACAATTATTACCGCCTCATGCATGGAGTCTGGGAGGTGTGCTTCCTCCATAGACTTGGTAAATAGTGTTTGAAGTTTAGGGGCAAGTTGTTCGGCATAGAGTTTGTAGAACTCTACCGGGAAACCATCCGGTCCCGGTGTTTTCCCGGTTTGCATCATTTTTATGGCCTTATAGATTTCCTCAACTTTGATGGGGCTGTCCAACTTGGCAGCGTATGTTGGGGTGAGAGTCGGAATATCCACCCTGTCTAGGTATGCTGTGAGTTCCTCCAATTCATAAGACACCTTAGAACTATATAGTGACTGGTAGAAGGAGGTGAATTCCCGGTTGATTTCGGCTGGGGTGGACAGCAGCGAATTATCTGCCGCCCGAATTTGCCCTATAGACATTCCCACCGACTGCTCCTTAGAGAGCCAGGCTAAAAGGTGACCTGTTTTTTCCCCCTGGTCAAATATTCTTTGTGTTTGGTGGAGGAGCCTCTTCTGCGTCAGAGAGGTCCTTAACAGGAGAGTGTCACGCAAAAGGGATTGCAGCCTGGCGTAGGACTGTGGATTCGGTGACCTAATATATGATGCTTCCTGCCTTGTCGTCTCTAATTCTAGGGTAGTAAGTTCCTCCCTACGTGCCCGACGGATCTTGGTTATTATTTTTTGGTATTGTCCCCTAGAGAATGCCTTAAAAGCGTCCCATACAGAGGAGGCCGAGGCTGTACCCGCGTTTATCCCCCAGAACAAATCCAGTTCCTCTCTGTACATCAGCTCCACCTCCACATCCGAGACCCAGTACCTCGACAGTCTCCAAAGTCTGTCCGAAGGAGCCAGCGAGAGGTCTAACTCCAGAAGGAGTGGAGCGTGGTCCGAGATACCTCGGGGAAGGATTCTGATGTCACGAACCTTGGGAAGATACGGGCTGCCCGCATCGACAAGGTCGATGTGGGAGAAGGTTTTATGGGAGGCAGAGTGGCAAGTAAATGCTCTGTCCCGGGGAAATTACAATCGCCACAGATCAACAAGGCCATATGTGTCAGCCCAGTCCACAAGTCCCCTCCGGGTCGTACCAGGGGGAGACAACCTGTCCAAATCTGCATCTGGAACGAGGTTAAAGTCTCCCAGGAGGACCACATTGTCAGTGGAGAATTCAGCTATCTTTGATGTGATTTGATGTAAAACCTGGAGGGAGGCCGGAGGAGGAAGGTACAGGCCTGCTATTACCCAGGGAGTATGTTGTATCAGCGCATGAATCACCACAAATCTGCCATTGGGGTCCAGAGCCAGATCGAGGAGCCTGAAAGGGAGTGATTTAAGGATTAGAATGCTTACCCCTCTAGAAAATGTGGAGTAGGTCGAATGGTAATGATATCCCACCCACGGCTTTTTAAGGGACAGCGTCTTCTTACCGATCAAATGCGTCTCCTGGAACACACAGATATGAGGACGGTAGGACTTGACAAATTGGAATACCAGAGACCTTTTAATAGGTGAGTTAAGTCCTCTGGTGTTCCAGGAGATTATCTTAAGAGAAGACATCTATATGACTAATGGGTAAGTTAGGAGGATCAATGAGCAAAAGGCATTCCCCGATCTGGCCCTCAGACCCAGCAAGATTCATAAGGGAGCTTGAAAACAATAATTCAATGACATTAGTATTTAACATCAGTACTGTCTTATACCATAAAAGAAAAAAAAAGAAAAACAAACATAAACAATAGAGGCAACACATGGCCTGCAACAGCAGACCGAGATAACTGGTGACCCCCCCCCCCACCCCGCCCATCCCCCAATACAGCAGGAGGGCATCCCTCCCCAGAAAAACAAGAGCTGGCTAGCTCAACTTGGGGGCAATGTGCAAAAAGCGCACCTCCTTTTTAACGGATGTGCACAGAACAGTCCGGCAAAAAATAAAGACGGAGGATTAACTTGTGTAAATCGCCCGGATCCCCGGGGGCTCATACTTCAAACCTGGGGGGTCTTGAAAAACCAAAACTAAAAAGGAAAAAAAAAAAAAAGTCCAAAAACACGTTGAAATAACAAAGTCAGAAATCTCCCCCCAAATTGGTACTGCTGAATCTGGCTAAAGTTCTTGGTCTGCAGTGTCTTCATAATAGTCAATTCAGGCCTCCCACCAACCCTCAAGCTTGCACATAGGTTAGCCAAGTTCGTCGGTCTACATGTCCTCCTACCCTTGAGGGTGGGTATGTGATGTGGCTGACAGTAAGGGGTGGAAGCAACCGTGAGATAAATTTCAGAGGCACTGACTGACGCTTCTCCCCTAGCTTCTCACCGGTTTCCCACAAAGTTAGAATCCATGGCAGGAGCATGCCTTCGTAGAGAGATCAGGGGGCAGCCGCTGCCACCGACTCCCCCCCCCTCCAAGGAACAGGGGAGAGCTATCATGCCTACCCGGAGGATCAAATAGAGAACAAGTCCTGATAGGGAAGCAAACTCAAACCTCATTTCTCCACTGTAGGAATGCGGGAAGATGGGGGGAGGGGTGTGCACCCGCCACACAATCACCAGAGCCATGCTTCAAAGAACACTGCAACGTGTAAACTTCCTCTCACATGAGGCCTAATGACCAAGTTCAGGGTTGGGAGCAAGGATTGCAGACCAGCAATACATCATGAAACAAAAGTTACAACGTACCACATGGTGGCTCAGTTAGTTAGCGTCTCGACCCACGCCGCGGCATCTCTTGGCGAGGTGAAAAACTGGACACGTTCCCCATCTTGAATGCGTAGCTTCGCAGGGAAAAGCATGCTATATTTTAAACCTTTCTGACGTAGCATACCGCGAACATGATCAAATGCTTTTCTTTGGTGCTGAGTCTCCACTGTGTAATCAGGGAATATAAGCAATTTCACATTTGCTAATTTTAGCTCTCCCTGCAGGCGGGCTGCCCTCAGCACGGTATCCCGGTCCCGGTAATGTAGCAACTTGAATATAAAGGTGCGAGGTGGATTTCCCGGGGGTCCTCTGGTAGCTGGGATGAGGTGAGCTCTCTCAATAGAAAAATGTGGAGAAAACTTTGCCCGGGGAAGCAAGGTTGGTAGTAGGCCCTCCATGAATCCCACTGGATCTTCTCCCTCTGCTCCCTCCGGGAGGCCAAGAACCCGCAGGTTGTTACGCCTGTTGCGGTTCTCGGCGTCTTCCGCTCTGTGTCAAGACTATACTCACCGAGGCCGAGATGCCGAGAGCGGCTCGCCCTTACGACCACGCGCACCCGACCCCTGGAGGTGATACAGCGAGTTGGAGGCACGCGGAGGCACGGGCTTCCGGTGGTGACTGATTTCCTGAAGGAAGTCCGTGTAGCCGTTGGTCACTGGAGAAGCTGCAGACAAATGGTTAGCTGAAACTGGGGTACCAAGGCGGGCAAGTCCGTATTCAGGCAGAGATCAGGAGCGGGGTATCGGGCAAGAGCAAGTCCATGTAACAGGCTGAGATCAGGGGTATCAGGCAGGCAGAGGGTAATCCGTTAAACAAGCAGGGGTCAGAGGTATCAGGCAGCCAGAGAGTAATCCGTTTTACAAGCAGAGGTCAGGGGTATCCGGCAGGCAGAGAGAATAGTCCGTTTTACTAGCAGAGGTCAGGGGTATCAGGCAGGCAGAGAGAATAGTCCGTTTTACTAGCAGAGGTCAGGGGTATCAGGCAGGCAGAGAGAATAGTCCGTTTTACTAGCAGAGGTCAGGGGTATCAGGCAGGCAGAGAGGATAATCCGTATAAACAAGCAGAGTAGCACAGGGAACACAATAGGCAGCAGGGAAAATCAGGCACAGGGGACAGGGCACAGCTGACGACTAACCAGCAACCCGACTGGGCGCTGGAGCCGTCAGAAGTAGCCCACCGGCGAGCGCGTCAGCGTGACGCGCCGCCGGGCACCCGCACGGCCACGGCGCGCACACGGGGACCGCCGTGCACCCGCGCGCGCCGCACCATTGGGCCGCGAACGAGTGTGCGGCGCAGCGTGAGTCCTCCGCGCATGCGCCGTGGAGCCCGGCGGACGGAGGCGGCTTGTGCCTCCTGACAGTGCCCCCCTCCTAAGGGCGGACACTGAACGCCCAGACTGGACATCACCTCCGGGTGGTCTCGGTGGAAAGCTTGAATTAAGCGTGGTGCATGTAGGTTCCTTGCAGGTTCCCAAGAGTTGTCCTCAGGTGGATAACCCTTCCACTGGATCAGATACTGCTGTTGTCTACCCTTCTTCCTACAGTTAAGGATGGACTCCACCTCAAACTCATTCTCTCCATCCACCCTAACTGGTGGCGGAGGAAGCTCCCCTCTCTCCGGAAAAGTGCTGTCCACCACAGGCTTCAGTAAGGACACGTGGAAGACAGGGTGGATTCTGTAAGTCTTCGGTAGTGCTAGCTCCATAGCCACAGGGTTGATAATCCTTTTGATGGGGAAAGGACCAATGAACTTGGGTCCCAATTTCCGCGAAGGCACGGATAGTTTAAGGTTGGTAGTGGATAACCAGACTTCTTCTCCAAGTTTAAAGGTTGGATTTTCCCTCCTGCCCCGGTCATATTGCTCCTTGTAATCCGTTTGAGCCCTCTGCAACATGTCCTGAATCCTCCGGAAATTTGCCTGTAAAGAGGCCACTCTGTCCTGCACGGCAGGGACTGCTATCTCGGGAACATCGTTGGACAGGAAGGTGGGATGGAATCCACAATTTGCCCAGAAAGGCGTTTGGTTAGTAGCAGCGTGAACAGAATTGTTATACGCGAACTCTGCGTATGGGAGAAGGCTTGCCCAATCATCTTGAGATCCCGAGCAGAAACACCGCAGATATTGCTCTAGGGTCTGGTTCGTCCTCTCCGTTTGGCCGTTACTCTGAGGGTGGTAAGCTGATGAGAGGCAGACTTTGATATTTAAGGCTTTGCAGAGCTCCCTCCAAAATTTGGACGTAAATTGTACACCCCTGTCCGATACGATGTTCTTTGGTACTCCATGGAGCCTGATGATTTCCTTGAGAAAACTATTGGCAGTCTCTAAGGCCGAGGGGGTGCCCTTCATGGGCAAAAAATGGGCCATCTTGGAGAGACGGTCAACCACGACAAAAATAGTGGTAAAGCCCCCCGAGGCTGGCAGGTCCACTATGAAATCCATGGAGACGTCAGACCATGGTCGTTCGGGGATCGGTAGAGGTCTTAGTAAACCCCAGGACTTGGTGTTTCGCCCCTTGTTCCGCTGACACGGAGGGCAGGATGCCACATACTCTTTGCAATCCCGTCTCCACCCAGGCCACCAAAAGGAACGAGAAACCAGCTCGGACGTCTTCCTTACTCCAAAATGCCCTGCGAGTCTATGGTCATGGCACATCTGAAGGGTTAGTGACCGTGTCTCCCGAGGTACAAAAATTTTTCCACGGATCCAGAAGAAATTACCATTTCTTTTCAAGGATTGTACCTCTGGTTCCATGCAAGAGTTGGATGATGATTTGATGGATGACATCAAATCCACTTGTGCCACCCCAAGGAAGTTTTGGGAAGAGAGGATAGTACCAGGTTCCGACGTTTGGGACTCTGCCGAGAACATCCGTGAGAGTGCGTCTGCCTTTCCATTCTTTGAGCCAGGTCTATAGGATATGTGGAAGTTGAAGCGAGAGAAAAAGAGAGCCCAGCGGGCTTGTCTAGGTCTTAGTCGTTTTGCTGTCCGTAAGTACTCAAGGTTTTTATGATCTGTAAAGATCATTACCGGATGTAATGCGCCTTCGAGCAGATACCTCCATTCTTCAAGAGCAAATTTTATGGCCAGCAACTCCCTGTCACCCACGTCATAGTTTAACTCGGGCGGGCTGAGTTTCCGAGAAGCGAATGCAATGGGGTGAAGGATAGCCTTGGGCCCTTGTCTTTGAGAGAGAATTGCTCCTGTGGCAATTTCCGAAGCGTCCACCTCCAAAACATATGGCTGGGAAGGATCGGGGTGGCGAAGAATTGGAGCCGAACTAAACAGATCCTTTAATTTCAAAAAGGCCTCTTGTGCGGCCTCACTCCACCGGAAAGAGTTGTGCTGACGGGTTAGCTGGGTGATAGGTGCTACAATAGTCGAGAATCCAACAATGAATTTCCGATAAAAGTTAGCAAATCCTATGAATCGTTGAACCCCTTTTTTATCGGATGGAGCTGGCCAATCTTGGATGGCTTGTATCTTTTGGGGATCCATTGCGATCCCACCGGCCGATATGATGAACCCCAGGAATTGTACCACTGATCTCTCGAACTCACACTTTTCCACTTTCAGATAAAGCTTGTGCTGTTTTAATATGGTAAGGGACCTTTTTGACATGCCCCCTGTGTAGCTCAATCGTGGGAGAGAAAATGAGTATGTCATCCAGGTAAACAACAAGGAAGTCATCCAGGTATTCTCGGAATATGTCGTTTACTAGGTGCTGGAAAGTGGCTGGAGCATTGCATAGCCCGAATGGCATCACCAGGTACTCGAAGTGTCCAAACCTGGACCTGAACGCTGTCTTCCATTCATCCCCGGCTCTGATTCTAACAAGGTTATAGGCACCCCGCAGGTCTAATTTGGAGAAGACCTTGGCAGAACGGAATCGTTGGAATAGCTCCGGGATGAGTGGTAGTGGGTACCTGTTCTTAATGGTGATATTATTAAGCTGCCGGTAGTCCACACAAGGTCTAAGGGACCCATCTTTTTTCCCGACAAAGAATATCCCTGCTCCAGCAGGTGAGGATGAAGGACGGATAAACCCCTTTTCCAGGTTCTCATCGATGTACTGTCTGAGCGCCTCCAGTTCAGTCTCGGAGAGAGGGAATATACGACCGAACGGAATCACGGATCCCGGCAACAGGTCGATCGAACAGTCATAAGGCCGATGAGGTGGTAGGCGATCAGCCATTTGTTTATTAAAGACCTCCTGAAACTCCAGATATTCAGAGGGAATCTGTTGAAGTTTGTCTGACGAGGTAGTAACCGTAGCACAAACCTTCGGGGTTAAGGGGAGGCAATGCTCCAAGCAGTATGGAGAGGAGAAGGACACCACCTTGGTGCTCCATTGGATCTGCGGATCATGAGCTTGTAACCAGGGCAGGCCGAGGATGACTGGGAAGATGGGAGAGTGGATGAGGTCGAGCCGTAGGAGTTCCTGATGCCCGGAGTCGGTGGTTACTAGGACAGGCTGGGTCTCCTGGGTGATTGGACCTGAACTAGGAAGAGAGCCATCGGCTAGATGCACTTGTAAACCTTGGGCCTTTGTTTGCAAGGGAATACGGAGGCTGCGGGCCAAGGCTGCATCCATGAAGCAGCTACAAGCCCCCGAATCAATGATGGCGGGTAGGCGAGACTCCCCTTCCGGTAGCTGCAAGGAAACAGACAACATCACATAAGACTTCGGAGCATCATTATCCTGATAATTCATTAATCTAGGCTGAAGGAACTTACTGGGCCTTATTGGACAATTGCGCAGGAAGTGTCCCGCTCCCCCGCAGTACAGACACAAATTGGACTGCCGTCTGCGTTGCCTCTCTTCCGAAGTTAGCGGGGCCCGGACCAGGCCTAGCTGCATGGGCTCAGCTTCAGGAGGTGTTGTGGAAGATGGTGACGGCATGGATGGGGCTCTGAACGACATCCACGTAGTGCGTGGACCCTGAAACCGCTCCGAGCGGCGTTCTCGCAAGCGCCTGTCCAGTTTCGTGGCTGCCTGAATGAGCTCTTCCAAGGTCTCCGGAGTCTCCATCCTGGCTAGCTCATCCTTGAGGAGTTCAGACAAGCCTTGACGGTACTGGTAGCGAAGAGCCGGCTCGTTCCAATTCGTGTCGGCCGCCCATTTACGGAACTCTACCGTATAATCTTCGATGGGTCTCCTTCCTTGGGACAAGTGGTGGAGAATGGCTTCAGCGGTAGCCTTCCGTTGCGGGTCATCGTAGAGTTGGGACATACCCTCGAAGAAGGTATCTATGGAATTTAACACAGGACTTCCCTGTTCCATTAAGCCATGGGCCCAGGCCTGAGGTTCCTCTGACAGCAGCGAGATAGCGAAACCCACCTTGACGATCTCTGATGCAAATGTCCGGGGCTGGAGGGCAAAGTAAAGTGAACATGCGTTCTTAAAAGCTCTGAATTTTTTACGGTCCCCGGAGAACCGTTCGGGCGTAGGGACCCTAGGTTCAGGAAGCGCCATGACAACGGTAGGGCTGGCGGTGGCCTGGGGAAGCGGACCTTCATTGCTGGGTGCCGGAACTGCAGTGGCAGAGGGAAGTACTCCAGCAATCTGTTGGAGGCGGCTGTCAATTTGAGTATACCCCTCCTGTAACTTCTGGACTGAGTCGGCCAAAGTGGAGACCTGTTGGCACAGGATCTCCAAAGGAGAGCGCGCTCTGTCGGCCTCGGACATCTGGCTGGTTAGTACTGTCAAGACTATACTCACCGAGGCCGAGATGCCGAGAGCGGCTCGCCCTTACGACCACGCGCACCCGACCCCTGGAGGTGATACAGGGAGTTGGAGGCACGCGGAGGCACGGGCTTCCGGTGGTGACTGAATTCCTGAAGGAAGTCCGTGTAGCCGTTGGTCACTGGAGAAGCTGCAGACAAATGGTTAGCTGAAACTGGGGTACCAAGGCGGGCAAGTCCGTATTCAGGCAGAGATCAGGAGCCGGGTATCGGGCAAGAGCAAGTCCGTGTAACAGGCTGAGATCAGGGGTATCAGGCAGGCAGAGGGTAATCCGTTAAACAAGCAGGGGTCAGAGGTATCAGGCAGGCAGAGAGTAATCCGTTTTACAAGCAGAGGTCAGGGGTATCCGGCAGGCAGAGAGAATAGTCCGTTTTACTAGCAGAGGTCAGGGGTATCAGGCAGGCAGAGAGAATAGTCCGTTTTACTAGCAGAGGTCAGGGGTATCAGGCAGGCAGAGAGAATAGTCCGTTTTACTAGCAGAGGTCAGGGGTATCAGGCAGGCAGAGAGGATAATCCGTATAAACAAGCAGAGTAGCACAGGGAACACAATAGGCAGCAGGGAAAATCAGGCACAGCTGACGACTAACCAGCAACCCGACTGGGCGCTGGAGCCGTCAGAAGTAGCCCACCGGCGAGCGCGTCAGCGTGACGCGCCGCCGGGCACCCGCACGGCCACGGCGCGCACACGGGGACCGCCGTGCACCCGCGCGCGCCGCACCATTGGGCTGCGAACGAGTGTGCGGCGCAGCGTGAGTCCTCCGCGCATGCGCCGTGGAGCCCGGCGGACGGAGGCGGCTTGTGCCTCCTGACACTCTGTTTTCCAGGTGTTTTACCTTCAGTTGTAAAGCTCGGATATCCGCGTGTTGTGCCCTCAGGGCATCCTCCGTATCCAAGACCCTTCTCTCCACTTCCATCACACGTTCCCGAAATTTATCCATATCTCTACGGATAAGCGCCGTTTCTGTCTGAACATGCTCTATTTTTGTGGTCAGAGCAGCCTGGCAGGTAGAGATTGCCGTCATGAGGGCCTCAAACGCCGCCGAGCCCGCCTCTATGACCCCGGCAGGCGGCGGATTCGTCTGAGTTTCCATGTGGGACGCCTCGTGGGGGATAGGCCGCTACGTGTGTCGGGTGTTTACAGGGGTGGCAGCGTTCGATTTTGTCCCTGCTTTTCTGCCTGCGGGCATTGCCCAAGCCTCTCCCCAAATAGCCGCCAAAAGGCACTTGCACGGTGAGCCTTTTACACCAGGATTTGCTCAGGATAGTGTTGCCGGAGAGGAGAGCGGAGTTAACAAGCAACCGCACTCTGCGCCATCTTGGACATGCCCCGAATACAGGGCACTTTCACCCCTTTACTGCCGAGGCCAATATTTAGATTTCAGCGCTTTCACACTTTAACCACTTCAGTCCCGGAAGGATTAACCCCCTTCCTGACCAGAGCACTTTTTACAATTTGGCACTGCGTCGCTTTAACTGCTAATTGCGCGGTCATGCAATGCTGTACCCAAACGAAATTTGCGTCCTTTTCTTCCCACAAATAGAGCTTTCTTTTGATGTTATTTGATCACCTCTGTGGTTTTTATTTTTTGCGCTATAAACGGAAAAAGACCGAAAATTTTGAAAAAAAAATGACATTTTCTACTTTTTGTTATAAAAAAAATCCAATAAACTCAATTTTAGTCATACATTTAGGCCAAAATGTATTCGGCCACATGTCTTTGGTAAAAAAAATGTCAATAAGCGTATATTTATTGGCTTGCGCAAAAGTTATAGCACCTACAAACTAGGGTACATTTTCTGTAATTTACACAGCTTTTAGTTTATGACTGCCTATGTCATTTCTTGAGGTGCTAAAATGGCAGGGCAGTACAACCCCCCCCCCAAATGACCCCATCTTGGAAAGTAGACACCACAAGGAAATTGCTAAGAGGCATGTTGAGCCCATTGAATATTATTTTTTTTTGTCCCAAGTGATTGAATAATGACAAAAAAAAAAAAAATTACAAAAAGTTGTCACTAAATGATATATTGCTCACACAGGCCATGGGCATATGTGGAATTGAAGCCCAAAATACATTCAGCTGCTTCTCCTGAGTACGGGGATACCACATGTGTGGGACTTTTTGGGAGCCTAGCCGCGTACGGGGCCCCGAAAACCAATCACCGCCTTCAGGATTTCTAAGGGCGTAAATTTTTGATTTTACTCCTCACTACCTACCACAGTTTTGAAGGCCATAAAATGCCCAGATGGCACCAAACCCCTACCCCAAATGACCCCATTTTGGAAAGTAGACACCCCAAGCTATTTGCTGAGAGGCATGTTGAGTCCATGGGATATTTTATATTTTGACACAAGTTGCGGGAAAGTGACACTTTTTTTTTTTTGCACAAAGTTGTCACTAAATGATATATTGCTCACACAGGCCATGGGCAAATGTGGAATTGCTCCCCAAAATACATTTAGTTGCTTCTCCTGAGTATGGGGATACCACATGTGTGGGACTTTTTGGGAGCCTAACCGCGCACGGGGCCCCGAAAACCAATCACCACCTTCAGGATTTCTAAGGGTGTAAATTTTTGATTTCACTCTTCACTGCCTATCACAGTTTCGGAGGCCATGGAATGCCCAGGTGGCACAAACCCCCCCCAAATGACCCCATTTTGGAAAGTAGACACCCCAAGCTATTTGCGGAGACGCATGGTGAGTATTTTGCAGGTCTCATTTGTTTTTGAAAATGAAGACAGACAAGAAAACAACATTTTTTTTTTCTTTTTTCAATTTTCAAAACTTTGTGACAAAAAGTGAGGTCTGCAAAATACTCACTATACCTCTCAGCAAATAGCTTGGGGTGTCTACTTTCCAAAATAGGGTCATTTGGGGGGGGTTTGTGCCACCTGGGCATTCCATGGCCTCCGAAACTGTGTTAGGCAGTGAAGAGTGAAATAAAAAATTTACGCCCTTAGAAAGCCTGAAGGCGGTGCTTGTTTTTCGGGGTCCCGTGCACGGATAGGCTTACAAAAAGTCTCACACATGTGGTATCCCCGTACTCAAGAGAAGCAGCAGAATGTATTTTGGGGTGTAATTTCACATATTCCCATGGCATGTTTGAGCAATATATCATTTAGTGACAACTTTGTGCAAAAAAAAAAAAAGTGTCTTTTCCCCGCAACTTGTGTCACAATATAAAATATTCCATGGACTCGACATGCCTCTCAGCAAATAGCTTGGGGTGTCTACTTTCCAAAATGGGGTCATTTGGGGGGTTTTGAACTGTCCTGGTATTTTATGCACAACATTTAGAAGCTTATGTCACACATCATCCACTCTTCTAACCACTTGAAGACAAAGCTCTTTCTTGTTTACATGAAAAAATTATTTTTTTTTTGCAAGAAAATTACTTTGAACCCCCAAACATTATATATATTTTTTTAAAGCAAATGCCCTACAGATTAAAATGGTGGGTGTTTCATTTTTTTTTCACACAGTATTTGCGCAGTGATTTTTCAAACGCATTTTTTTGGGAAAAAACACACTTTTTTAAATTTTAATGCACTAAAACACACTATAGTGCCCAAATGTTTGATGAAATAAAAAAGATGATCTTAGGCCGAGTACATGGATACCAAACATGACATGCTTTAAAATTGCGCACAAACGTGCAGTGGCAACAGAGGAGGTCTACTGCTAAAATTAATACTCTCGATCTGACCTTCGCGGTGATACCTCACATGCATGGTGCAATTGCTGTTTACATTTGACGCCAGACCGACGCTTGCGTTCGCCTTAGCGCGAGAGCAGGGGGGGACAGGGGTCCCTTTTTTTTTTCTCCTTTATTTTTTTGCTTTTTTATCTTATTTTTAAACTGTTACTTTCATTTTTTTTTTTTTTTTTTTTTTAATCATTTTTATTGTTATCCCAGGGAATGTAAATATCCCCTATGATAGCAATAGGTAGTGACAGGTACTCTTTTTTGAAAAAATTGGGGTCTATTAAACCCTAGATCTTTCCTCTGCCCTCAAAGCATCTGACCACACCAAGATCGGTGTGATAAAATGCTTTCCCAATTTCCCAATGGCGCTGTTTACATCCGGCAAAATCTAAGTCATGAAATGCTCGTATGGTTTCTTAGGCCATAGAGATGTTTGGAGCCACTCTGGTCTCTGATCAGCTCTATGGTCAGCTGGCTGAATCACCGGCTGCATTCTCAGGTTCCCTGTTGAGACAGGAGAGCCAGAGAAAAACATGGAAGACGGTGGGGGGGGGCATTCCCTCCCACTGCTTGTAAAAGCAGTCTAGAGGCTAATTAGCCGCTAGGTTTGCTTTTACATGAAAGATGACCGCTGGCTGAAAAGAATGATACCAAGATGATACCTAAACCTACAGGCATCATTCTGGTATAACCACTCAAAGTCGTGAATTGCGTACCTGAAGACAAAAAAATGGTTAACGATAAAACAGAGTAAACGGTAAAGTATAAAAAATTGCATACCTGAAAAGCAAACATGATAAAACATAATAACAATAAAACATTGCAGAATAGAATACAGTAAAAAAGAGCAGAACAATAGAGAGAGAATAGAGAGAGAGAGAACAATGAAACGACAACTAGATAAATGATGAAGAAACTCCTGCGTTGCCAGAAATACCTATGCTAAGGGGCACTGCTGCAACACCTAAATGGCTGATCCAAACAGACAAAAGTGGTATGACTAAAGTGAGTGGTGATTGCGCTGTGATAAAAAGGGGAAGGGGGGAAGAAGAAGGGGAAGGGGCTAGCTCAAATGCATAGAGAGGTCAGTGAAAAAATAAAAAAATAATATATTTAAAAAAATATAATAAGCATGAGGGCTAGTATCATACTAGCACATAAAAAATATTGTAAATACTGAAACGAAAAAGAAAAAAAAAGGGAATCTCAGTGCAAAAGGGCTAGTATCATACTAGCACATATGTGGTAACTCAGCAAATTCTTATTAGTGACTCCAAGCGAATAAATAAATGGTGAACAGTCCCACCACCTTGTAGTACAAAGTGCTCAAACAATGAGTCATCAGTTCCAAAAAGGCAAGTCCACAAGCCACAGGAAAGGGAAAAAAAGTCTTCAGTGGGGACACCTCTGTGCTCGCAAGCAGCTCACCTTACTGCTGCGAGACAACAGCTTGTAATCCAATAACAAATCACCAGCAGGCAAGGGTCCCATCCAGTAGTTCAGGCGATTCGGGTGGTGGGTGTGCAGGATGGTAAATAAAAAACATAAGCAGACAGTATATAGTATAACTCCGTGGCGGCCAGAGTGGAAAAAGGGACAGGACACAGAAGGGGGATGCACTCACTTTTGAAAAATGAGTGTGGGCGTCAATCCAACGAACGCCGAGTTCGTATACCTCAAAAGGGTGTCTTCAAACCGTCACCATTTCCTCAATGCTCGTCACAATGGGATGAATATATGTGGAGTGTTGGAAGAGAGTGCACATAGCGTCATCCCGTATATAAATCAGTTTATTAGGTTAAAAACAACATAGTACACTTACATTTAGCAGAAGGCTATAGTAAAAAACATCCACAAGCACCGAGCTCGTATCCTATCGTCAGTCTGTGACAGTTCCCATGCTCCAATCCTGATGCGTATCATCACATCACGTGACTTCATCAGAGGATAACACGGGGTGAAAAGTCTATGCTTTTATATGGTCTCTATGTAATGGGCGTTTGGCGGCCATTTTCTCGAAGCCCGCCACTACAAAAATGGACGCCCGGCGGTCATTTTCCCGAAGCCCGCCACTGCACTGGGTGAACCCAGCACTGGACAAATCTGTCGGCCATTTTGTAGAGGTCTCATTCTTATATTAAAAGAGGCACTAGTAGTCATAATCATGCTTAATAAAAGGCACCCAAGAGGCACAGCAAGCCGCACACACCGCAAGGTGCATAGCAGCCAATATATGTAATCCTGGGAGAAAGAAAAAAATAAATAAACTGGGAAACGTATAACAAACTAGAAAAATGTATAAAAAGGGGCAAGTATAGAGGAAAAATGAGAATACAAAAATCAGCAAAATTATAAAAAAAAAAAAAAAAAAAATTACACTAGTGGTTAGTCCAGCGGGAGAGGGGACATCCAAAAAATGTCAAAGGTAATGGATAATATAAAAAATTATTTAAAAAATATATGGAATAAGCAGAGATATCAAAAAGATACTGGAGCTCGGGGAATATCACAGGCTCACTGAAAGGGAATGCATAAGGTAAATACACTAAAATTAGAATATGTATATATGACAGTGATAACAATATAGCAAAACAAAAAGATAAAAAATATATATGTAAAACTAATCAGGAGAGTATATAAGAAAATCAGTAAAGAATTAGAAAAGGAGAGAATATGGGACCCGGTGTACATAATCGCATGGGGTGCATTAGATTAATAGTCGCTAAGAAAGCAATTCAGGTTAAACTCGATGTTAAGCCCTTTGGGTACAAGAGTGTCCATAGAAAAGATCCACTGGGACTTGAGTTGACTTAAAATCCTCACTTTGTGTCCCCCATGTCATGGTTTGGTATAGGGCACAATACCCCAAAATCTCAGATGGCTAGTGTCTCTATTATGACATTTATCAAAATGCCTAGAGACATTGTGTTTGTCATACCCCTTTTGAATGTTTTGAACATGTTCCTTGATACGAATTCTCAATAGCCTTTTGGTACGGCCAATGTATTGGAGGCCACAGCTGCACTCCAATACATAGACCGCTCCCTCAGAATTGCACCAAATAAACTCGTTGATCTCATATTTTGTGCCATTGCTGTTTGATTGGAAAGAAAACACTTTTTGGTTCGGACGTTTAGTACGGGTACAGGCATAACATCGTTTACAAGGGTAAAATCCCTTGCCTGTGAAGAAAGAAAATTGTTTCTTTGGAGGATCAATCACGCTTTTAACTAACCGATCTCTTAGTGTGGGTGCCCTTTTGTAGATAAATTTAGGTTTATCTGGTAGCACCTCCCTGAGCCCTCTATCAGATTTCAAAATATGCCAGTGTCGTGATACGATGCTTTCGATCTTCTTATATTGCGAGTTGTACTCAAGGACTAGGGGCACCTGATCCTGTTGACATGTTGGTCTTTTGTCTTCGAGCAATACTGGTCTTTGCATTTGTCCTACTTCTTCGATTTTTTCTCTTATAAACCCTTGACTGTTGCCTTTATTTATGAATCTCTCTCCAATCAGACTGGCCTGCATATAGAAGTCTTTTTCAAGAGTGCAATTACGTCTTAGTCGCATGATCTGGTCTTTAGGGATGTTAAATAGCCAGTTTCTGTGATGGCAACTTCGCAGAGGTAAGTAACTATTACGGTCGACGTTTTTAAAGAAGGTCTTAGTAATGAATTGATTGTTGATACGTGAAATTTCAAGATCGAGAAACGGAATAGAGTGTTCCTCTATCTGCCACGTTAATACAATATTTTTGGTATTATTGTTTAATTTGGAAAAAAATGAGATTAAGAGGTTACGATCACCTTCCCAAATAATAAAAATATCGTCGATATACCTTTTGAATAGGCGTAATTCCTTGGGTGGGTCCGTAAAAACAACTTCCTCTTCCCATTGGGACATAGAGTCCTGTGACGCTGGGGGCGAATTTAGCCCCCATAGCTACTCCTGTCTTCTGTTGGTAAAATTGTTTGCAGTACCAGAAATGGCTGTGTTTTAGGCAAAAGTCAAGACATTTAACGAGGAATTTCCTCTGAAAGCAAGGGAGTTTGGTGTATTTTCTGAGGCCCCATTTCATCGCCTCACATGCTGCAAAGTGGGGTATGATCGTATAAAGTGATGACACGTCTGCTGTGCCATCCCCACGATACCAGTATCTACTCTGTTTTCGAGTATTTGAAGCATTTGTTTCGTGTCACGCAGATAGGCCTTAGTGCTTTGTACAGCCGGTTGAAGATATTTGTCGATGTATTCGCCCAATCTTGCTGTGAATGATTCTATACCGTTAACAATCGGTCTTAAAGGGGGATCGGTTTTATCCTCATGGATTTTCGGTAATGCGTAGATAATTGGGGTTCTGCAGGCTTCTGGAACCAGATATTTTGCTTCTTTTTTGTTAAGTATACCTTTATTGAGGCCCAGTAGTACTACTTGTTCAAGCTCTTTTTTCCATTTAAAAATAGGGTTCTTGGATAATAAGAAGTATGTGTTGTGATCTTCTAATAACTTCATCATGCCTTTGTGGTATTGTTCAGTGGTTTGAATCACAATACCATCTCCTTTATCTGAAGGCCTTATCACGAGGTCCTTTCTTTTAATAAGTTTCTGGATGCCGGTCTTAATAATCCTCGGTTCTTCTCTTTTCTTTACGGTTAAATGCTTAATTTCTTCCGTCACTAGGTTCTTAAAAACTTCTATATGGGTGTTGTCCTTAGGTTTAGGGTTATACGTTGATCTGTTCCTCAAATTACTATGTACCACTGAATTGTTTTGTATGGTGCTGGCATTATTGGGTTTTTCGATCAAATATTTCTTGATGTTTCATTTTCTTATATACTTTTGTATACTGATATACGTCTCAAATTTGTCAAGATTTTTCACTGGTGCATACTTTAACCCTTTGTCTAGCACTACTAGTTCTTCCCTAATGAGTGGTACATCTGTAAGATTAAAAATTCCGTCTCCTATGTCTCCCTTTTTCGTTTGTTTTCCCTTTCCTGCTCTGCAGCCTCTTTTCTTATAGGGCTTTTTCTCCTTGTTTCCTCTGTTCTCCTCGGTGGATGGTATTCCGTTCCTCTCTCTAAAAAAGATCTACTGTGACCCTGTTCGTGGTGGTAATCATATTGATGTCTCACGTCCCTATCTGTGTCCCGGAGATCCCTCAAGGGGGCATAATAGTTTTGCGTATAGATGGGACTACGTTCTCTAGGTCTGTATGGTACAATAGGTGGACCTCTTCCTTCTCTGGGTGCATTGTGATAGTAGGGGCCAGGGCTTCTATCACGTGATCTATAATAATCATATTGCCCATGTTGGTAGTCTCTCGTCTCATAGTTAGTCTGGGGGTACGCTGGGTGCCTCTCTTGCCTATATGGCTCATAAAGAGGGCCTCTTGCATTTCTTGATGCATTATTAGGTCGTGTCCAATGAGGTCTTCTATTATGATTTCTCCGATTGTTGGATTTTTTCCACCACTGCTGTGGGGTATGTTGTGGGTAGGGTGGTTGTTTCCACGTGTTATACGGAGTATTATTGCTGGAATGCCTGTATCTAGCATCATCCTTCATGTGCCTTGGGGAATCTTCCCTTGGTGTATAAATGCCCGAATGTCTATGGGAGGTACTATACCGAGGTGATCTGGCTAGAGGTGATAAATCAGTGTGGCAAGGGTTAATTTTAACCACCTTTTCCGGAGTGGAGAATGCAGAAATAGGTTCAACCTGTCCAATATTGTTCTGCCATTTGAATACCAGGTCCTTTTTAAAATCGCTGATATCCCTGGAGAATTTCTTCCCCTTTCTTTGCTGGGCTTCAGCGTCCTTTCTAGAAAGGTCTTTATTTAATTGTGCAATGAGGCGTTGAAATTCAGCTGTATCTTTGTGGGCCTCTAATTGCTCTTTCAATTCAGCTATTGTTTGCTCTACTTTTCTGATTTTCTTCTGTTTTCTTTTCAGCAAGAGTTGTAGCAATTCAATACCCTTATCGTTAGAAAATCTGAAACACTCATCTATAGATTCTTGGTCTAAAAGACCATCATTTAGAGGGACGTCCCACCTAAGACGCCTAGGCACAATTTTGGCCTTAATGTACCTGTCGAAGGTGGTGACATCCCACCACATATTCACTTTTTTCTCCATATTATGGCCGAGCTTGTGTACTAAGCTCTCAATAGTACTATCTGTTTTTTTATCTTCACTGTTGAATACTGCATCAAGATCAACCTCTCTGCATTCTATAAACGTGAAAATATCCATGACTGCAGCAGAGGTTAACACAGGTGGATAGAAACAAATAGATAAACGATGAAGAAACTCCTGCGCTGTCAGAAAAACCTATGCTAAGGGGCACTGCTGCAACACCTAAATGGCTGATCCAAACAGACAAAAGTGGTATGAATGAAGTGAGTGGTGATTGCGCTGTGATAAAAAGGGGAAGGGGGGAAGAGGAAGGGGAAGGGGCTAGCTCAAATGTATAGAAAGGTGAGTGAAAAAATAAAAAAATAATATATTTAAATAAAATGTAATAAGCATGAGGGCTAGTATCATACTAGCACATAAAAAATATTGTAAATACTGAAACAAAAGGAAAGAAAAATCTCAGTGCAAAAGGGCTAGTATCATACTAGCACATATGTGGTAACTCAGCAAATACTTATTGGTGACTCCAAGTAAATAAATAAATGGTGAACAATCCCTTCACCTAGTAGTACAAAGTGCTCAAACAATGAGTCATCAGTTCCAAAAAGGCAAAATGAAAAAATTATACAAAATATAACAGTATAATGAAATGTAATAAAGTGCGGTCTCATGGGCACTAAATCCGAATAGAATGAGGTAACAAAATTGCCTAAAACATATAAAAAGCTATAAAATGAGTGACAAATACAGTGTGGGTACAAAAAAAAATATATATATAGATTGAACCAAATAAAAATATATAATTCAAAAAAAGTCCATGTGCATAAGAGCTAGTATCATACTAGCACATAAAAAATATTGTAGATACTGAAACGAAAAAGAAAAAAAAGGGAATCTCAGTGCAAAAGGGCTAGTATCATACTAGCACATATGTGGTAACTCAGCAAATTCTTATTAGTGACTCCAAGTGAATAAATAAATGGTGAACAGTCCCACCACCTTGTAGTACAAAGTGCTCAAATAATGAGTCATCAGTTCCAAAAAGGCAAGTCCACAAGCCACAGGAAAGGGAAAAAAAGTCTTCAGTGGGGACACCTCTGTGCTCGCAAGCAGCTCACCTTACTGCTGCGAGACAACAGCTTGTAATCCAATAACAAATCACCAGCAGGCAAGGGTCCCATCCAGTAGTTCAGGTGATTTGGGTGGTGGGTGTGCAGGATGGTATATAAAAAACATAAGCAGACAGTATATAGTATAACTCCGTGGCGGCCAGAGTGGAAAAAGGGACAGGACAAAGAAAAACTATTTTTTTTTATTTTATATATTTTTTGTGTGTTTTTTTTACACTTTTTTTTGTAACTAACTTTTATAACTGTAACCGGTTCCAGGTTCGGGTCGCTCAAAATGCGATGGCATCTTGGGAGACCCTGTGAAAGAGTGCCTAGTTTGTGCAATGCTGTACCCTACGCTGATACTCAACTAGTGTATGGTAGCGTTCAAAACATTCACAAATGCAAAGACCAGGATTGTCAGGACAGGAGGGACAATACGTGAGTGTCACGCCTATATCCGCGCTTGCTGCAGACACGACATCTTTTTTGGGGGGTTCATTGGGTAGGGGTACTCGGGAGGACATAGAAATGCCTCTCATGCAGCCGAATGCATTTGGTTGGGGATGTGAATGGGGGAAGTACGGGCGCTGCAGAAGCGGTGGGTTCCCAATTATTAGGATTAGCAAATGCAACAGGAAGGGCATTATGGGCACGATGGGCCTGTGTTTGTCTTCTTCCTGGTAGCAGCGGGACACTACTTGTGCTTGCCACCTCACCAGCTTGAACTGCACTTATGGGACTCGCCACGTCACCAAGTGTTACTGCAGTGCTGGTTTGACTACGACCGGGGTGTACTAGGCCGCTGGTGCTTGCCAGTTCACCAAAACGCTACCAAAAAAACTGTTAGCGATCGCAGGGATCAGGCCTGACTCTGCGAACGCTGCAGTTATGCGTTTAGTGTTTTGTAAGTGACAGTGATCGATCGATCGATACTGCACTTGGGTGGGCTGGGCCTGGCCGGGCGGAGGGGCAAAACACAGGTGCTAGCAGGTATCTGGGCTGATTCCGCTAACACTGCGTTTTTGGGAACCCTAAACTGCTGGGGACGTTAGTATAGATCTGATCAGATATTGATCCGTTCAGATACTATACCACTAAGGGAGGTGTACGGTGCGTGCGTGGGTGTTAGCGGTACTGGCGCTAACCTGACGCTGCCTGGGGCTGGTGCTTGCCAGTTCACCAAAATGCTACCAAAAAAACTGTTAGCGATCGCAGGGATCAGGCCTGACTCTGCGAACGCAGAGTTATGCTTTTAGTGGTTTGTAAGTGACAGTGATCGATCGATACTGCACTTAAGTGGGCTAGGCAGGGCCGGGCGGAGGGGCAAAACGCAGGTGTTAGCAAGTATCTGGGCTGATCCTGCTAACACTGCGTTTTTGGGAACCCTAAACTGCTGATCGGATCAGATATTGATCCGTTCAGATACTATACCACTAAGGGAGGTGTACGGTGCGTGCGTGGGTGTTAGCGGTACTGGCGCTAACCTGACGCTGTCTGGGGCGACGCATATCACCGCCGGGCGTTCAGGGGGCTAAACCTTTATTCGGTAATAAACGGCGGGTGTCCTGACACTATAAAAAATAAACGAACTAACCAGCGTCACCCGTAACAGTTATACGGTGATCAGTGGTGAAAGGGTTAACTAGGAGGCAATCAAGGGGTTAAAACATTTTTTTAGATAGTATATGGGGGTCCCTGACGCTATAAAACGCTGACGGCGAACCTAAATATTTACCTCCCTAACTAGCGTCACCAGTGACACTAATATAGCGATCAGAAAAATGATCGCTTAGCGACACTGGTGACAGGGGGTGATCAAGGGGTTAAAACTTTATTAGGGGGGTACCCTAGACCTAAAGGGGGCTAACACTAACTGCCCTACCACACTGTCACAAACTGACACCATGCAGTAATCAGAAAAAAAAAAAAAAAGCTGCTTGGTGTCAGTGTGACGGGGGGGGGGATCGGGGGTGTTTTGTGTGCCTGGCATGTCCTACTGAGTGTGTGTGTGTTTTACACTCACATTCCAGTCTTCTCTCCTTGGCGCCGGAACGGAAAATACTGAGCCGAGGAGAGATGACATCATTTCCTTTGCTGCTGTTTAGCATACAGCAGCAGAGGAATGATTCTGATTGGCTGAGAGCGGTCGCGAGGGGGGGGGGCCCACGAATGGATGGTCTCCCCCTCGCCTCTCATCGCTCCCAGACCAAAGCCGACCGCCTCGGGCACCGGGGGGGGTCCGATCGGACCCCCCACCCGCGGGAGGCAGATCACGTACAGGTACGTGATTCTTCCTACCCGTGCCATTCTGCCGACGTACATCGGCGTGAGGCGGTCGGCAAGTGGTTAAATGACAATTGCGTGGTTATGCAACACTGAACCCAAATAAAAAACAATATAATTTTTTCTTTTTTTATTACTTTTGTGGTTTTTTTTTACATACTGTGATTAGAGCAAAACAGTGCTAGCATAGTAACACTAACACTACTACTCAGGGGAAGTGATTAGGATTTTTCTTTTTTACACATTATGATTGTTTATACCAGTGAATTTCACTTCAATTTCACTTCATTGCTATAAGCAACCATTTTTACTGAATAAAACTAATTCATTCAGTGTGTTTTGTTGTGATTAGCTTTGAATGGCCACAGTTAACCACGTGGTACAGATGGGCTGTGATTGGCTCTATCGGTACCATGTGATCACTGTAACCAATCACAGCTTGTAACACAATTGTACACAATAAATGACATGAAAAGGAGCCATCCATTGTTTAAAATTATCATGTGCTCTGCTGTGATTGGTTACAGCGATCACATGGTACTGGCAGTGGTCCAGTACACTGATCAGTCATTGGCTGTGTCCAGATCTCACCGTTCCGGGAGGACGTCATATGATGTTCACTCGAATCAACGAAAGTCCCGTCCAGCCGCCATTTTGCTATAGGCCGGATGCGAAGTGGTTTAAGTGGTTGTAAACCCTTACATATACCCAGTGAAGTGACTGATCTTAGGTGATACATTGAGATGAAACAAATCCTCCTACATAGGTTATACCTATTTATCTGCAGTCTTCTATTACCTACATGTATTCCAAGTGCAGAATTTTAAAGCTTATCTAAGAGTTCTGAAAAAGGGGGTGGAGAACTGAAGTTATAGTCTGCAGAGCTCAGTGAGAACTCTGAGAGCTGACTGGAGGAAAGAGACACCCCCCCCATTCACACAGCCCACAGAAACAGAGATGAGGCTGTCACGCTGCTGGAGGTTTCTTCGCTGTCGCCATTTTTCTCATAGTGTCAAACAAACTTGTCAGAAGTGACTCATGCTAATAGCAGAGGAACAAAGCAGCCGAAAGAAATTACACTTATTGCCCCTAATTGAGACATATACATAAATACTATAGAGATATATGCTTTGTTCATATTTCATCTCTGAGGTTTACAACCACATTAATCTCTGGTAAGCTTTTTTGTATTACTATTGTGGATGGGACATGCTTTGTATTATATGCTGTAATGCGTATACCTTAAGCTGTTACATTTATGTCCAATAATCACTGTAATCTATTTCTAAGCTTTGTATTCATTACAAACTTATTTTGCATGTTATTTGCTGTGGGTGTGTTGACTTCATTCATACAACCTTGTCAGAACCTTTGTGAAGAAATAGATACATTTTCATCATTTCAATTTTGGAAACATGGATGTTTTAAACTAAATGAGCCCCAGAGATAGAAAGTTCAGTTTAGGTTACAACAAACTCTAATTCCACGTACACACAAGCAGACTTTTCGACCGGACTGGTCCAATGGACCGAGTCCGGCGGACAATTCGACCGTGTGTGGGCTTCATCGGACCTGCATCTGACTTTTTCGGTCGAAAATCTGACAGACTTTAGATTTGGAACATGTTTCAAATCTTTCCGACGGACTCGAGTCTGGTCGAAAAGTCTGCTCGTCTGTATGCTAGTCCGACGGACGAAAACCGACGCTAGGGCAGCTATTGGCTACTGGTTATCAACTTCCTTATTTTAGTCATCACGTACGAATCCGTCGGAATTTGGTGTGATCATGTGTAGGCAAGTCCGTTTGTTCGGAAAGTCCGTCGGATAGACCGTTGGACCAGTGCGGTCGAAAAGTCCGCTCATGTGTACGCGACATAAGGCATCTTGTATTTCTTACTGGAATTTCAAACAAAGTATTTGCAGAACTAGTTAAAATAACAATGGGTCATATTTGTAGACTTGTAAGGCCCCTTTCACACGGGCGGACCGTTCAGGTCTGCCTGTCAGTATTTTCGGCAGACATGAACGGATGCTCCATTGAGCGACGGATGTCAGTGGTGACCATTACTGCTGACATTTGATCCGGTCCGATACGCTAAAATCAGACCGATGGCCCTACGTTCACATCCATCCCTGGTGGATTGGATGAGATCTGATTAAAACGGACATGCTGTCTGTTTTTGTCTGATCACTCCATAGCAAGCAGCAGCACTCAACAAGCCCCTCCCCACTGTGAGCAGAGAGGGACCTGTCATCCGCCGGCTCAGCAGAGAGTGGCAGCGGATCCGCCACATGTGAATGAGGCCTAAGACTTATTTATTTTATTTATTTCAGGCACTTATATAGCGCCGTCAATTTACACAGCGCTTTACATATACATTGTACATTCACATCAGTCCCTACCCTCAAGGAGCTTACACTCTAAGGTCCCTAACTCACATTCATACATACTAGGGACAATTTAGACAGGATCTAATTAACCTACCAGCATGTCTTTGGAGTGTGGGAGAAACCGGAGTACCCGGAGGAAACCCACGCAGACACAGGGAGAACATGCAAACTCCAAGCAGGTAGTGTCGTGGTTGGGATTTGAACCAGTGACCCTTCTTAATGTTAGGCGAGAGTGCTACCACTACACCACTGTGCTGCCCACAGACTTGAAGCCAGTAAACAACTACCCTTCCAAGGCAAAATACGCAATGTCCAAACAGAATGTAAAAATAACCCTTGGTTTATGTTTACAAAACTGAAGGACCTCCAACATGCATCTGTACACAGGAAGAGAAGAGTCAACATACTCTGGCCAGTTCAAAACCTGAAAATCTATCTAGAAAATCTCACCAGCTGAAAGACAGCAGGAGAAAGTTGTATTTGAAAGACATAAATCTCATTGGAAATATGTGGACACTGTACAACGTATATCCAACTAGGAATATTAGCATGTTTATTGGTGTACAACCTCTATAGTCCATAATATGCTAAGATGAAACTATGGAGTTTATTCAAGTAGTGATGAGAATATTCTACTAGGAACCACACCATTTCCACATACAGAAAAGCATATGATGTGACTATGACCTCAATTATCATATCCCCTAAAATTGATTCAGACAAAATCTTACAGTCTGCTGGTGCAGTAATAAACTCATTATGAATTAATCTGATTGGAATCATCATATATGCATAAGTTGTTTAAAGCGGAGTTCCACCCAATAATGGAACTTCCGCTGACCGGATTCCTCCCCCCCTCCGGTGTGACAGTTGGCACCTTTCAGGGGGGAGGGGGGAGCAGATACCTGTCTAATACAGGTATTTGCTCTCACTTTTGGCGAAAGATCGCCGCAGTATCCATGGCCATCTATGTCATAACCCCCCCCCCGCTGTCTTTTGGGAGACAAACAGGTCCCAGAAGACACCAGGGACCACTCAGAACATGCAGAGCGACTCGCGCATGAGTAGTAGAGAACCAGGCTGTGAAGCCGCACTTCCTGATTCCCTTAGTAGCAATGCGGGTGCCTCCACCCAGAGCTGAGGGACGGGTCAGCTTCGGGTGTGAGGACATCGAGGGGCCCTGGACAGGTAAGTGTCCTTATTTTAAGAGTCAGCAGCTGCAATATTTGTAGCTGCTTACGGTAATTTTTTTTTTTTTTTTTTTAAGGCGGAACACCTAAACACACACACACAGTGCCTTGAAAAAGTATTCATACCCCTTGAAATTTACCACATTTTGACATGGTACAACCAAAAATGTAATTTTTTTTTCTTGGGATTTTATGTGATAGATCAACACAAAGTGGCACATACTTGTGAAGTGGAAGGAAAATGATAAATGTTTTTCAACATTTTTTACAAATAAATATCTGAAAAGCATGGCATGCATTTGTATTCAGCTCCGAGTCAATATTAAGTAGAACCACCTTTCGCTGCAATTACAACCGACGCTAGGGCAGCTATTGGCTACTGGCTATCAACTTCCTTATTTTAGTCATCACGTAGAAATCCGTCGGAATTTGGTGTGATCATGTGTAGGCAAGTCCGTTTGTTCGGAAAGTCCGTCGGATAGACCGTTGGACCAGTGTGGTCGAAAAGTCCGCTCGTGTGTACGCGGCATAAGGCATCTTGTGTTTCTTACTGAAATTTCAAACAAAGTATTTGCAGAACTAGTTAAAATAACAATGGGTCATATTTGTAGACTTGTAAGGCCCCTTTCACACGGGCGGACCGTTCAGGTCTGCCTGTCAGTATTTTCGGCAGACATGAACGGATGCTCCATTGAGCGACGGATGTCAGTGATGACCATTACTGCTGACATTCGATCCGGTCCGATACGCTAAAATCAGACGGATGGCCCTACGTTCACATCCATCCCTGGTGGATCGGATGAGATCTGATTAAAACGGACATGCTGTCTGTTTTTGTCTGATCACTCCATAGCAAGCAGCAGCACTCAACAAGCCCCACCCCACTGTGAGCAGAGAGGGACCTGTCATCCGCCGGCTCAGCAGAGAGTGGCAGCGGATCCGCCACATGTGAATGAGGCCTAAGACTTATTTATTTTATTTATTTCAGGCACTTATATAGCGCCGTCAATTTACGCAGCGCTTTACATATACATTGTACATTCACATCAGTCCCTACCCTCAAGGAGCTTACAATCTAAGGTCCCTGAATCACATTCATACATACTAGGGATAATTTAGAAAGGATCTAATTAACCTACGAGCATGTCTTTGGAGTGTGGGAGGAAACCGGAGTACCCGGAGGAAACCCACGCAGACACAGGGAGAACATGCAAACTCCAAGCAGGTAGTGTCTGCAATATTTGTAGCTGCTTACTGTAATTTTTTTTTTTTTTTTTTAAGGCGGAACACCTAAACACACACACACAGTGCCTTGAAAAAGTATTCATACCCCTTGAAATTTACCACATTTTGACATGGTACAACCAAAAATGTAATTTTTTTTTCTTGGGATTTTATGTGATAGATCAACACAAAGTGGCACATACTTGTGAAGTGGAAGGAAAATGATAAATGTTTTTCAACATTTTTTACAAATAAATATCTGAAAAGCATGGCATGCATTTGTATTCAGCTCTGAGTCAATATTAAGTAGAACCACCTTTCGCTGCAATTACAACCGACGCTAGGGCAGCTATTGGCTACTGGCTATCAACTTCCTTATTTTAGTCATCACGTAGAAATCCGTCGGAATTTGGTGTGATCATGTGTAGGCAAGTCCGTTTGTTCGGAAAGTCCGTCGGATAGACCGTTGGACCAGTGCGGTCGAAAAGTCCGCTCGTGTGTACGCGGCATAAGGCATCTTGTGTTTCTTACTGGAATTTCAAACAAAGTATTTGCAGAACTAGTTAAAATAACAATGGGTCATATTTGTAGACTTGTAAGGCCCCTTTCACACGGGCGGACCGTTCAGGTCTGCCTGTCAGTATTTTCGGCAGACATGAACGAATGCTCCATTGAGCGACGGATGTCAGTGATGACCATTACTGCTGACATTCGATCCGGTCCGATACGCTAAAATCAGACGGATGGCCCTACGTTCACATCCATCCCTGGTGGATCGGATGAGATCTGATTAAAACGGACATGCTGTCTGTTTTTGTCTGATCACTCCATAGCAAGCAGCAGCACTCAACAAGCCCCACCCCACTGTGAGCAGAGAGGGACCTGTCATCCGCCGGCTCAGCAGAGAGTGGCAGCGGATCCGCCACATGTGAATGAGGCCTAAGACTTATTTATTTTATTTATTTCAGGCACTTATATAGCGCCGTCAATTTACGCAGCGCTTTACATATACATTGTACATTCACATCAGTCCCTACCCTCAAGGAGCTTACAATCTAAGGTCCCTGAATCACATTCATACATACTAGGGATAATTTAGAAAGGATCTAATTAACCTACGAGCATGTCTTTGGAGTGTGGGAGGAAACCGGAGTACCCGGAGGAAACCCACGCAGACACAGTGTCAGAGTCCTGGATGTGAGGCCGAATTGCAGAGGGGGCGCCCCTTGCGGCTAAGTGCAGCGTAACCCTGGGAGTGAGACGGGGAGTACGGTGCCCAAAGGTGCACGGGTTGCCAGATCGCTGTTGCTGAGTAGCAGATAGCAGGGAGCTGCTAGGGTGCGCTGGTAAGGTTGAAGGGCAACCGTGCAAGGAGGGATTCCAGGTATGGAGCCGTGGAGCAACCAGGAGCGGAGTCAGAGCCAGGCCAATGGTCATTCAGCACAGGAATCAGTCCAAGGTGAGGTACAGCAGGATAATCAGGAACAGAGAAGGTAGCCGAGGGGTCAAACACAGGAGGACGATCAAGGTACAAATGCGGAGCCGAAGAATAGTCAGATACAAGCCGGGGTCAAATGCAGGCGGAATACTGGAGCAGTCAGGCAAGCCGAGTAGTAACAGGAAGCAGATATCACAACAGGAACCAGGAACACAGGAACAAGGAAAACAGGAAGCTGATGATAATCCAGCAACCAGCATGAACCAGCAGCAGGCTTAAATAGGCAGAAGGGCGCCACCATGAGGAATACTGGCAGAATTACCCGTCCTACGGTTATCACCCTGACAGTTCCCCCCCCCTAGGGGCAGCCTCCGGATGCCCAATCTGGCCCATTTTTCAGGGTATCGGGCTTGAAACCTCTGCAACAGTCTAGGGGCATGAATGTTATCTGCTGGTTCCCAAGAATTATCTTCTACAGAGTAACCTTTCCATTTAACAAGAAATTGAACAGTCCTACCTCTCCGACGGCAGTCCAGAATGGCTTCTACTTCGTATTCTGTTTCATTGTCCACCAAGATTGGAGGGGGCGGAGCTTCTTCTCTCCCTGGAAAAGGACTGGAGACAACAGATTTTAATAAAGAAACATGGAATACTGGGTGGATTTTATAGGAACTTGGTAAAGACAATTCAAATGCCACTGGGTTAATTTCCTTCTTAATTGTGAATGGACCAATAAACCTTGGTCCTAACTTCCGGGAGGGGCAAGGCAGCTTAAGATTTGTTGAGGAAAGCCACACTCTATCTCCAACCTTAAAGACGGGATCTCTCCTCCCCTTGTCATAATGTTTCTTATAATTCTCTTGGGCTTTCTGCATAGTTGCCTGGAGAGTTAGGAAATTAGCCTGAATGGCGTTTATCCTGTCCTGGACTGCGGGGACTGAGGTCTCCGGTATAACATTAGGCAAGAATGAGGGATGGAAACCGTAGTTTGCCCAGAAAGGTGACTGATTGGTGGAAGCGTGGATTGAGTTGTTGTATGCAAACTCCGCACACGGGAGTAGCAAGGACCAGTCATCCTGGGAGAAGGAGCAGAAGCAACGTAAGTACTGTTCTAAAGTTTGATTAGTTCTTTCGGTTTGGCCGTTGCTCTGAGGATGGTAAGCTGAAGATAGGCACACTCTAATGGAAAGTGTTTTGCAGAGCTCCTTCCAGAACTTAGAGGTGAATTGCACCCCTCTGTCGGACACAATGTTGCTCGGTAGGCCGTGAAGTCTGACTATCTCCTTTATGAAGATCTTCGCCGTGTCAGCAGCAGATGGTGTACCCATCATGGGCAAGAAATGCGCCATCTTGGACAGGCGGTCAACGACTACCAAGATGGTTGTAAATTTCTCCGAAGGTGGTAACTCTACTATGAAATCCATAGATATTTCTTTCCATGGTTGCTCCGGCACAGGCAATGGGCGTAGTAGACCCCAAGATCTGACGTTAGACCCCTTGTTACGTTGACAAATGGTGCAGGAACTGACATATTCCCTGCAGTCAGGCTTTAGAGTGGGCCACCAAAAAGTTCGTTGAACAAGCTCCAAAGTCTTTCGTACCCCGAAGTGACCAGCAAGTTGGTGGTCATGTAAAGTCTTTAGGACTTGGGCTCTGGCTTGTTGCGGAACAAAAATTTTGTTCTGATACCAAAGAAAACCTTCCTGATTTCTTAAAGACAGTGCTTCTGGTTCAGAGCATTGGGAGGAAGCTTGTTTCAGTGAGGAACTCAGGTCGGTCTGAATCATGAGAAAATTCTGTGGAGATAATATAGTGCTAGGAGTAATTTCTTCGGGAGTGTCAGGAAACATCCGGGACAAGGCATCGGCCTTCCCGTTCTTAGACCCCGGGCGGAAGGATATATGAAAATTGAATCTGGCAAAAAACAAGGCCCATCGAGCTTGTCGGGGTCTCAATCGTTTAGCCGTGCGAAGATACTCCAGGTTTCTGTGATCCGTGAATATCATGATGGGATGCTGAGCACCTTCAAGGAGGTACCGCCATTCCTCCAGGGCAGTTTTAATAGCCAAGAGCTCTCGATCTCCCACATCATAATTCCTTTCAGACGGACTCATCTTCCGCGAGGAGAAGGCCACAGGATGGAGTAACGACTTAGAACCCTGACGTTGGGATAAGACTGCTCCTGTGGCAACTTCAGAGGCGTCAACCTCTAAGATGTAAGGGAGGGCCGGATCAGGATGTTGCAGGATAGGTGCGGAGGTAAAGAGGGATTTGAGCTTATCAAAAGCTGATTGGGCTTCTGAAGACCACAGGAACCGAGTATGTAAACGGGTAACTTGGGTGATTGGTGAGATGATGGAGGAAAAGTTCTTTATAAACCTCCTATAAAAGTTTGCAAACCCCACAAATCTTTGTACTCCCTTTTTATCCGATGGAGTTGGCCAGTCCAAGATTGCCTGTACCTTTTGCGGGTCCATGGCAACACCACCAGTTGAGATAATTAGCCCCAGGAATTGTATTGACTCTTTTTCGAAATCACACTTCTCTGCTTTTACATAGAGTTTGTGCTTACGTAGAGTGTGCAGAACTGTCCTTACATGTGTACGATGGAGCTCCAGGGTGGTTGAAAATATCAGGATATCATCCAGGTAGATGATGACGAAGTAATCCAGAAATTCTCGAAAGATATCGTTTACAAAATGTTGGAATGTGGCCGGGGCGTTGCACAATCCAAATGGCATCACTAAGTACTCGAAATGTCCAAAGCGAGTTCTAAATGCTGTCTTCCATTCGTCACCCTCTCGGATGCGAACGAGATTGTAGGCTCCTCGAAGGTCAAGCTTAGTGAATATTCGGGCAGTACGGAGTCTCTGGAAAAGTTCCGGAACTAGAGGAAGAGGGTAACGGTTTTTTATAGTGATTTTATTGAGCTCCCTGTAATCCACACATGGTCTTAGGGATTTGTCCCTTTTTTCGACAAAAAAGATTCCAGCTCCAGCAGGAGAAGAGGAGGAACGGATGAAGCCTTTCTCCAGGTTTTCATCAATGTATTGTCGCAATGTTCCTAGTTCCACCTCCGAGAGGGGGAATATGCGACCGAATGGGATTTCGGCTCCTGGGAGTAATTCAATTGGACAATCGTATGACCGGTGTGGTGGCAGGACATCAGCCTTTTTCTTGTCAAAGACATCTGCAAACTCCTGGTAGGCCGGTGGAATACTCTGGTTGTTGACAGGTACAGGTTGGACTGACAGGCAACTGGCTAGATTACTGGTTTCAGGGGCAAGACAGTGCTGTAGGCAATAAGGTGAAGTGAATGAAATTTCTTTCCTGATCCAGTTGATCTGGGGGTTGTGGGCTTGAAGCCATGGGGTACCCAAGATGACGGGGAACATAGGTGAGCTTAGAATGTCGAAACATATGAATTCCTGATGACCATCAGGAGTAGTAACCAAAAGAGGAGTGGTCTCTTGTGTCACAGGACCGGAACTAGGCAGGGTGCCATCAGCCAGGAGAACTTCCAATCTACGGTTCTTGGGAAGAAGGGCCAGACCGAGCTTTAGTGCTAAGTCCAAGTCCAAGAAACAACTGCATGCCCCGGAGTCGACTATGGCCTGAAGCTGAACCCCCTTGTCGGCCAACTGTAGCGTGATGGAAAGGATAAGGTGAGAAGTGGAAGTTCCGGACATCTGGAAGTACACTGGAGAGTTCTTGGGTACCTTGCTGGGCCTTATGGGGCAGTTGCTCAGGAAATGTCCGTTTCGGCCGCAATAGAGACAGAGATTGGCTTGACGCCGACGCTGCTTTTCCTCAGGAGTCAGTGCGGATCGCACCAAACCAACAGGCATAGCGCCGATCTCTGGTACCTGCACCTTGGGAGTCTGAGAACGTTCAGCCTGGCGCTCCCGAAGGCGTCTATCCAACTGGATGGATAGTTGAATGAGCCCCTCGAGGGTAGCAGGGATGCCGACCCTGGCCAACTCGTCCTTAAGGGATTCAGAAAGCCCCAGGCGAAACTGGTATTTCAACGCAGCCTCATTCCAGTCTGTATCGGCAGACCACCGGCGGAAGTCCACAGCATAGTCTTCCACCGGGCGCTGTTTCTGTTGAAGAGAATGCAGAGCGGCCTCAGCGGTGGCTGTACGCTGGGGGTCATCATACAATTGCGACAGAGCCGTAAAGAACGTTTCCACTGAACTAGTAGCTGGGTCCTTCTGTTCCCATAACCTGTGGGCCCATGCCTGGGGTTCATTGGTCAGCAGGGAGATAAGAAAGCCAACTTTGACAGTCTCAGTGGAAAAGGTACGGGGTTGCAGAGCCAGATATAACAGGCAGGAATTCTTGAAGGATCTGAATTTCTGCCGGTCTCCAGAGAAACGTTCAGGGGTAGGTACCCGCGGTTCTGGGGGCAAAGTCAGTACCGAAGAGGCCGTAGCAGGGAGATTGGTGGAGGAGGAACCAGGATCCAAAAAGGCAGATGGTAGCATAAAATGTTGGAGTTTTCCTTCTAGTTGAAGGTATCTTTCCTGAAGAACTTGGACCACTCGTGTAAGGGTAGCGGCCTGTTGGCATAAAGTCTCTATTGGGGACGCACCTCTGCCGGCCTCAGTCATGGCTGGATTATACTGTCAGAGTCCTGGATGTGAGGCCGAATTGCAGAGGGGGCGCCCCTTGCGGCTAAGTGCAGCGTAACCCTGGGAGTGAGACGGGGAGTACGGTGCCCAAAGGTGCACGGGTTGCCAGATCGCTGTTGCTGAGTAGCAGATAGCAGGGAGCTGCTAGGGTGCGCTGGTAAGGTTGAAGGGCAACCGTGCAAGGAGGGATTCCAGGTATGGAGCCGTGGAGCAACCAGGAGCGGAGTCAGAGCCAGGCCAATGGTCATTCAGCACAGGAATCAGTCCAAGGTGAGGTACAGCAGGATAATCAGGAACAGAGAAGGTAGCCGAGGGGTCAAACACAGGAGGACGATCAAGGTACAAATGCGGAGCCGAAGAATAGTCAGATACAAGCCGGGGTCAAATGCAGGCGGAATACTGGAGCAGTCAGGCAAGCCGAGTAGTAACAGGAAGCAGATATCACAACAGGAACCAGGAACACAGGAACAAGGAAAACAGGAAGCTGATGATAATCCAGCAACCAGCATGAACCAGCAGCAGGCTTAAATAGGCAGAAGGGCGCCACCATGAGGAATACTGGCAGAATTACCCGTCCTACGGTTATCACCCTGACACACAGGGAGAACATGCAAACTCCAAGCAGGTAGTGTCTGCAATATTTGTAGCTGCTTACTGTAATTTTTTTTTTTTTTTTTTAAGGCGGAACACCTAAACACACACACACAGTGCCTTGAAAAAGTATTCATACCCCTTGAAATTTACCACATTTTGACATGGTACAACCAAAAATGTAATTTTTTTTTCTTGGGATTTTATGTGATAGATCAACACAAAGTGGCACATACTTGTGAAGTGGAAGGAAAATGATAAATGTTTTTCAACATTTTTTACAAATAAATATCTGAAAAGCATGGCATGCATTTGTATTCAGCTCTGAGTCAATATTAAGTAGAACCACCTTTCGCTGCAATTACAACCGACGCTAGGGCAGCTATTGGCTACTGGCTATCAACTTCCTTATTTTAGTCATCACGTAGAAATCCGTCGGAATTTGGTGTGATCATGTGTAGGCAAGTCCGTTTGTTCGGAAAGTCCGTCGGATAGACCGTTGGACCAGTGCGGTCGAAAAGTCCGCTCGTGTGTACGCGGCATAAGGCATCTTGTGTTTCTTACTGGAATTTCAAACAAAGTATTTGCAGAACTAGTTAAAATAACAATGGGTCATATTTGTAGACTTGTAAGGCCCCTTTCACACGGGCGGACCGTTCAGGTCTGCCTGTCAGTATTTTCGGCAGACATGAACGAATGCTCCATTGAGCGACGGATGTCAGTGATGACCATTACTGCTGACATTCGATCCGGTCCGATACGCTAAAATCAGACGGATGGCCCTACGTTCACATCCATCCCTGGTGGATCGGATGAGATCTGATTAAAACGGACATGCTGTCTGTTTTTGTCTGATCACTCCATAGCAAGCAGAAGCACTCAACAAGCCCCACCCCACTGTGAGCAGAGAGGGACCTGTCATCCGCCGGCTCAGCAGAGAGTGGCAGCGGATCCGCCACATGTGAATGAGGCCTAAGACTTATTTATTTTATTTATTTCAGGCACTTATATAGCGCCGTCAATTTACGCAGCGCTTTACATATACATTGTACATTCACATCAGTCCCTACCCTCAAGGAGCTTACAATCTAAGGTCCCTGAATCACATTCATACATACTAGGGACAATTTAGAAAGGATCTAATTAACCTACGAGCATGTCTTTGGAGTGTGGGAGGAAACCGGAGTACCCGGAGGAAACCCACGCAGACACAGGGAGAACATGCAAACTCCAAGCAGGTAGTGTCTGCAATATTTGTAGCTGCTTACTGTAATTTTTTTTTTTTTTTTTTAAGGCGGAAAACCTAAACACACACACACACACACACAGTGCCTTGAAAAAGTAGTCATACCCCTTGAAATTTACCACATTTTGACATGGTACAACCAAAAATGTAATTTTTTTTTCTTGGGATTTTATGTGATAGATCAACACAAAGTGGCACATACTTGTGAAGTGGAAGGAAAATGATAAAATGTTTTTCAACATTTTTTACAAATAAATATCTGAAAAGCATGGCATGCATTTGTATTCAGCTCCGAGTCAATATTTTGTAGAACCACCTTTCGCTGCAATTACAGCTGCAAGTCTTTTTGGGTATGTCTCTACCAGCTTTGCACATCTACAGTGAAATATTTCGCCCATTTTTCTTTGTAAAACAGCTCAAGCTCTGTCAAATTGGATGGAGAGCATCGGTAAACAGCAATTTAAGTCCTGTCACAGATTCTCAATTGGATTTAGGTCTGGACTTTGACTGGGCCATTCTAACACATATATAAATCAAAAAGTCGCGCTAAAAACTAGAGGTGACAGACAAATGTCTAAAAAACTTCATAAGGATATGAAGGTGAATAGTGATCACTAAATAGATGAGTTTCATAGGAGTGCTGAGCAATGTAAATACACACTTCAAAAATAAATGCTGTTAATTAAGTGGGACACAGAAAACATTGACTATGTCCGTGTGAAAAGATCAATATTGCATGACCCAATCAGTGACAGGTGAATATCTCAAATAACTGTAGGAATAATATTGTGACAAATCTGTGACTAAAAAACTGAACCGTGATGAATGAGGAAAAAATATAAATGAATAAAGATAAATACAATAAACCCAAAAAAAGTCCGTGGCTCAACAAAAACAGTAATAGTAAAAGTCCATCCGTGCTAAATTGATATGCAAAGAAAATAACTTGTCTCCCAGTGCTCTGTGTATTAATGTAACAAAATCTTGCTGTGGTGAAAATTAGAGTGCGTAGACAGACCTCCACCTCTTGGAAAAATGCTGCCTCTTACCAGATAAAAATGGTCTCTTAATTACAGGAGACCCAGGGAGCGGATGGCTGCAACCCCAGCCAGGGATCTTAAAAGCAGGCACTCAGCGTCCAGATCCAGGGACTCTCTCCCACCAGCCTCCGCAAATAAGGAAATGTCACCATGCAAAAAACAAAAGTGCTCCACATAGCATAAAACCAGCGTTTTATTAAATATAAAATTAAAGGTTGCACTTAGAGAAGCATAGAAGTTTAAAACACATAAGAAAAAGCCGGCCGGCTCCAAAGTAACCCGTGTCTTCCGGGTGTGTGAATCGCGGTGTCGTCGGGACGTAGCTCCTCCTCTCTACGCCATTTCGTCACAACAGGACGTGGTCACGGGATATGGGCAGCGTCCCGACTCACCGCTTATATAGACACATCAACAACATCTCATTGCCACAACAGGATGAAAGCGCCATCTCATCTAAGGGAAACGGTGTGGGCAGGGACAGAACGTTACCTAAGTAATAGATGTTTAAGGCACAAAAATGATATATAAAACATCTTTATCAAGACTATAAAAATCAAACAAATGTGGCCAAAAATTGCAGAATTACTGCTGCAACAAATTAATAGGTTAAACCAAAACAAGGAAAAAAGGCCCCTCATAGTTACAGGGCTGTGTGTATAGATAAGTGGTATCTATTACGTGCGCATGTTTCTGTGAAAGAAATGCGCGCACTACAATTCGAAGTTTCAACCTCAAATGTGAAAAAGAATATAGTTATAAAATTAAAATAAATAATATATTAAGGAATAGGAAAAAAAAAAAAAAATTTGTAAAAATGAATATAAAAATAAAATAAAAATAAAAATAAAAATAAAAAATGGGTCAAGACCTATGCGATAAAAATAAATGCATATACAAAATGTTTATTTTATATATAATTAGGAAACCGTTTTCCCTGAAATAAGAGGGCACTCCAAAAACAGCTAATCAAAAACTCCACATATGTCATTAGAGACAGACTCTTTACGCTTTTAAAAGAAAAATAAAATCATAAAAAGAAACTAGTAATAACAAAAAAACAAAAACAAACTATTACTGCCTAAGAGTTGTCTATAAAGGCGTTAACATCTACATCGATGTTAAGACCAAAGGGGGTGTAGGACTTCAATTTATGAACCCAGGCCATCTCTAATTTAGAGATGCTACGTACCAGGACACTCCCCCTCCAGTGGGGCTTAAACTTGTCTATCCCCAAAAAAATTGTACCCGTGGGGTCTCGACGATGAGCTGTCAGGTAATGTTTCGACACAGAATGTTTTGTGAACCCTCTCCTAATATTATTAATATGCTCATTTAATCTCACCTGCAGGGGTCTTTTAGTACGGCCCACATACTGCAGGCCACACGGGCACTGCAGCAAGTAAACCACCCCTGTGGTAGAGCATGTAATGAAGGGCTCGATGGTGTAGGACTTGCGTGTACACGTGGAGATAAAATTCATCGTTCTTCTACTCCTACATCCATTCAGCGAACAAACCTGACATCTTCTACATTGAAAATATTCTGTCAGTTCAGAAAAGAAACTAGGCCTCGAAATTGGGGGATCAAAGATATTGGGTGCCACTTTGTCCTTAAGTGAAGGTGCCCCCCTGAACACCACCTGCGGTTTGACTGGCAATATAGATGCCAGCACCCTATCATTTCTAAGGACATGCCAGTATTTATTAATAATACGTTTAACTCTAAAGTGTTGGCAGGAATAGTCAGTGATAAAAGGGCAACGAAATGGAGCATCAACCAGATCCCTAACTCGTTCCACAAGTAAATCCTTACGGTCCACTTTCTCAACCTGATCCAATGTGCTAGCCACAAAATCTGGGGAATACCCCTTGGCGACAAACCTCTGAGTCAAGATTTGTGCCTGATTACGAAAGGTGGCAACATCTGTGCAGTTCCGCTTAAGCCGAAGGAACTGGCTCTTAGGCACAGATTTAAGCCATGAAGCATGGTGGCAGCTGTCATGGGGGATAAAGGAGTTCCTATCAGTTGGTTTGAAATATGTAGAAGTGACAAATTGGTCATTACTGATAGAAATAGTAAGATCTAAAAAGTTAATCTGTTCTGGACTGGCTTCATAGTTGAGCTGAATGCCCCTATCGTTGTTGTTAAGAAGGCACATATACTCAGATAGATCAGAGGCCGTGCCATCCCACAGGAGGAGGATGTCGTCTATGTAACGAACCCACAAGGCCATCTGAGGCCTTGGCTGGGCATAGACGACATCCTCCTCCCACCTGGCCATGAAAAGATTCGCCAGGCTAGGGGCGTATTTTGCCCCCATAGCAACCCCCCTATCCTGACGATAATAATTCCCGTCAAACCAAAAGAAATTATGCGTTGCCGCAAATTCCAACAATAACATAATGAATTGAATTTGTTCATCCGGGAGATTGGACAATCGGTGGAGATGGTCCGACACGGCCTCCAAACCTAATTGGTGGGGGATGACCGTATAGAGGGAGGTGACGTCAGCCGTTACCAGCAACATCCCTTCCCTCGGTACGTGATTTGAAAGAAGGTTGATGACATCACGAGTATCTTTAACATAGGACCTCATAGTACGTACCAATGACTGCAAGTAAAAGTCTATGTATTTGCCCACCATAGCAACCCCCCTATCCTGACGATAATAATTCCCGTCAAACCAAAAGAAATTATGCGTTGCCGCAAATTCCAACAATAACATAATGAATTGAATTTGTTCATCCGGGAGATTGGACAATCGGTGGAGATGGTCCGACACGGCCTCCAAACCTAATTGGTGGGGGATGACCGTATAGAGGGAGGTGACGTCAGCCGTTACCAGCAACATCCCTTCCCTCGGTACGTGATTTGAAAGGAGGTTGATGACATCACGAGTATCTTTAACATAGGACCTCATAGTACGTACCAATGGCTGCAAGTAAAAGTCTATGTATTTGCCCACCCGGGACGTGATGGAATCTATCCCACTGACTATGGGGCGTCCCGGGGGGCAAACAAGGCTCTTATGTATTTTCGGTAAGTAGTAAATAACCGGTACCCTGGGTGTCCTAGGGATCAGAAAAGACTTTTCTTTACTGTTCAAAATGCCGGAGCTATGGCCTCTAGTGACCAGAACCTCCAACAGACCTGAGTGGGAAAAACTGTCTAACGTGTCTTTGTTTAACCCCCCTGGTCACCTCTCTCCCTCTCTTAGAGTCTTTAGAGACTTGGCCTTAAAAGAATTGGACGATATGAATGTAAAATTCGTTAGGAATAAGAAGGACATTCAGTCGGGTATTGAGTCTTTGTGCAATAACAAACAACTCGTCATCCGCCCTGCGGATAAAGGGGGTGGGATCGTCATTCTGAATAGGAGTGATTACATGCATGAAATGTACCGTATTCTAGGTGATGACACGACCTATACTCGGTTACCATCTAATCCTAACGCTACTTACAAAATGGAGTTTGTTGCAGCAGTAATTCTGCAATTTTTGGCCACATTTGTTTGATTTTTATAGTCTTGATAAAGATGTTTTATATATCATTTTTTGTGCCTTAAACATCTATTACTTAGGTAACGTTCTGTCCCTGCCCACACTGTTTCCCTTAGATGAGATGGCGCTTTCATCCTGTTGTGGCAATGAGATGTTGTTGATGTGTCTATATAAGCGGTGAGTCGGGACGCTGCCCATATCCCGTGACCACGTCCTGTTGTGACGAAACGGCGTAGGGAGGAGGAGCTACGTCCCGACGACACCGCGATTCACACACCTGGAAGACACGGGTTACTTTGGAGCCGGCCGGCTTTTTCTTATGTGTTTTAAACTTCTATGCTTCTGTAAGTGCAACCTTTAATTTTATATTTAATAAAACGCTGGTTTTATGCTATGTGGAGTACTTTTGTTTTTTGCATGGTGACATTTCCTTATTTGCGGAGGCTGGTGGGAGAGAGTCCCTGGATCTGGACGCTGAGTGCCTTGGTTTTAAGATCCCTGGCTGGGGTTGCAGCCATCCGCTCCCTGGGTCTCCTGTAATTAAGAGACCATTTTTATCTGGTAAGAGGCAGCATTTTTCCAAGAGGTGGAGGTCTGTCTACGCACTCTAATTTTCACCACAGCAAGATTTTGTTACATTAATACACAGAGCACTGGGAGACAAGTTATTTTCTTTGCATATCAATTTAGCACGGATGGACTTTTACTATTACTGTTTTTGTTGAGCCACGGACTTTTTTTGGGTTTATTGTATTTTTCTTTATTCATTTATATTTTTTCCTCATTCATCACGGTTCAGTTTTTTAGTCACAGATTTGTCACAATATTATTCCTACAGTTATTTGAGATATTCACCTGTCACTGATTGGGTCATGCAATATTGATCTTTTCACACGGACATAGTCAATGTTTTCTGTGTCCCACTTAATTAACAGCATTTATTTTTGAAGTGTGTATTTACATTGCTCAGCACTCCTATGAAACTCATCTATTTAGTGATCACTATTCACCTTCATATCCTTATGAAGTTTTTTAGACATTTGTCTGTCACCTCTAGTTTTTAGCGCAACTTTTTGATTTATATATGATTTATGGTTTACTACTTTTTAGTCGCTGCTTATATTTATTAGTGTAAGCGCAATTTTTGTTTTTACCATTCTAACACATGAATAGGCTTTGACCTAAACCATTACATTGTAGCTCTGGCTGTATGTTTAGGGTCCTTGTCCTGCTGGAAGGTGAACCTCTGCCCCAGTCTCAAGTCTTTTGCCCACTCTAAAAGGTTTTCTACTTGATTGCCCTGCATTTGGCTCCATCCATCTTCCTATCAACTCTGACCAACTTCACAGTCCCTGCTGAAGAAAAGCATCCCCACAACATGATGCTGCCACCACCATGTTTCACGGCGGGGATGGTGTGTTCAGGGTGATGTGCAGTGTTAATTTTCCGTCACACATAGCGTTTTGCTTTTAGGCCAAAAAATTCAATTTTGGTCTCTTCTGACGAGAGCACCTTTTTCCACATGTTTGCCATGTCCCCCATATGGCTTCTCACAAACTGCAAACAGGACTTCTTATGGCTTTCCTTCAGCCACTCTTCCAGAAAGGCCAGATTTTTGGAGTGCACGACTAATAGTTGCCCTGTGGACAGATTCTCCCACCTTAGCTGTGGATCTCTGCAGCTCCTCCAGAGTTACCATGGCCTGTCAGTTTAGGTGGACAGCCATGTCTTGGTAGGTTTGCAGTTGTGTTGAACTCTTTCAATTTTCTGATGATAGATTGAACAGTGCTCAGTGAAATGTTCAAAGCTTGGGATGTTATTTTACAACCTAACCCTGCTTTAAACTTCCCCACAACTTTATCCCTGACCTGTCTGGTGTGTTCCTTGGCTTTCATGATGCTGTTTGTTCACTAAGGTTCTCTAACAAACCTCTAGTTTGTAAGTAAGCAGTACTTATGCAGAGATTAAATTACACACAGGTGGACCCTTTTTACTAATTAGGTGACTTCTGAAGGCAATTGGTTCCACTAGAAGTTAGTTAAGGGTATGAGAGTAAAGAGGGCTGAATACAAATACATGCCACACTTTTCAGATATTTAATTGTAAAAATAATTGAGAAACCATTTATTATTTTCCTTCCACTTCACAGTTATGTGCCACTTTGTGTTTGTCTATCACATAGAATCCAAATAAAATACATGTACATTTTGGTTGTAACATGACAAAATGTGATAAAATTCAAGAGGTATGAATACTTTTCAAGGCAAAAAAAAAAAAAAAATATATATACACACACACACACACACACACACACACATTGTGTGTTGAGTTATTTTGAGGGGACAGCAAATTTAAACTGTTATACAAGCTGTACACTCACTACTTTACATTGTAGCAAAGTTTCATTTCTTCAGTGTTGTCACATGAAAAGATATAACAAAATATTTACAAAAATGTGAGAGGTGTACTCACTTTTGTGAGATACTGTATATCTGATTTCAAGTATATACTATTTTTTTGGTACAGATTTTTTTCATATGAATTGTTTTTGAAGCTTATGAATTTTACTGCATATGAACTGTTTAATTTATGGTTTATAGCACTTTAAAGAGCACCTGTCACTTTTAAAGATGTTTTCCTTTTTTCCTGATGGTTATCCTGGATATCAATTTGCACATGGTCATCAATTTATTTTACATTATATGTATATATGGTTACACATACTTTACTATTTGTAACACTGTTCATCTAGGAACTCATTGAACTATATATTTACACACATTCCCATATATATTTTATTTTTTGTTTTCATACTATTGGCAAACATTATCCCAACAACCAGCTCCATACCCACTACACATTCCTTTTCTACCAAACACCCCTTTGGGGGTTGTTTTCAGTGGAGGCAGCAGCCTTTTCACATTTAGGTACTACACAAGCATTGCGCAGAACCAGCGTCAGCATTTTCTCAGCCAATGGCGACCCTAGGGGGGGGGGCCAGAGGGGGCCCTGACCCCCCCAACATTATGCTGTGCCCCACCATGTGCCCCCCCAAAAAAAAAAAATTTTTTTTTTTTTTTACAAAAAATCAATGTCTAAGAGGGAGAGAGTGCCCAGTCAGCTCCTGCGGGTGATTCCTCCCCCCTCCCCTGCTCGCTGACACTGCATAATGCGAGCGTTCACACAACCACGGCCGCCTGATCTGCTCCTTCCCCTGCATCCTCATTGGCAGGGAGAAGAGCGAGTTGCAGGAAGGACTCCACCAGGACTTTCAGTTACTGAAAAAACAGACTGATTTCTCCCATCCTTAGGATAGGAGGACCAGCCTGTAAATTCCAAGAGATGCCAGACCAGAGCTGTCAATAGCAGGGGCAGGACAGCAAGAGGAGGCTGGGAAACCCCACAGTGGCAGAACACCAGGGCCCGGAGGCAAGACAACCTTTGCAACCCTGATAGTTCTCCCACTGCTTTGGATCCTTATATTTTCTTGATATGCTGGTGACATATATCTCTTGTTTTCTGCCACCCTGGGGGACCCCAATACAGTAGGAAGGGAGCTCACTGCAGAACATGTGAAAGGGCCCGTTGTGGGGGTCGTAGTAAAGGGCCCCAGGATATATATATATATATATATATATATATATATATATATATATATATATATATATATATATATATATGCATTTTATAGTTGCCCCCCTACTTTTGTCCCTGTCCCCCCATGTGCCCCCCCTAAATTTGAAAGGTGGAGACGCCACTGTTCTCAGCATATTGGAACAGGTGCATTAATTAGGTTGATCTAAGGTGTGAAGGTGCAGGAATAGGGATGACCTGAGGTGTGAAGGTGCATAACTGGGGTTGTTTGGAGGTATGAAGGGGCAGAAATTGGGTTGATCTGAGGTGTGAAGGGGCAGGAATTGGCTGATCTGAGGTATGAAAGCACAGGAATGGGGTTGATAAGAGGTCTGAAGGTTGCCCAATTGGGCTGAACTGAGAACGGAAGGTGCAGGAATTGGGGATGATCTGAGGTCTGGAGGTGCAGGAATTGGGGTGATCTGAGGTGATCTAAGGTGTGAAGGTGCAGGTTGAGCTGATTTGATGTGTGAAGGTGCAGGAATTGGGCTGATCTGAGATGTGAATGTGCAAGAATTGGGGTGATCTGAAGTCTAAATATAAACATGTTTTGTGTGCACCAGCTATTAACCGTCTGCCGTACTAATATAAACGTCCTTGGGAAGGATGGGAGGGGTGATATCTTGGTCATTACTGCAGCTATGATTGAGATATTTTCTTCTGTTTGTGATTCCTTACAAAGTAAAAGTAATCCTAATGGCGCTTGACTTTTACAGGAGGCGGAAGGGGGCAACCCCCCAGTCTTGGTAAGGATGCGACTGGCAGCATCTAGTTCCTGGGACACAGTGAGAGGAACGTCAGGGTGTGATGTCAGAAACTGGAAGCGATGAGGATTTCATCACTGATTTACGTCTGAGCTTTGATCTGATGCTTTGGAGGCCAGAGGAGAGATATGGGGTCTCTCAGACCCCCAGATCTCTCCATAAAGAGGACCTGTTAAGGCCCATGCTTTCACTAGGGATAGCAAAAAAGTTGATAAAAAAAAAAAAAAAAAAATTAAGGCAGTGTTAAAAAAAAAAAAAAAAAATTATTAAAATAAAATGTAAAGAAACCAAAAAAAAAAATATATATATAAAGCACTCCCATTCCTTCGTGCTAATGCAAACAGGCACGTAGATCCTGCACACACACTGTATGTAAATGCCAATCGCACCACACGTGAGGTATCGCCGAAAAAGTCAGAGCAAGTACAATCATTTTAGTACCTGTAAAGACTTTTAAAGCATTGCCTTCAGGTACTGTAGTTTTGCACCGTTCCTCAGACGGACAAAAAAAAATGTAATATATAATGCTTGGTTCGATATAGTTTTCTATCAAAGACATTATGTTTTTTTACATGAAGGAGAGGAATGTCAGAATTGACCCAGACTGGAAGTGGATAACATAGTTTTACTTGCCATTATCAGTATAACCGAGTTAAAAAACAAAAAAAAAAACCTATATGTCCACAGTGTGCTATTGATCACTGGCACGCTAATTGTAATGCTTTTAAAAATAGCACTTGATGTGGAATGGGTTGCAGACCCCTGCCTTAGATAAGGAAGAATTTTTTTCCCTGTTGTAGCAAATAGGACCACCCTTTATAAGGTTTTTTTTTGAATTCCACTGTACCAATGGTGGGTTTGGATTTGGGTTAGGATTCTCTGCGTGCAGATTTTAATTTTTTTAATTGTATTTTTGTGTTTACAAACTTTTTATTAGTAAAATGCAAAAGGTGGTACAAAAGTAAGATATAATGCAATATCAACATGAGATCTTAGTGTACAAATATGTTAGAACGTTATAAGGCAGGACATTGTATAAACATTGACACGTAGAAAATCCAGTATAAAAAGAGTAATTGTGTCAGGGATAACAATGATACATAGCTGGGAAAAAAGGGAAGCATGCTTATCAATATCAATAAAAAGAAAAAAAGATGTCTACCTAAATATCTTATGGGTGATAGTCAAACACTGAGTGATGATCGAACTAGGGGACCATTTTTTGTCATAAGGCATACTATGTTAGAGATTGTGAAATATCTTTATGGTTTATGGAGTCAGTGCAGAGTTTAACTTGGGAGCGAGGTACATATGGAGTTTTCCAGTGAAAGGCTGTCACCCAATGGATGGGAACACAAACTGTATGAATCAGTCTCATTTGTAGTGTGGTAACCTCTGGGATTGGTACAAATAATAGACATTGAGAAGGAATGAGGGAGAGTTGAGCCTCTGCTATTTTGGAGGCAAAGGTGTCAAACTTTCTCCAAATCAGCGCAATATGTGCACATTCCCAGAAGAGATGGAGAAATGTACCCGATGTAGGACAGCCTCTAAAACACAATGGAGACACTGTAGGAAAAATAGCATGGCTTTTAACTGGGGTTTGATACCATCTCGTATGCAGTTTCAGAGCTGTTTCTCTGATGTCGAGACCTCTTACAATTCTTTAGATTATCAATATTGTCATTCCAGTTTAGGGTGCCATGCTCCAGTGAGCACTCTGATTCCCATTTGACTCTGTATTGAAGGGGGGTAGAGGTGATTTGATTGTTCAAGTGTGTATAGATTTCAGAGATGAGGCCCTTGCCTCTGGGGTTATTTAGGCAGATATGCTCATAGAAAAACAGTCTTATCTTTGTGTCGATTTTAAACTAGAATTATAGAATTAAATTTTTATAGAGAACTATAAACATGTCTGATTTGTAAATAGTGAAATACTTCCTTGTTTGGGGCAAGGTATGTAGATTGGAAAGTTTGAAAGGAGATAAACTGTGTTCTGCACCAGTTTATGTAGAAAGAACATCTGAGTTTATCCACCAGGAGTATTTGGAGAGATTAGTGAGACCCAGGGGAAAAGCTGGATCTCCCAGAAAGGCCGCTTGTGGAGGAGCACAAGATGGTAACGAAAATTTGGTGCTATAGCTTTTCCTTTTTATTTTATTTTTGTATTGGTTAAACTCTCTGGACATGTGCCTTTTCCAACCCAACTATCACTGTTACTCCAGTTATATGTATTCATTCTGTATCAGTTGTTTTCATTTGATTAAAATTTTGGTGTTGCTGTTGTGTTTGTTTCTAACTGCTTATGTTACAATAGTTATTACTGACGTGTGCAAATGAGCAAATTCTCCTAATACTCCATCATAGGTTGCACCCACCTTGAAAACAGCTGTACATTTTAACCGCTTGCCGACCGCCTCACGCAGATATACTGCGGCAGAAGGGCTTGTACAGGCAAAACCACGTACCTGTACGTTCCCCTTTAAGAGGCGGCCAGTGGGCGCACGCCCGCGGCAAGCTCCATGAGTCGGGTTGCGGGTCCCGTGGACTCGATCGCCGTGGGGATTCCCGCGATCGCCTCATGGGGAAGAAGAACGGGGAGATGCTAATGTAAACAAGCATCTCCCTGTTCTGCCTAGTGACAGTGTCACTGGATCTCTGCTCCCTGTCATCGGAGCAGAGATCAGTCACATGTCACACACAGCCATGCCCCTCACAGTTAGAAACACGCCCCTAGGACACACTTAACCCCATACACTGCCACCTAGTGGTTAACCTCTTCACTGCAAGTGTCATTTACACAGGAATCAGTGCATTTGTATAGCACTGATTGCTGTATAAATGACAATGGTCCCAAAAATGTGTCAAAAATGTCCGATGTGTCCGCCATAATGTTGCAGTCACAATAAAAATCGCTGATCGCCGCCATTCAAATAAAAAAAAAAAAAAAAAAAATGATTAATAAAAATGCCATAAAAACTTCCCCTATTTTGTAAACGCTATAACTTTTGCGCAAACCGATCAATAATCGCTTATTGCAATTTTTTTACCAAAATATGTAGAAGAATACGTATCGGCCTAAACTAATATATTTTTGGGAGATATTTATTATAGCAAAAAGTAAAAAATAATGAGTTTTTTTCAAAATTGTCGCTCTTTTTTTGTTTATAGCGCAAAAAATAAAAAGCGCAGGGGTGATCAAATAACACCAAAAGAAAGCTCTATTTGTGCGAAAAAAAGGACATCAATTTTGTTTGGGAGCCACGTCGCACGACCGCGCAATTGTCAGTTAAAGCGACGCAGTTCCGAAACGCAAAAAGTGCTCTGGTCAGGAAGGGGGTAAATTCTTCCGGGGCTGAAGTGGTTAAAACCTGTTCCTCTTTCCCTTGATTTGATTAAAGAAAAATTGCATTCAAGTAGACTAAAACGCCCACACATGCATCTATTTTCCATATACAGTGCTCAGCATGAGTACACCCCTTTTGAAAAGTAACATTTTAATCAACGTCTCAATGAACAGAAGAACAATTTCCAAAATGTTGACAAAACGGTTTTAAAGAAAATTTGTTTACGTCATTAAATGAAAGTAGGGTTAACCAGTTCAAGACCAAGCCCATTTCTGACACTTGTTGTTTACAAGTAAAAATCAGTATTTTTTACTAGAAAATTACTTAGACCCCCCCAAACATTATATATAGACTCTGGAGAATCTGGTCTTTCAAACGCAATTTTTTTGAAAAAAATACTTCACTGAATTAAAAAAATTAAACAGTAAGGTTAGCCCAATTTCTTTAGACATTGTGAAAGATGATGTTATACGCTGAGTAAATTGATACCCAACATGTTACGCTTTAAAATTGCACGCACTCGTGGAATGGCGACAAACTACGGTACTTAAAAATCTTCATAGGTGAGGTTTTAAAAAATGTTAACGGTTACCTGTTTAGAGTTACAGAGGTGGTCTTTTGCTAGAATTATTGTTTTCGCTCTAACGATCACGGCGAAACCTCACATGTGTGATTTGAACACTGTTTATAATTGTGGGCGAGACTTAAGTATGCGTTTTCTTTGGCGTAGGAGCAATGCGGGACGGGTCGCTTTATTTATACTTATTTTTTTTACACTGTCCTTCCTCTGCACGTCAAAGTATTCAAAACGCCAAAATCTCCGTTTTTGAATTTCTTTGGATTTTTTAAAAATCGGCTCTGTTGGCTGTCGAGTAAAACGTAAGTGACGTTGTGACGTCACCTCTGGGTTACTATATCGGAGACCTGATCAAAGTGGATTCCGGCTTTATTCTGGTCTCCAGCCAGCTGGCGGATTAGCCAGCTGGTCGCTCGGGTCTCCCAGTGGGAGACGCATCGGTTGTTATCACATGAAAGTCGACCGTCAGCTATAAAAAACGGTACTGGGGGTGATGCTTCTAACTGCAGGCATCACCACGGTACAGCCACTTCCTCAAAATGGCATACATGTACGTAATTTGGCGGCAAGTGGATAAGAATATAACTTGGATTACAAAATCTTCAGTTTTATTCAAAATTAGTAAAATGAATATAGCCCACAACAAAAACTACTACATCTAGTATTGTGTATGACCTCCATGATTTGTAAGCACAGCACCAAGTCTTCTATGCATGGAATGAACAAGTTGGCGACATATTGCAACATCTATCTTTTTCCATTCTTCAAGAACGACCTCTTTTAGAGCCTGGATGCTGGACGGTGAGTGAGGCTCAACTTGTCTCTTCAGAATTCCCCATAGGTGTTCGTTCAGGTTCAGATCAGGAGACATACTTGGCCACTGAATCACTTTCACCCTGTTCTTCAGGAATGCAACAATGGCCTTAGATGTTTGTTTTGGATCCTTGTCATGTTGGAAAAGTGCACGACGACCAAGGGCACGGAGTGATGGTAGCATCTTCTCTTTCAATATAGAGAGGTACATCTGTGAATTCATGATACCATAAATGAAATGCAGCTCCCTGACACCAGCATCACTCATGCAGCCCCACAGAAGGACACTGACACCGTCATGTTTAGCTGTAGGCACCATGCATTTTTCTTTGCACTCCTCACCTTTGCCAAGCCATAAAGTTTTGGAGCCATCGATTCCAATAACATGTATCTTATATCTCATCACTCCAGAGTACAGAGTCTCAGTGGTCATCTTCTTTTTCAGCATGGGCCCTGGCAAATTCTAAGTGGGCTTTTTTGTGCAAGGGCTTTAGGAGAGGCTTCCTTCGTGGACGTCACCCATGCATGCCATTGCTCTGCTCTTTACGCCGTATTGTGTCACGGGAAACAATCACCCCTGTTTAGCTTTCTACTTCTTTAGATAACTGCAGTGAACTTGCATGGCGATTTTCTTAAACCTTTCTCATCCAAAGACGCTCCTGTTTTGCTACAGTATTCTGATGATGAATAAAGCTTTGCTGATCCTCTTGTAGCCTTCACCTTTCTTCTGTAAAGAAATTTCTTCTTTCTCAGGCCTTGTGACATTTCTCTTAAGCAACCCCCTTTTATAATCAAATGTCAGCTGTTTAACTGTTTAATGAATAGACTCACCTGTAGTTGAATTCTTCTTAATTAGGATTTTGTTGTCTAAAATGTAGCTTTGCTCCTAATGCCCCGTACACGCGGTTGGATTTTCCGATGGAAAATGTGCGATCGGAGCGTGCTGTCGGAAATTCCGACCGCGTGTGTGCTCCATCGGACTTTTTCCATCGGATTTTCTGACACACAAAGTTTGAGAGCAGGCTATAAAATTTTGCGACAACAAAATCCGATCGCGTCAATTCCGACCGTGTGTGGACAATTCCGACGCACAAAGTACCACGCATGCTCAGAAGAAATTCCAAGACGGAACAGCTCGGTCTGGTAAAATTAGCATTCGGAATGGATAGAGCACTTTCGTCAGGCTGCAATGTTTCAAACTGTTTAATACAGCGCACTCTCCTTCTTTATAATGCAGGAAGAACGAAGTAGTTTTGCTGCTGATATTCACACAGAGTTCTCACAAACTTCTTTCTTTCTTATTTATCGTGATTCCCTCAATATATTATGATTTGTCACATCTGACCAAAAATCTATATCATTTTTTTTTTTTTTTTTAAGCCTGATTTGATTTTTTTTTTTTGGTTTGTATTTTTTTCAAGGCTGATCTTCTTGTTATTTTTTTTTTTTTAGTTATTTAACATCCAGAATATTTTTGTGTGTGTTTTGTGTGTCAAGTTACCACAACACCATTATTATCTTGTATTATTTAATCTCAAGGAGGTTGCTTGGTTTTGGTGTCTCTTGTTAATTTCACATTGTATTTTTGAAATGTACCTGAGCCCTCACAAACAAACTGTCCTTTTTGAAGGAAAACACACATAGGCGATTATAATTGAAACAAAAATTCCTTTATTAAGGGCTCAGAACCAAACAAAGAGAGAGGCAACGCTGGAGAAACAGCAGAAATTGGCGAAGCCTTGGACCCCCCAGGGCAGACAATTATTTGACAGCCAAATTGGCGGCCTGAGGAGTCCATATCTAAGGGAGTGCAGTCTGGTCCAGAAGTCCCAGAGATCTGGAAAGCAGCAGATGACATCTGTGTCCCCAGGCTGTGGTACTACAAGAGGCTGCATATTTTGCCAGACCTGACTGAACCCAGGTCATCACTCTGGTCTTCCTTCCACGCTTCCTTCCCGGCTGTGGCTCTGGTGTTGGAGATGTGGCAGGAGGAGGAGGACTATGGGTGAGGTGACAAATGTGGGTTGCACATGTGAGTTGGCCCCTCAACCCCTATTTAGACCTTCCAAAATTAAGAACTCACACAGGAGTCATTGGCTCTCCTCCTTCTGCATCATTTTGCATGCAGTTATGCCAGCAAAGTCCTCCTCCACACTGTGGGGTATTCTGAGGGCCTCAGTAGCCTTCCAAAATAGGCCTATGGCAGCCTCCTCCAGGTTACTCCTCTTCCTGCCACTTTGTGTTTGAAGGCGGAGGGTAGGGACCTGTGTATCAGGCAGCCTGCTTGGCCTGGCCACCTCCTGGCTGAGACTTCCCTGTGTATGAAAAAGGGACATGGTTTTAGTTTTTGCATCATCAATCACAATCCTAAATTAGTACTCCAAACTAACATCTATTTAACATCATTGATTGGACAACCAGCAATATTTAGAAGAATGCTATACCTGGCTTAATCTGGGCTCCTCCACATGTTGCTGCCTGAAAGGCCCAGGTTGGGCGTCAGAAGCCTCAGCTGGGGGGAAGGAAGTGTGGAAGGAAGAGTGGAGAGTGCTGGCCTGGGTTCAGTCTGGCCTGCCAGAAAATGCAGCCTGTCATAGTACCACAGCCTGGGGACATAAATGTAATTTGCAGCTCCTGATCTCTGGGAATCCTGGACCTTCTTGCGCTCCCTTAGATAAGTGCTCCTCATGCCACCAATTAGAACCTTCAAATAGGTGATGTCTGCCGTGGGGATCACCGGCTTCACAAATTGCAGCAAATTATCCAGCGCTGCCTTCCTCTTTGTTTGGTTCTTATATTCAGGGTGGTTTATCTGCCACAGACAGAGCAGCTCCCTGAACATATCTATGAAGATTGGCATAAAGTCCTGATCCTTCAAGATATCCATTTTCACTGCAAGACACAACACAAGACAAACCCTAATGTCAGCCTAAAGTCTTCTAAACTTGTGCAAATACAGGCCTCAATCTAGAAGCAGTATAGGCCCAATTTTAAATCTTACCTTCGCTATCACGATCGGCGCCTCCGTTACTCCTTCCTCCGCTCACAGATTGTATGTACTACGCATGCGTGTTACGCTTTATAGACACTGCGCATGCGTGAAACTCCGCCCGCCCGACGTTCTTTCTAGTCTATTCCCCGCCCCTTCTCGTTCGGGGCAGTGGGGGAAGAGCACATGGCGGAGACACAGCAGGTGTCAGATAATTACACCAACGAGAAGGAGGAGGAGGAAGAGGAAAGCCCGGAGCCTGAAACGTCCCGATCCAGAAGGAGACGAAATAAGGCATCAAATATGTCCTTTGGGGAGATGTTGGAGATGGTCGATATCCTGAAGAAGGCCGACTATGATGGGAAGTAGGGACCTTACCCCAACCCCAATATCAAAAAGGCAGAGATCATGGCAAAAGTGATCAAAAGTCTGCACCGGAATTTCGGGGTACGACGATCGAAAGATCAGCTCAGGAAGTGGTGGTCAGACTTCAAATTAAGGGAGCATGAGCAGTACAGAAGGATCCAGAGAGTGCTGCAAAAAAGTAAGTAGTTGTGCCTTGTTCCTATTCTTTATGTTTATTACGTTCGTGTTGCTCCATGTGCTTTTCTTTACCGTTGTACAGTTTAAAATGGCAACTTTCATGTTCATGGGCACATTATTCATTCGTATGAAACATTGTTCGTTCGGCCTAGAACACACCATTGTTTTGGCCATATGCATTTTCAAACATTTTTTTATGGCCTACTTGTCCGAAAATAATTTGGTTGTGTAGATGGGTTTGTAACTAGAATGAAATGCAAACTAGATTCTGTGTAAGGAGAGGACACTCAGCAGCAGTTTTCACATCTGGACACTGGAGCACTAGTGTGGGACACAAGAACACCCTTTTTATTAGGGGGCCCACACAGGTGCTCCAGTGTATACTATAGGGGTGTCTCCATCTGTGAAGCTTGGACAAAACAGGTAAGTATTCAAGCTTGACCAAGGACAATAAAATTTCAACATCTTGGAACTCTGCCAAAATAGACAATTGTACCCCACTTCCAAGCAATGTTTCATATTTATAGTTCTGCCATCAAATATCTGTGTGCTAAGTATACCTATTTTTTTTTTTACATAGGGAATAAAAGACTCGGAGGACACCCCCTCATCCGAGGAGACTACAGACCCCCACCTCTGGAAGAAGGGCAAATCCACCCAAGCCAAGCAGAGCAGGAGGAGGAAGACGTGGTGGAAATTGTCACAACAGGTGAGTGTCTGCGACCACAGGCTCAGGTAAGAGATGGATGCCGGCATATTTATAATACATGGTGTGTTTTTGTTTCTATCTTTTTAGGTGATCGTGATGTTGTGGATCCAGGTCATTTCACCTCTGAAAGTGCACAGATCCTGATCAGGGAGATCATGGGGTATAATAGGGACTTGAAAAACATCCTGAAAAACATCAATGATGTTCAAAAAAAAATGAAGATCATCATTGATGTTTTAGGGAGAGTTTAAAACCCCTCCAAATCCCTTTGTTTTTTTTGTGAGGTAAAAATTTTTACCATTTTTTGACATATTTGCGAAAAGCCAAATTTTGAAGATGAACACAGTGTGTCAACATGTGCTATCTGCCATCACGGGAGATCAATGGACACGTTTTGGGGGTGCAACCCCTTCCTCAATAATAAAGTAGCTGTGAGGAAGGGGTTACACCCCAAAAACAAGTCCCTTGATCCCCCATGATGGCAGGTAGCACATGTTGACATTCGGCAATTTGTGTGCATCTTCAAAACTTGGCTTTTCCTGGGGTAACTTCACCCCATCTGAACACAATATCAAACACAGTTTGTAAATACTCATGTCTGATATTGCCTTCAAGTTCTACCAAATGTGAACTTTGTAAGTTCAAGATTTGTGTCTTTCTTGTTGGTTTTAAACATGCCTGTTTTATCTTAAATGGGCATTTCTACTTTTTCTAATGTGACCCCAAAAATTGTTATACAACAAACATGTTGGTTTGTTTTAAAAACCTTTTCTAAATGCACATGTGATTGTGCTGGTATTAAAAAGATTGTTAATCAAGAATGTGTGGATTATTGTCTCAACTCTCCAACACTTTTGTTGTGCTCTAATTGTGTTTTCTGTGACAATGGGGGTTATTTCATAAGGTAAAATCCACTTTGCACTACAAGTGCAGTTTCAAGTGCACTTGTAGTGCAAAGTGTCTTTGCCTTTAGTAAATAACACCCAACAATGCTTTGTAATGTTACACAATCACGCCATTTTCAGGACTCACAACATTTCTGTCAGGGTCAGCTAAAAGAAACACAAGCAGTAAATGTCACCAAAGATTTTAGTAGTTTTTTTTTATTATTATTTGTTTCAGACATTGTCTGGCATATTGATAGCTCCCCTACCCGCAAAGTATTCAAGGTATCTTAGCCGGACATCACGGGCACTCAGTGGGGGCAAGCCAGGACGGCCACTTTCAAGCGCCGTCAGGGTTGTTTAATTTAGAATTCCGGCCTCAGGCCCAACTGAGCCAGCATAGTTGGCAGAATGTTGCCGTAAAAAGTTGTGTAGAACACAGCAGGCCAGGATGATATGATTCAGTTTGTACTCCGCCATGTGTATGGGTGTAAGAAATAGATGGAACCGGCTGGCCATGATTCCAAACGTGTTCTCCACCACTCTTCTGGCTCTGGCCAGCCGGTAATTAAAAACCCTCTGGTCCGGGGTGAGGGTCATCATCGGGAATGGCCGCATAAGATGGTCTCCCAGCGCAAACGCTTCTTCCGCAATGAAGACGAATGGGAGTCCTTCTGCATTGTCTTCTGGAGGTGGCAAGTCCAAGCTGCCATTCTGGAGATGCCTGTAGAACTCCGTCTGGGCGATGACTCCACCATCGGACATCCGGCCATTCTTCCCCACGTCCACATACAGGAACTCGTAAGTAGCCGACACCACCGCCAACATCACAATACTATTGAACCCCTTATAGTTGTAATAGTATGACCCCGAGTTGGGTGGTGGGACGATGTGGACGTGTTTCCCATCAGTTGCCCCTCCGCAGTTAGTTAAGTCCCACCGCTGGGCAAAGTGGGAGGCCACAGTCTGCCATTCCTGTGGGTTGGAAGGAAACTGTGGAGTCAAACAACAACAAAAAATTAGTAATTTTGCACATAAACAGGGAAAGCAGATTAGACACAAACATTCTTGGCCAACATCAAGATAACATTTATTTGAGGGAGTTTTTAAAGACCAAGTATAAGGTACACCTATCAGATCCCCCCCCTCTCATGGGCCATTTCTAACATTTTAGGGGGGGGGGGGGACTCTTGGACAGGTAACCCTCTCTACTTCATTGAGAGATGAATGCCTAAATAATGGGTATTACTTTGGCCAGCCCCTCCTTACTTACACTATTGACAGCCCACTGAACAGGTAAGAAGTGTCATAATACAAAGATATAAATACACACCGTACACATTTGAGCACATTTGAAAATTCTGCTATTACCTATCAAGATAATAATAGTATACAAAAACTTTAAACTGTACCATTTGAAAGTATACAGGCAGGCCCTTGCACTATATGCTTTGGGGAATGCATCCATACATCTGACCACAAAAGAGATGGGTATAGTGTGTATGGGTTTGGCAAAGTCAGCAGATAGAGGATTGAGGATAGAGAATTGGTATCAGCTGACTTGGGGGGGGGGAGGGTTCCAAATGATTTGGGGACCCCCCCAAAAAAAGCCTCTGACACTCTGCCTGAATTTAATGCACAAATCACATTTTAAAACATTTTAGGGGGTGTTTGGGGTAAAGCACTACTATGGAGCTGATAAAATACACTGTTAAGTGACTACATGAGGTGAATATAGGGCCAGGAGACCATGCTGGGGAGGTAAGTGAAGGCAAATATGTATGAAGGACAAAAAAAATAAGTACATAAAAATCCAGCATGCATGAGGACAAAGGGGACATTCACAGCATATTACAATCATGGTAATTAGGGAATGAGGAAAGAAATACAATATATTATCAAACATTAAATACAATAAAATGTGATGTTAAAGGATAAATCTTACCTTAATATACCCCTTCTGCAGGACCTGGATGATGGCAGAACAGGTCTCTGGGATAATGATCCCCAGAGCCTGGGGTGAGATGCCTGTCGAGAACTTCAAGTCCTGCAGGCTTCTCCCCGTCGCCAAGTACCGCAGGGTGGCGACTAACCTCTGCTTGCCTCATGGCTTGCCTCATGCAGGTATCCTGCCTGCTGATATAGGGGGTCAGCAAAGCCAACAAACGGTGAAATACGGGGTCCGTCATCCGGAGAAAGTTCCTGAAATCATCAGGATTATTCTCACCGAGCAAAGGCATATGACAGAACTGGTCACACTAGAGCAACCAATTCTTGGTCCATGAACTCCTCCCCATCCTGTTCATGGACTGGACTTGTGTCAAGGTAAGGACCCCAACACCAAACCCCCGCACAGCACGAACTCTACGAGGAGTACGTATACGCAACATGGCTAGACAATGGTCGGCTGCTCAGAACGAAGTAACAGAACGCACTGAAGAACAGCAAGGCCTGTGAAGAGCGACCTAAAAAACAGTAACTAATGAACAAGAACACAATGACAAGAGTCATGCGTAACTCGCTGCACGCACTGAAGACCAGATACAAACCCACAAGAACAAACTAAACAGCAGAAAACGATCTGAAAACCACGAGTCTGAAAAAGCGCGAATCGTCTCTCACCAAACTTTTACTAACACGAGATTAGCAAAAGGAGCCCAAAGGGTGCCGCGCTTGGTTTGGACCTGCCCTATTCTAGTCTCGTCGTACGTGGTGCACGTCACCACGTTCTTGGCAATCGGAAAATCCGACAACTTTGTGTGACCGTGTGTATGCAAAACAAGTTTGAGCCAACATCCGTCGGAAAAAATCCATGGATTTTGTTGTCGGAATGCCCGATCAATGTCCGACCGTGTGTACGGGGCATAAGACTTTCATTGGGGTCAACGGTGTATTAATTTTTGCAACATGGTCTTGAATGAATTTGTTAGGAAAAATACTTTATTGTATGTGCAACTTATCCCATCTTGGTTGCAATCAATGGTCCGCATTTGTGGGAGTATTTTGTAGTATAGTGTCTCATAGAAAATGTTGATTCTGAAAGTAAAGGTTTACTGACAAATCTGTTGGGGTGCACTCATTTATGCTGAGCACTGTATATGATATGATGAAATCAACTTTAAACATCTATGGGCACATTCTAGAAGTCAAGGTAGGACAACACACAAAAAACTGGCACCTTATAATTACCTCAGTATTGGAAATCCCACCACTGAATACATATCATTTAGGTGAACAAAAACCTGAAATTAAAAAAAAAAAAAAAAAATACATTTAAATTCCAAAATGTTTCTGAAAATACTATGTAGAATATGTGACTGAATAAACCTGTCCTGACATAAACATGGAGGCTGCCATCATTGACCGCCTTTAAATTGCAGGATAGGAAAGACAGAGAAATGTCAGAAGTATAGATGCATACTTGTTCTGGTTCATTGGCTTAGATTGTTTAAGCCAGGGAGCCGGTCTAACAGCTAGGCAACTAGCATTTGCAGCATTAAAATAAGAGCCCTTGCACACTGGGGAGGTTTGCAGGCACTATTGCGCTAATAATAGCGCCTGCAAACCGCCCCGAAAGTGCCGCTACTTTCATTCCAGTGTGCAAGCCCGGAGGGCTTGCACACTGGAGCGATGCGCTGGCAGGACGGTAAAAAAAGTCCTGCTAGCAGCATCTTCGGAGCGGTGAAGGAGCGGTGTGTATACCGCTCCTTTACCGCTCCTGCCCATTGAAATCAATGGGACGGCGCGGCTATACCGCCGGCAAAGCGCCTCTGCAGAGGCGCTTTGCGGTGGTATTTAACCCTTTCTCGGCCGCTAGCGGGGGGTAAAACCGCCCCGCTAGCAGCCGCATACCGACGGTAAAACGCCGCTATTAATAGCGGCGTTTTACCGCCGACGCCGCCCCCCGCCCCAGTGTGCAAGGGCTCTTAAAGGGATTGTACATGATCACCTTGTAAATAAACCCATTACGTTTAAAATAGAAATAAAGTGCAAAACATTTTTGTATAGATAGCATAAGAGCTGGTGGGAGGAGAAGCAGCAGCACACTGAGCTTCCCAGTAAAAGGCTCTGCAGGGGGGGCTTTGTCAGTACAAGTCTGATCATTAGAGGAGAGCCCATGGAGTTCCCAGCATAGCTAGAGAATTGACCACGATGTGTTCTCCTGCTTAGTGTGGTCAGTTTTTTTTAATGGGAAAGCAGAGGGACTGGCAGGAACACCAGGGATTTCACACAAAGGAAGCAATACAAAGAGAACAGGATATTTCTCCTACAAGTACATGGTACAGCAGGCACATATCAGGAACATAAAATGTTGGGGGGGGGGGCTAAAAAACACTTTAAATGTATCCTCAATATTTTTTCAGGAAAGGTTTACATTTTTCTGATTTCAGCAATGTCACACTTTGAACAACAATTACTCTGCCATGAAACACTGTACCCAAATGACATTATTATTTATTTTTTTTTATTTTCCAATATTTTTTTTTTCATTTTCCAACATTTTTTTTTCAAAAGATTTTAATGTAAAACAGAAGTCTATATGTAAATAACAGTACCACAGTGCAGTCACAAACAATACCTTACGTAAAGCAAATCCGACTCAAACAAAACATAGGCAGCATGCCTATAGGAAAGCAGAACGTGACAAGGTCAAACTTAAAGGCATCTGTCAACAAAATACTATAAAGGAATTTAAGGCAAAGATTGCCGATCACATAGTGTAGCTCAATGTCATATTATCCTAGCGTCAAACATTCCATTCACTTCACATCAAATCCTCCACTCTAAGGGGAGGAGAAAAGAAGAATACAGTGAAGCATTACAAAGCTCCGTTTACCAGGGCTAAAGGCATCTTAACATTTGAATGAAGTCAAGTTGGACAAAAAGTATAATAGTCTAATGCCGCGTACACACGGTCGGACTTTTCGTCTACAAAAGTCCAACGGACGCCGACGGACTAAAGCTGGCTGGTAATCCGATCGTGTGTGGGCTTCTCCGGACTTTCAGCAGACTTTTTCAGCCTCAAATCCGACGGACTTTAGATTTGAAACATGCTTCAAATCTTTACGTCGTAACTACGACGGACCCCGAAATCCGCTCGTCTGTGTGCTAGTCCGACGGACAAAAACCCATGCTAGGGCAGCTATTGGCTACTGGCTATGAACTTCCTTATTTTAGTCCGGTGTACGTCATCACGTACGAATCCGTCGGACTTTTGTGTGGTCGTGTGTAGGCAAGTCTGTTCGTTAGAAAGTCTGCTGCAAGTCCGCCGAAAGTCCGCAGGAAGTCTGTCGGACAGGCTGTCGGACTTTTGTAGACGAAAAGTCCGACCGTGTGTACGCGGCATAAGAGGCTGCACCTAGAATAGCGCTATAAAAAGTGTAGGAAGACAGGAGAACAAAGAAAAGGAGTGTAAGAAAAGAAAAGTGAAAGGAGGAGAGAAGCAGATATTTTGGCTAACAGATAAATAAATACCACCGAGATAGCAATTTATAGTTCACTTCCACCAAGGTAAATATTAATTCCCCTGTGCACCAGAGTCATTCACCGGGTCCACTTTATCTCTATTACTTCCCCCAGGATCCCCCTCCCAAGCTGTCTGAAAAGAGAGTTTATTAATGGGGCCTGAAAATAGGGAATACAGTTTCGACATGCCTCCCCACGTTCCAGGATCCCTCCAACATTTGTTCTCATAAAAGGTCTCTATGGACACATCATCCGTTTTCCGGTCCAGCATCTAAGAAATGAACAATTTGACAGAGGTGGAATGTTTCAGAGTGGGGCATTTCCATGGTCTGGATAAAGTAAGTGGACGGTCTGATTTACTTATGATCTATAAAGTGCGCTATTCTATACAGACCTTTGTTGATCCACCAGCTGAATTGTTGAGCTGTCTGGCCCAGAGGGAAGTGGGGGTTATCAAAGAGAGGGGCCACCGGTATGTGAGGCGAATTAAGGGGATGAAGTTTGCAGGCTGTGTACCAGAGACGTAGGGAGTGCAATAGTGTAGGACTCAGGATGGCTTTGAGTTCTTTAGGAGCGAGCTATAAAAAGATTGATGGTGTCTCCAATCTGAGCTAATAGGGTCTAAAGATGGAAAATATTTGGTAAAGTTGGACTAATTGGTAATTTGGTAAAGTTGGACTATCATAAGTAGTGGGGGAACTCCCAGGCTCCCTCGCCACTTTGAGATGTACAAGGTAGAACGAGCAACCCTACAGCCTCCAGAGCTCCAGATAAATTTAAAGATCGACTGAAGTTTCTTCAGGTATGTCGATGATACTGCGTTTGTTAGACAGCAGAAAAAATAAAAAATCCTGGGAAAGACAGTCATCTTTATTGCCGCTATCCTACCCATCCAAGAAAGAGTATAATTATTGCAATTTTTAAGTTCTCTGTCAATGGAGGAGTAGAGAGGAATTTCATTAGCTTGATGTAGCATGGAGATGTCTGAAGTGAGCCTCACAACCAAATAGAAGGATGTCCTGAGGGACTCCAAAGTAGGTTGAGGAAGATTGACATCCAATGCTTCCGATTTGGTCTTATTCACCCTCAGCCCTGAAATGGTACCAAAGCCAGGCAAGGTGCTGAATAAATTAGGCAGGGCCTTTACCGGATCGGTAATGAATAACTTTGGATTATCAGCGAATAAAGTGCATTTATGAATCCTACCGCTGCTGGAGATGCAATGAATGTTTGAATTGGATCTAATGGCTATGGCTAAGATCTTGATCGCTATAACAAATAAGGGTGAGAGGGGGCAGCCTTGTCTAGTGCCAGTTTGAATGCATATTAAGTCCGACTTATAACCCTATACAACAATATTAGCAGAAGGATTCAAATACAGGCCATACACATGTTTGCCAGCACAACATGGGATCTTTAACTGCAGTCCAAAACGTTTATTGCAGAGAGATCACATCACAAGAGAATAAGTGCAACCTTTTCGGAGCCACAAAGGACCCCTTCTTCAGGCATGTGATAAAGTGCATATAGTGGAAACAGAATATAAATGAACTGCCACCAATCAAAATCAAGGAAAGATAAAGTGACACCCCCTCCTATGACGTCATATTCCTGCCAAAAGGCCATAAAATATTGTAAAACATATACATATTTATGTTCATCGATGCAGTGTCCCTGTATATCCTATAATAAATAAAAGGGGGCCCAGCAAGCCCCTCAATGTACAGTTGCTTCACAGCAATCGGGCCCATCATTGAGATGTGTCCTTTCTCAGCATACAATCTGGCTCTGGGCCACGTTGCCAGGTACAGACACATGAGGTGACACACACAGAGGTTAAAATAGCAATTAAAGGTTCGTTTCCCACATCTGTGGCTTTTTAAATTGCAATTAGTGTCTGTATCTAAATTGACAAGCAGTTTGTTAGCTCTAACTTGGATGCACTGAGTAGTCTAGATACAGAGCCATTTTTTTTTTTTTTTCCCAATTATTTCTGAGATTATCTAGATGAGTTTAGTGATTTAGTTTATTTTTATTCTAATTTAATTTTTATTTATTTAGAAAAGATATACTCTCCTTCTCCTCCTTAAAATGTATTTTTAATATTTTTTAGCATTAATACATTTCCTTTCTAATTTTGTATTTTTAATTATAATGTAAGAATAGATTTCCTTACGCTATGTCCGTTTTTATGTAATTTATTGGTTGGTTTAAAAACTAATACCGTGCTTGGGTATTTATTAATATCTTTACCATGTAATATCTGGATTGCACCAGGTCGTTTTTGTCACTGCTACTCCGTATGAGCATTTTCTTTTTGTTCCATGCCACCAGATGGCACCTAAGGAGGGTTTAAACTAAACCTATAATATGTGGGCATTTCTCCTTCAATATCATAGGTGAAGCCAGAAGAGTATCACTATTAAAGACTGGATGTCTCTGGTGGCTCACATGGGAGATTTTAATTCGGTCTGCTTATGGCATATCAGCGGCATACAGCATGTGATTGGTTGCAGTGACAGCTACACCCGAGATATAAGGCGTATGGTGTATCAAGATGGCAGCGCCTCAGATGACGTCCGTGTGACGAAACGCGTAAGGTGGCTAACTTGGTACGCATTACGTCACATCCGGAAGCTGTGGTTCCGGACATACGATCGGTGGAATGCAAGCTCCGCTCCAGGAAAGACTTGCTTCCACGCGAGGTTTGGAGAGTATGCGAGCTCCCTCTCCTTTTTAACTTTTATTCCTTAGATTCGTTTGCAATTAATTTTTAATAAAAGGAGTTACAGAGTTACGCTATGTGGATCGTTTCTTCATTTATATAACATACATATGTGGACGCCTGGCCGGGAACTGCGCTGAGAGAGGAGACAGTGGCGTCTCCTACACTTTTCTCCGCCTGTGGATGGTCCTGTACCTTGAAGTTGGGAACTGGAGGGATATCGCAACCACGGAATCGGGATCAACACTTCACGCTTGTACCCCTGCAGGGGGAGGGCGCTCTGGTGAGTGAAAATACATAAGGAGAACACTGTCACCAAAGCCAGCACTTCTAGTTCATGTTTAAAATTAAAGAGGATCTTCACCAATTGGATGGAGCACTATGTCACCTTTTAAGGACACTTACTTCTGACTTTTATTAGTTAGCAGCTACATGGTTATGTATACATTGCACAGTTTGCTATTGATGATTGATGAGCACTAGCAACTGTTGGGGATTAGTACACTTTTGATTGTATTTTTATTTGCATAATGAATATATATATATATATATATATATATATATATATATATATATATATATATATATATATATATATATATATATATATATATATATATATATATATATATATATATATATTTGCACATATTTATTTTAAGCACCTGCCACTTTATATCTTCCTATAATAGGAAGGATTAGCCTTTGTAGGATATACACGTTTATTTCACTGTGTATATATATATATATATATATATATTTTCATGGTATATACACATTTAAATTAATTGTTCTCACATAAAACAGCGCCATTCCCTATTCTTTGTTATTTTTTACCTGCAATGTGTAATTTAGGCGGTCAGAGTAGGATAGGATTTTCATAGAGGTGCTAATAGTGGCTCCTGGCTATAATGCCCTGTACACACGAGCGGACTTTTCGACCAGACTGGTCCGACAGAACGAATCCGGTGGACAATCCGACCGTGTGTGGGCTTCATCGGACCTTCAGCAGACTTTTTCTGTCGAAAATCTGATGGACTTTAGATTTGGAACATGCTTCAAATCTTTCCGCCGGACCCAGTTCCTAACGAGAAATCCGCTCATCTGTATGCTAGTCCGACGGACCAAAACCGACGCTAGGGCAGCTATTGGCTACTGGCTAGGAACTTCCTTATTTTAGTCCGGTCGTATGTCATCACATACGAATCCCTCGGACTTTAGTGTGCTCATGTGTAGGTATGTCCGTTCGTTAGAGAGTCTGACAAACGTCCGTCAGAACTTCGTTGAAAGTCCGTCGGATAGACTGTCGGACTTTTGATGCCGAAAAGTCCGCCCGTGTGTACATAAGTCCTACGGAGTGTAATGAATCAACCAATTAGAGTGACTCTATTGTAATGTGTTTGATGTTTAATTGAGTGCTCATTATATATTTATTTTGGAAAGAGGAAACTATTTAAGTTTACCCCTGGGTTGAATAATAAAACCCTGAATGATATTATACTCTCATTAATTAAAGAAAGTAATGATGTGTAAGAATTAGGTGTGTAAACTAAAGTAAAAATGATAAGTGAATTGTGGGCGTGGCAAAAGGAAGAGTGCATTTGCTGGAATGTGAGGTGCTTAAAAGTGAAGTGCAGTGTGTGTAGAAACTGGTATAGCATAAACAAGCAAGAAGTGAAACTAATTATGAATAATGTGAAAAAGGAATATGTGCCAGTGATGATGCTGCAGTGAGTGAACAAAACTGTGCAAGTGAAATATATATTTTACCTTTAGTCTTAAGGGTGTAGTGTAAGATGCCAAACCTGGCACAGGTATAGGTGTTCATATACAGGGTTCAAGATGGAATATTAGGAAGCCAATCTATATGAAAAGAGTGCGAGGTGTGAGTAATAGTATGATATCCCTTCATCCAGTGCATCAAAAATAGCACTTACCAGTCTGCCTTCCTCTCATAGTATGAGCACTGTTAGTCCTCCAGGGATCACCTGAAGATCCACTGGAAGGAAGTGGCTATTAAATACCCTCCAATCAGTATTGATTGGAAGGTGACAGGTGTGGCCCCCCCCTCCTCCTAACCCCTCCATGGTGGTTCCTGCCGCCCAATGGTGGCATCGATGTGGCCCGCTCAGCATTCCGGAACGCCCTGGCATCTGCCGCCGTCCTCGCTGCAAAATGCGTGACGTCAGTACGTCACGCGTGGCATAGGGCCACGCACGCGCGTGATGTCACAAACATGTTCCGACGTCGATCACGGGATGCTGCCAGCTCGGTGTGGGCTCCCTCCAGTGGCCAAAAGCTTAACTGCGGGGACACATTAACCACTTGAGCCCCGGACCATTATGCTGCCTAAGGACCAGAGGTCTTTTTCCAATTTGGCACTGCGTCGCTTTAACTGCTAATTGCGCGGTCATGCAATGCTGTACCCAAACGAAATTTGTGGCCTTTTCTTCCCACAAATAGAGCTTTCTTTTGATGGTATTTGATCACCTCTGCAGTTTTTATTTTTTGCGCTATAAACGGAAAAAGACCGAAAATTTTGAAAAAAAATGATATTTTCTACTTTTTGTTATAAAAAAAATCCAATAAACTAAATTTTAGTCATACATTTAGGCCAAAATGTATTCGGCCACATGTCTTTGGTAAAAAAAATGTCAATAAGCGTATATTTATTGGTTTGCGCAAAAGTTATAGCGTCTACAAACTAGGGTACATTTTCTGTAATTTACACAGCTTTTAGTTTATGACTGCCTATGTCATTTCTTGAGGTGCTAAAATGGCAGGGCAGTACAAAACCCCCCCAAATAACCCCATTTTGGAAAGTAGACACCCCAAGGAAATTGCTGAGAGGCATGTTGAACCCATTGAATATTTATTTTTTTTGTCCCAAGTGATTGAATAATGACAAAAAAAAAAAAAATATTTACAAAAAGTTGTCACTAAATGATATATTGCTCACACAGGCCATGGGCCTATGTGGAATTGCACCCCAAAATACATTCAGCTGCTTCTCCTGAGTATAGAGATACTACATATGTGGGACTTTTTGGGAGCTTAGCCGCGTACGGGGCCCTGAAAACCAAGCACCGCCTTCAGGATTTCTAAGGGTGTAAATTTTTGATTTCACTCTTCACTGCCTATCACAGTTTCGGAGGCCATGGAATGCCCAGGTGGCACAAAACCCCCCCAAATGACCCCATTTTGGAAAGTAGACACCCCAAGCTATTTGCTGAGAGGCATATTGAGTCCATGGAATATTTTATATTTTGACACACGTTGCGGGAAAGTGACACTTTTTTTTTTTTTTGCACAAAGTTGTCACTAAATGATATATTGCTCACACAGGCCATGGGCATATGTGGAATTGCACCCCAAAATACATTTAGCTGCTTCTCCTGAGTATGGGGATACCACATGTGTGGGACTTTTTGGGAGCCTAGCCGCGTACGGGGCCCCGAAATCCAATCACCGCCTTCAGGATTTCTAAGGGTGTAAATTTTTGATTTCACTCTTCACTGCCTATCACAGTTTCGGAGGCCATGGAATGCCCAGGTGGCACAAAACCCCCCCAAATGACCCCATTTTGGAAAGTAGACACCCCAAGCTATTTGCTGAGAGGCATATTGAGTCCATGGAATATTTTATATTTTGACACACGTTGCGGGAAAGTGACACTTTTTTTTTTTTTGCACAAAGTTGTCACTAAATGATATATTGCTCACACAGGCCATGGGCATATGTGGAATTGCACCCCAAAATACATTTAGCTGCTTCTCCTGAGTATGGGGATACCACATGTGTGGGACTTTTTGGGAGCCTAGCCGCGTACGGGGCCCCGAAATCCAATCACCGCCATCAGGATTTCTAAGGGTGAAAATTTTTGATTTCACTCTTCACTGCCTATCACAGTTTCGGAGGCCATGGAATGCCCAGGTGGCACAAAACCCCCCCAAATGACCCCATTTTGGAAAGTAGACACCCCAAGCTATTTGCTGAGAGGCATGGTGAGTATTTTGCAGCTCTCATTTGTTTTTGAAAATGAAGAAAGACAAGAAAAAACATTTTTTTTTTCTTTTTTCAAATTTCAAAACTTTGTGACAAAAAATGAGGTCTGCAAAATACTCACTCTACCTCTCAGCAAATAGCTTTGGGTGTCTACTTTCCAAAATGGGGTCATTTGGGGGGGTTTTGTGCCACCTGGGCTTTCCATGGCCTCCGAAACTGTGATAGGCAGTGAAGAGTGAAATCAAAAATTCACGCCCTTAGAAAGCCTAAAGGCGGTGCTTGGTTTTTGGGGTCCCGTACGCGGCTAGGCTCCCAAAAAGTCTCACATGTGGTATCCCCGTACTCAGGAGAAGCAACAGAATGTATTTTGGGGTGTAATTTCACATATTCCCATGGCATGTTTGAGCAATATATCATTTAGTGACAACTTTGTGCAAAAAAAAAAAAAAAAAAAAAAAAAAATTTGTCTCTTTCCCGCAACTTGTGTCGCAATATAAAATATTCCATGGACTCGACATGCCTCTCAGCAAATAGCTTGGGGTGTCCACTTTCCAAAATGGGGTCATTTGGGGGGGGTTTGAACTGTCCTGGCATTTTATGCACAACATTTAGAAGCTTATGTCACACATCACTCACTCTTCTAACCACTTGAAGACAAAGCCCTTTCTGACACTCATTGTTTACATGAAAAAGTTTTTTTTTTTTGCAAAAAAATTACTTTGAACCCCCAAACATTATATATTTTTTTAAAGCAAATGCCCTACAGATTAAAATGGTGGGTGTTTCATTTTTTTTTCACACAATATTTGCGCAGCGATTTTTCAAACGCATTTTTTGGGGAAAAAACACACTTTTTAAAATTTTAATGCACTAAAACACACTATATTGCCCAAATGTTTGATGAAATAAAAAAGATGATCTTAGGCCGAGTACATGGATACCAAACATGACATGCTTTAAAATTGCGCACAAACGTGTAGTGGCAACAAAATAAATACATTTTTAAAAGCCTTTAAAAGCCTTTACAGGTTACCACATTAGATTTACAGAGGAGGTCTACTGCAAAAATTACTGCCCTCGATCTGACCTTCGCGGCGATACCTCACATGCATGGTGCAATTGCTGTTTACGTTTGACGACAGACCGCCGCTTGCGTTCGCCTTAGCGCGAGAGCAGGGGGCGACAGGGGTGCTTTTTTTTTTTTTTTTTTTCTTTATTATTTTTTTGCTTTTTTATCTTATTTTTAAACTGTTCCTTTCATTTTTTTTTTTTTAATCATTTTTATTGTTATCTCGGGGAATGTAAATATCCCCTATGATAGCAATAGGTAGTGACAGGTACTCTTTTTTTAAAAAATTGGGGTCTATTAGACCCTAGATCTCTCCTCTGCCCTCAAAGCATCTGATGACACCAAGATCGGTGTGATAAAATGCTTCCCCAATTTCCCAATGGCGCTATTTACATCCGGCGAAATCTAAGTCATAAAATGCTCGTAGCTTCCGGTTTCTTAGGCCATAGAGATGTTTGGAGCCACTCTGGTCTCTGATCAGCTCTATGGTCAGCTGGCTGAATCACCGGCTGCATTCTCAGGTTCCCTGTTGAGACAGGAGAGCCAGAGAAAAACATGGAAGACGGTGGGGGGGGGCATTCCCTCCCACGGCTTGTAAAAGCAGTCTAGAGGCTAATTAGCCGCTAGGATTGCTTTTACATGAAAGCCGACCGCTGGCTGAAAAGAATGATACCAAGATGATACCTAAACCTGCAGGCATCATTCTGGTATAACCAAAGTCGTGAATGGCGTACCTGAAGACAAAAAAATGGTTAACAATAAAGCACAGTAAACGGTAAAGTATAAAAAATTGCATACCTGAAAAGCAAACATGATAAAACATAATAACAATAAAACATTGCAGAATAGAATACAGTAAAAAAGAGCAGAACAATAGAGAGAGAGAATAGAGAGAAAGAGAACAATGAAATGACAACTATTTTTTTTAATTTTATATATATATTTTTTTTTTTTACACTTTTTTTTGTAACTGTAACTTTTATAACTGTAACCGGTTCCAGGTTCGGGTCTCTCAAAATGCGATGGCATCTTGGGAGACCCTGTGAAAGTGTGCCTAGTCTGTGCAATGCTGTACCCTACGCTAATACTCAACTAATGAATGGTAGCGTTCAAAACATTCACCAATGCAAAGACCAGGATTGTCAGGACAGAAGGGACAATAATAGCGGGTGTCACGCCTATATCCGCGCTTGCTGCAGACACAACATCTTTTTTGGGGGGGTTCGTTGGGTAGGGGTACTCGGGAGGACATAAAGAAAATGCCTCTCATGCAGCCGACTGCATTTGGTTGGGGATGTGAATGGGGGAAGTACGGGCGCTGCAGAAGCGGTGGGTTCCCAATTAGGATTGGCGAATGCAGCAGGAAGGGTATTATGGGCACGACAGGCCTGTGTTTGTCTTCTTGGTGGCAGCGCGACACTACTTGTGCTTGCCACCTCACCAGCTTGAACTGCACTTATGGGACTCGCCACATCACCAAGTGTTACTGCAGTGCTGGTTTGACTACGACCGGGGTGTACTAGGCCACTGGCGCTTGCCAGTTCAATAAAAAGCTACAAAAAAAAACTGTTAGCGATCGCAGGGATCAGGCCTGACTCTGCGAACGCTGCAGTTATGCGTTAAGTGTTTTGTAAGTGACAGTGATCGATCGATACTGCACTTGGGTGGGCTGGGCCGGGCGGAGGGGCAAAATGCAGGTGCTAGCAGGTATCTGTGCTGATCCCGCTAACACTGCGTTTTTGGGAACCCTAAACTGCTGGGGACACCAGTATAGATCTGATCGGATCAGATATTGATCCGTTCAGATACTATACCACTAAGGGAGGCGTATGCTGCGTGCGTGGGTGTTAGCGGTACTGGCAATAATCTGACGCTGCTTGGGGCTGGTGCTTGCCAGTTCACCAAAATACTACCAAAAAACTGTTAGCGATTGCAGGGATCAGGCCTGACTCTGCGAACGCTGCAGTTATGCATTTAGTGTTTTGTAAGTGACAGTGATCGATCGATACTGCACTTGGGTGGGCTGGGCTGGGCCGGGCGGAGGGGCAAAATGCAGGTGCTAGCAGGTATCTGGGCTGATCCCGCTAACACTGCATTTTTGGGAACCCTAAACTGCTGGGGACGCTAGTACAGATCTGATCGGACCAGATATTGATCCGTTCAGATACTATACCACTAAGGGAGCTGTACGGTGTGTGCGTGGGTGTTAGCGCTACTGGCGCTAACCTGACGCTGCCTGGGGCTGGTGCTTGCCAGTTCACCAAAATGCTACCAAAAAAACTGTTAGCGATCGCAGGGATCAGGCCTGACTCTGCGAACGCTGCAGTTATGCGTTTAGTGTTTTGTAAGTGACAGTGATCGATCGATACTGCACTTGGGTGGGCTGGGCGGAGGGGCAAAACGCAGGTGCTAGCAGGTATCTGGGCTGATCCCGCTAACACTGCGTTTTTGGGAACCCTAAACTGCTGGGGACGCTAGTATAGATCTGATCGGATCAGATATTGATCCGATCAGATACTATACCACTAAGGGAGGCGTATGCTGCGTGCGTGGGTGTTAGCGGTACTGGCGCTAATCTGACGCTGCCTGGGGCGACGCATATCACCGCCGGGCGATCAGGGGGCTAAACCTTTATTCGGTAATAAACGGCGGGTGCCCTGACACTATAAAAAATAAACAAACTAACCAGCGTCACCCGTAACAGTTATACGGTGATCAGTGGTGAAAGGGTTAACTAGGGGCCATCAAGGGGTTAAAACATTTATTCGGTAGTATATGGGGGTCCCTGACGCTATAAAACGCTGACGGCGAACCTAAATATTTACCTCCCTAACTAGCGTCACCAGCGACACTAATACAGCGATCAGAAAAATGATCGCTTAGCAACACTGGTGACAGGGGGTGATCAAGGGGTTAAAACTTTATTAGGGGGGGTTAGGGGGGTATCCTAGACCTACAGGGGGCTAATACTCACTGTCCCAACACTGTAACTGTCACAAACTGACACCAATACAGTAATCAGAAAAAAAAAAACTGCTGGTGTCAGTTTGTGACAGGGGGGGGGGTGATTGGGGAGGGATCGGGGGGCGATCGGGGGGGGGATCGGGGCGTTTTGTGTGCCTGGCATGTTCTACTGTGTTGTGTAGTGTTGTGCACTCACATACCTGTCTTCTCTCCTCGGGCCGGAACGGAAATTACCGAGCCGAGGAGAGATGACATAATTTCCTTTGCTGCTGTTTAGCATACAGCAGCAAAGGAATGTTCTCATTGGCCGGCGGCGATCGCGAGGGGGGGGCCACGAACGGATGGCCTCCCCCTCACCTCCGATCGCCGTGGGACAAAAGACGACCGCCTCGGGCACCGGGGGGGGGGTCCGATCGGACCCCCCACCCGCGGAAGGCAAATCACGTATATGTACGTGATTTTGCCTGTCCGTGCCACCTTGCCGACGTATATCGGCGTGAGGCGGTCGTCAAGTGGTTAAGGGAGAATCGTGATATGCACGTCTCCCCACCGTGCCGGGAAGCTGAGCGGAGGCAGGGCTTACCATTTTGGCGAGACCCAAAGGAAGAAACATAACGGCGTGTCACAAGGATCTATTGAAAAACAAGTGAAATATACAAATTGTACAAAAATATTTACATAATATTACAATCTTATTTCATGAATTTGTTCACTTATATTCTTCATATATTGTATAGGATTTTTTAATGAGCAATATATAGGGTGTATATATCCAAAGTAGTGAGAAAAAAAAAAAGAAGAGGAAGAGGGGGGAAGGAGAAAGGTTTATGGGGAAAGTGTATTTTAATATATATATATATATATATATATATATATATATATATATATATATATATATATATATATATATATATATATATATATATATATATTCCAAAGACAACTTTCCTGGGCTGGACATTAGTAATTACGTTTTATTTTAAATTCTTCATTCATCTTCCCCAAGAAACCTGGCTAGTTTTTCCTGATGCAAAACCTTTAAGAAAGGGTATATAGGAGATGGATTCGTTTAGGCCCAGAAAAACAGTAGCCTGGAGTCCAAATATCCACCGTTGTTCATGTTGGAGTAATGTTTTGTTACAATCACCGCCTCGATCTGGGATATGGATCCGATCAAGGACGGTGAAGGAAACTTTGGGCATCCTATAGTTGTGCTGTAGGACTACATGTCTGCCTAGAGGGAGATACGCATTTCTGATTTCCATACTATAGACATGTTTCGAGGTTCTACACCAAAATTTATTTTTGGTTTTGCCTATATAGAAGGCCCCACATTCACATACCATCATGTAGTCACCACGCGTGGGCATTGTGCAATAGGCACAATGCCCACATGGGTAGGTGCCATAAAGAGAACAGTGTTCGTTAGGCTTTTTCTGGTATTCGCTTTTGACTAGCTTGTCTTTTAAAGACAGGGCTCATCTAAAGGTAATTGAAGGAATGTCGGGTAGAAATTGTTGAACCTTATAATCATCTGTAAGCAAGTAGGGACCAGTGCTACTGGATGATTTCTCCAATTTGACTGTGTTGTTGAGAAAAGTGCATGATTATGCGCATAGAGTCAACATTCTTGTTGCCCTTTGATTTATGTTTAAACAGGAGATCTTCTGGTGGTTGTTGAACCATTCTATTGTAGGCTTTGTGCAAGCAGCAACGGCTGTAGCCTTGTTCAAGCAGCCTGTTTTGAAGTTTTCCAACTTCTAATTTGAATGATACTTCATTGGAACAATTTCTTCGCAAGCGAAGGTATTGTTCATAGGGAATAGATATTTTGAGGGGAATTGGATGAAAGCTATCTGCATGTAACACTGTTTCCAGCAGTGCTTTTTCTGTACAAGGTGCTACTCAGATTTCCTGTCCGATTCCGATCTATTATTATTCAGGATTTATATAGCGCTAACGGTTTACGCAGCGCTTTACAACTTGAGGGTAGACAGTACAAATACAATACACTTTAATACAGTAGGAATCAGAGGGCCCTGCTCCATAGAGCTTACAATCTAAGAGGGAAGGTCAAGAGATATGAGGTAATAACTGTGGGGGATGTGCTGATGGAGTTGTACAGTTGTTAGGTGGGGGCCAGATAGGCTTTCTCTGAAGAGAAGAGTTTTCAGGGGTTGTCTGAAAGTTGATAAAGCAGGAGAAAATTGGACAGATTGGGGTAAAGATTTCCAGAGGATGGGAGAGGCTCTGGAGAAGTTCTGAAGGAGAGCATGGGATGAGGTGACAAGGGAGTTTGAGAGCAGGAGGTCTTGGGAGGAGCAAAGAGAACAATTAGTTTGGTATTTTGAGACTAGGTTAGTAATGTAGCTGGGGGCCATGTTGTGGATGGCTTTGTAAGTTATAGTTAGTATCTTGAATTTAATTTGTTGGCTGAGTGGCAGCCAATGGAGGGATTGGCAGAGGGGTATAGCAGACGCTGAGCAGTTTGTGAGGTGGATGAGCCTGGCAGCAGTGTTCATGATGGACTGAAGCAGGGATAGCCCTTGGGGGACCCCAACGGAGAAAGGAAGAGGAGAGAAGGAAGTAGAGTTGTGACACTGAAGGAGCAGTGGGATAGGTAGGATGAGAACCAGCGAAGAGTAAAGTCACGGAGACCAAAGGAGTGGAGTTTATTGAGGAGCAGGGGGTGGTCCACTGTGTCAATGGCAGCGGAGAGATCCAGGAGCAGTAGTACAGAATGGTATCCGCTGGTTTTAGCTGGTAGGTCATTTGAGAGTTTAAGGGGAGCAGTTTCTGTGGAGTGTTGAGGACGAAATCCAGACTGAAGGGGATCAAGAAGTTTGTTCATGATCAGATGGTCGCTCAGTTGGTTTTAGGCCAGTTTTTCAAGAAGTTTGGAGAAGGAGAGTAAGGAGATGGGACATAGGTTTTTAAGTTTGGTGGGGTCCAGTGAGGGCTTTTTAAGTATGGGGGTGACTAGCGCATGTTTTAGAGAATTTGGAAAGATGCCACAAGAGAGGGAGAGGTTGAAAATGTGGATTAGAGAGTGCAGAATTGAGTCAGAGGGTAAGCGTAGCATTTGCGAGGGAGCAGGATCCAGGGGGAAGGTGGTTAGAGGAGTGTTAGATAAAAGTTTAGCAACCTAATACTAGTAGGGTTGAATGAGGGAAGTAATGATTATATCTGTGGACATGGGATGTTGCATGGGGGAGGCTTCTGCGTGTTGGAGATCTAATGAATTGTATTAATCTTATTTTTGAAGTGATTGGCGATCTCCTGGGCAGTGAGTGTGATAGAGGGTGGAGGCCAGAGTAGAGTGTTGAAGGTAGAGAAGTGTTGACGTGGACTGGATGAGAAGGTGTTAATGAGTGTGATAAAGTAGGTCTGTCTTGCAGCGTGGAAGCAGGAATAGTATTTTAGGAAGGCAGATTTATATTGTGTGAAGTCTTCCTGGAACTTAGTTTTATGCCACAGATGCTCATGATCGCAGATACATTTTGAGACTTCTGGTGTTGTCTGTTTGCCAGGGTTGTAGCAGTTGGGACACAATTCTGCGTGTAGCGATGGGGGCAAGCTTGTCTAGGGAGGAAGACAGTGAGCTGTTAATGAAAGTGGCTAGGTGGGGCAGGACAGGTGATCAGTAGCAGAGTTGAGAAGAGAAGGATTGAGGTGGCGAGGGTTTCTATGTGTAACTGTTAGGCGGTTGGAGGGAGAGGAGGTGGAAGAGAGAGAGAGCAAAACTAATAAGGTGGTGATCAGAGAGTGGGAGAGGATTGTTGGAAAGGTTGCACGGAGTGCACAGATAGGAGAAGACAAGGTCAAGGGTGAGCCTGTATCCATTGCCTCAGGTCAATAGATAAGGTTAGACTGAGATGTTTATAACCCCTGGCAAAAATTATGGAATCACCAATCCCTGAGGATGTTCCTTCAGTTGTTTATTATTGTAGAAAAAAAGCAGATCACAGACATGGCCAAAAACTAAAGGCATTTCAAATGGCAACTTTCTGGCTTTAAGAAACACTAAAAGAAATCAAGAAAAATAATTGTGGTGGCCAGTAACAGTTAGATTTATAGAACAAGCACAGGGAATAAATTATGGAATCACTCAACTCTGAGGAAAAAAATTATGGAATCCTGAAAAACAAACAAACAAAATAACACTCCAACACATCACTAGTACTTTGTTGCACCACCTCTGGCTTTTATAACTGCTTGCAGTCTCTGAGGCATTTACTTAATGAGTGATAAACAGTACTCTTCATTAATCTGGCTCCAGCCTTCTCTGATTGCTGTTGCCAAATCATCTTTGCAGGTTGGAGCCTTGTCATGGAGCATCTTCTTTAACTTCCACCACAGATTTTCAATTGGATTGAGATCCGGACTGTTTGCAGGCCATGACATTGACCTTATGTGTCTTTCTTCAAGGAATTTTTTCACAGTTTTTGCTCTATGGCAAGATGCATTATCATCTTGATAAATGATTTCATCATCCCTAAACATCCTTTCAATAGACAGGATAAGAAAAGTGTCCAAAATTTCAATGTAAACCTGTGCATTTATTGAACATTTAATGACAGCCATCTCCCCAGTGCCTTTACCTGACATGCAGCCCCATATCATAATTGACTGTGGAAATTTGCATGTTTTCTTCAGACAGTCGTCTGCATAAATCTCATTGGAACGGCACCAAACAAAAGTTCCAACATCATCACCTTGCCCAATGCAGATTCGAGATTCATCACTGAATATGACTTTCATCCAATCATCCACAGTCCACGACTGCCTTTCCTTAGCCCATTGTAACCTTGTTTTTTTGTGTTTAGGTGTTGGAGATGGCTTTCTTTTAGCTTTTCTGTATGTAAATCCCATTTCCTTTAGACGGTTTCTTACAGTTCGGTCACAGATGTTGACTCCAGTTTCCTCCCATTTGTTCCTCATTTGTTTTGTTGTACATTTTCTGTTTTCAAGGCATATTGCTTTAAGTTTTCTGTCTTGACGCTTTGATGTCTTCCTTGGTCTACCAGTATGCTTGCCTTTAACCACCTTCCCATGTTGTTTGTATTTGGTCCATGTTTTAGACACAGACGACTGTGAACAACCAACATCTTGTGCAACATTGCGTGATGATTTACCCTCTTTACCTACATACTAACAAGCAGATTTAATCTGATGCAGGCGTTAGTGTTTGTAATGAAAATTTACAGGGTGATTCCATAATATTTTCCTCAGAATTGAGTGATTCCATAATTTATTCCCTGTGCTTGTTCTATAAATCTAACTGTTACTGGCCACCACAATTATTTTTCTTGATTTCTTTTAGTGTTTCTTAAAGCCAGAAAGTTGCCATTTGAAATGCCTTTAGTTTTTGGCCATGTCTGTGATCTGCTTTTTTTCTACAACAATAAACAACTGAAGGAACATCCTCAAGGACTGGTGATTCCATAATTTTTGCCAGGGGTTGTAAAAGTAATAGTAGTGTTAATGTTAACAGGGATGTTGAAGTCACCAAGAATAATTGTGGGGATTTCAGAAGAGAGAAAGTGGGGTAGCCAGGCATCAAGGAGGGCTAATACTGGTCCAGGGGGCCGGTAGATGACAGCAATTCTTAGAGAAATGGGAGAGAATAGACGGATGCAATGTGCCTCAAAAGAGGAGTGTGTCAGAGAGGGAGGTGGGTGAAGTACCTGATAGGTGCTGCAGGGGGTTAGGATTCCCACTCCACCTCCCTTCTGTCCACTTGGTCTGAGGGACAGAGTCCAGAGAAGGCCACCATGGGAGAGGGAAGCAGGAGAAGTAGTATCTGATTCATGAAGCCAGGCTTCAGTAATGGCAAGTAGGTTAAAGGAATTTGTAATAAAGAGGTCATGGAGGGTGGTGAGTTTGTTACAGACAGAGCATGCGTTCCAAAGGGCACAGGAGAAGGGGGGCTGGTTTTGGAAAGAGGACTAGAGACTAAGTTCTGTGGGTTGCAGCTGCTGCCAGAAGGTGTAGGGGGATGAGGGCATTGGGCAAAGACAAATGATGGAGGCCCAGGGTTTGGTGATATGTCACTAGAGGTTAGCAGAAGCAGGAGGGTGAGGGAGGTGATGTAGGAATGTGATTTATATGAAGGGGCATGCTTCAGAGTACTGGAGGTTTTATCAGTATATGGATGTAGAATGAGTAAGAGTTGGTAGGAGCAGTAATAGGGAGAGGACAGAAGGCAGGGTGATATGTATAAGCAGGGGGGTGGAGAAGAGGGGTGAAGGTAAGAGTTTGAGGAGAGAGGACAAGTGTCAGAAGGAGTGGTAGAGAGCACATGTTACAGAGTGGAAGGAGAGCTTAATAGCAAGACAGGGTCACCTGCAGTCTGTTAGGTGCTTTCCAGTGCAGTTTGCTATGTATGTTTGCTTAGTGCAATGGCTGAAGTGCAGAGATTGAAGTGCATATCACTTGTAGAAAGAACCACTTAGAGAAAGAAGCCTTAGCCTGGGTTCACACATGTGCGGTGCAAATTGAAGCTCAGGTTTCACTGGGAAGATAAAAATCTCCTGTTCAAAGGCTCATCAGCGTTTTAGCTCCGGATCAGTGAGCAGGGAGAAGGGGAGGGGGGGGAGAGAGGGAGGTGTAGTGAGGAGAAGGAGAAAATCCATGTTCAGAACGCAATGCATCTGCGAAACAGATGCGTTCCCATAGAAGATAAGGGTCTCGTAATTCGCACCACAATGCCCAGAAAACGCACACGTTTTTTGTGCAATGCACAGTGCGAATGCAACGCACATATGTGAACCAGATGCATTCATATGAATGTATTTTAAAATGTCCTGCGAATTAGATGCGGTGTAAGCCGCATCTAATTCGCATAGGTGTGAACTGGGGCTCAAGGATAGAAGCCCCTGCAATGTCCTCCCCCCAGCAATGTTCTGACCCCTTAAGGGTGCTCAAATTTATACTGTTATAAGGGTGGGGTGGAAGTTCGTTAATTAATCATGAGTGAATATAAGGATGCCTAACAATCAAAGTGGACATTTTGCTTCTAAAGTGAGAATAGCAAGAGGCCAGAGACCAAGATGAAATCAACACATAAAACTGAGATCGTCCTGAGCAACAAAAAGCATCATGGTTATGAACACAGGGCAACAGCTAGAGAAGGCCACATACCAAAGACATACACAGAAAGAGCAAGCAGATCCCAACTTTATTTAAAGGTGGAAGATGTGGTTGAGCTGACACATACCTGCAGACAGATAGAGAAGGAATGTTCAGATGAGGCAGAACTTAAAGCAGAGATTGAAGCGCAGATCACTTGTAGAAAGAATCACTTAGAGAAAGAAGCCTTACGGATAGAAGCCCCTGCAATGATCTATTTGAACGTCCAAAAATGTGACCGACATAGCGTCATGTGTCATAGTAAATTTGAGGTTATAGTTGTTGACATTAATTTGGTGAAAGAACTAAAAAAGTCTCTTCAAAACCTTCCCATATGATGAAGATGTCGATGTACCTGAGCCATGTGGAGATATGCCCAGGTACTCTACAAGATCCAAACCACTGAAAAAGGGACCCGTCCCACTCCCCCAGGTACAGATTGGTGTAGGATGGGGTAAAACATGTCCCCAAGCTACCACATATGGTTGCAAGTATGAGTCAATAACCCTAATCAGTTTTTCAGAGATACCCCATTACCCGAAACAATCGGTCATCCTGTAGGGCAAGTGGGATTTTTGTGAATTTTGGGTAAACTATAAAAAGTGGGTATTTTGAGGTGCTTTGTTCTAATAAACTCATATAGATCTTTGTTGATTGTCCCATTTCTATGGGCATTGTCAACAAGACTATAAAATTGGTGATTGAATATGTCTATGTGCCTAGAAGGGATCATTTTGTACCAGTACTTATTATCTAAGATTTCTTGACACATTTGCTTGTATGCGGCGTTGTCCTAATTTATCTCGTGGTTTTATTATAAGCAATTAGTTATTTCATAGTGATTCTAGGGCTTGATTTTCATCTACAGATTTTGTGGAATATTTTTGTTGCAAGGTATTTTGGCAATATCTTTGACAGTTTGTTTTAGAAAAGTGGCCACACTGGGATTGGTATTTAATGGGGAAAATTTTGTAGAGGGTTTTTTAAATAAGGTAATGGGATTTTGGGTGAATTTACAGCTTGTCTAAATCTAATTGATCGATTACGTCATCTGAGTTACTCTCCTGAAAGAGAAGGGATAGGTCACGTAGGGTCTTAAATTCTCTCATGCTGTCTTTTGACCAGTCTGTGGTATCAATGTCTTTGTTGCTTGTTTCGTATTGACATTTTAGCATCAGTTAGCGAGCGAAAAGATGACGGTCGGTCACAAGTTCAAAGAGGTCAAAATTGTGTTGGACAAAATCTCAAACCCTTTGATAGTAGCTGGGTTTCCGCTTGGTTATGGTATGCGAGTACAGTTTGATGACGTTTAATGGTTGTGTTAAGTCCAAGTTACATACAGTTCTATCCCCTTTCCTCCCTTGTTGGTCTGAGGGGAGCATGCTCCCCCGTGTGGAGTTTAAAGTTTTCTGAGCTACTATATGTTCAATGGGATTGGATGCTCTAATGGAGACATTGGAAGCATCCGGGAGTGATGAATCTGAGTCTCCCATTGCTGCATTCAAAGACTGACCAACTCTCAATGAAGAAACATGGGGACAGTGGCACTGTCACTTGGTATGCATAATAAAGAGTCCATCAATACAGTCCTTGCTATGGAGTTCTTTCAATGAAATGGAAATGGGGGAGAACAGGAGACCTGTATATATAGCAACTAGTCCATATACCAGGGCAAGCCTTCAAGGGGAAGCTGAGAGCAAACTCCAGGATATGTTCTTTTCTTCTTTTAAATCTCAATGAAGAGGAAATGTGTTCATTGGAGTTCACTTAATGTTCATAGTCATATTTACAGTACGTTTTTTGTTACCTTGTTCAAAGTAACCTCTATTGTTCCTACTTCTTTTTTGGCGTCCACTACCTCAATTATTGGGGCCCTGGCTGTGGCTTGGAGGGGAGGAGTTTGATTGGGAGGTAGCATTAAATTTATTTGGTGGGGGATAATCTCTTGTTTGTTTTTTCAGGTATGTATTGTTGCTAACCCATTTATATGCTCTCCCTTCTGAGAAAAAAGTCTTACCTCTCCAGAATTTGGTTTCTTTCTTTTGTACAATGTTCTTGTAAAATACAGATAAATGTTCCTTTAGTTTGATTTGCCGCTTGGAATTTAGCGCAAGGTCTTTAAATCGACCAGCGCAAATTCCAAAGTGCTAATTTCTTTATCTAGTACGGCTATTTGTTTGGTATATTCTCTGGTGAGTATAGACATCTCTTGTGAGCAATTTTACAGATTGCTCTCCCATTCCTTTTTGCATTCCTTGACTATTTGTTCCAGATTTGGGAAAATCTGGATATGTAGCCCGTATGGGTTAATATTTTTCCTTGATGTAGTGATCGAAGGATTTGGTGTGCCAAAAACGAGCAGACTTTTTCTAAAATTTTACTTCATTTTTGGACAAGGGAGGAAATCTGTGTTTCCACTTGATCCCCCGTTCAAAGTCAGTTTCATAGCCAGACATTATATTAGCCCATTCTTCACCTTGAAAGTTACTCATACTTGTAAAATACTAAAGGATATGTGATACCTCTATACCCAGCAATTCCTATAGAGCAGTGGTTCTCAACCTGGGGGTCGATTGACGATTTGCCAGGGGTCACCAAATCCTGGGCTGTTCCTGAAGCCCGCACCGCTCTCCCAGCGTTTTCATGGCCGCCCAGCAGGCTGGCCATGGAGCCTGTGGAAGCCCAGCTGGGCTGTTCCTGGAGCCCGCAGCCGCCCATTCAGCCTCTTCCCAGCCCCTCATTCAGTTCACGGCAGAGACTAGAGGTCAGCTGATTGGTGAGGAATGTGAAGTGGGAGGGGCTGGAGGAGACCCTATCTCCTGATTTTGGCATAGGTGTCACTGCTGCGAGACACCACACAATGGAGACACAATGAAGCCGGATACACAGTGCGTTACTCTACCTGTGATTAGAGTTGCCATTAAAAGTCCCCACTACAGTTCTCAGATCAGCAGATGACCTTGACCTAAGTTGGCTGATCAGAACTCCCCCCAGAACTGCCACCCATCCCATTACCCCACCCCCCAAGGCGTAAGAGAAGGAATAAAAATAGAGAATACATGGAAGGGAGAGGAAAATAGGGGGCGGGAACAAAGAAAAAGGGAGAGAAAGAATAAGAAAAAGAAGGCTAGAGAGAGGGATGGGGAAAAAAAAAAAACAAACAAGAAATTAGGATAGAGAGAGATAAAAGGGAAAGAAAGGAGAAGAAAGAGTGGTACATCCTAAAATGTACCATAAGGGGTTTTAATACTGTACAAGGGGAAGGGACTCAGGGAGCGCTGAATGTCTGTGGGTTAGGGGCGTAAATTACTTGTCTTGCCTTGGGTACTGACAACCCACGCTACGAAAATAATTTTACTGTTAGGGGTCCCCACAACTTGGAAAATTTTATCAAGGGGTTACGGCACTAGAAGAGTTGAGAACCACTGCTATAGAGCAACCCAGCTTCTAGTTACGCCTGTCCCTATGAGTTGGAGAGAATTAAAAGGAGGATTTTAGAATCATTTTGGGCCTCACATTCAATATGGAACTCACAAAAAAAAAAAAATGAATTACAATCTACTCAGCATATGATAAATTGTATAAAATCCGGCCACTTCTAAATTTTTCTCCTCTGAGAAATTTGCCAAATTATTTATCCCTGATAAAAATATCTGCATGGATGAAGCACTTGTCCCGTTCACTGGCAGGCTGGGCTTCAAGCAGTTTATCCCCAGCAAAAGGGACCGATATGGGTTTAAACTCTACAAGTTATGAGACAGAGCCACGGGGTACACCTATGCCTTCCTTATGTACAAAAGGAAAGGACACCCAGCTGCATCCCCCTGAATGCTCAGACTATATTGAATCAAGTGGAAAAGTCCTTTGGGAGCTTGTATATCCACTCCTTGAAAAGGTCTATCAGCTCTATGTTGATAACTACTACACTAGTTAGCAATCTTTACCGGAAGAAAATGCAAGCATATGGCACCGCGAGAGCTAGTAGGAAGGGCTTCCCGCAAAGGCTTGATAATACAAGAATACAATGAGGGGAATCAGCAACTTTGCAGAATGAGGAAATATTGGCTATGAAGTGGAGGGACAAAAGAGACATCTACATGCTTTCATCAATTCACAACGACTACGTGCAAATACCCGGAAGGAACGGCCCAATCCAGAAACCAAAATGTGTTCATGATTACAATTTGTTCATGGAGGAAGTCGACTTCAATGATCAAATGATCCAGCCCTACCATTCTGTAATAAGAACCCACTTACTGGTACAAAAGTCTCTATTTTTTCAATTTGGCCATTTATAATACATGTGTGATTTACCGCAAATCCACCGAGACCCCTGTATCCTTTCTTTGTTACCAAGAGGAAATTGTCACCGCCCTTTTGTACCCTAAAGGCCCACCAGAAAGAATTCACTCAGATGCAGTGAGCAGACTCCATGAATGTCATTTTTCAGAAAAATTCCCTCCTGGAGAAAGAGGCCAAAGATGTCGAAAAAGATGTAGGGTGTGCTCCAGAAGAGGAGTTAGCTGAGGCACCAGTTTTAATTGTCCCCAGTGTCCTTCCCAACCAGGCCTCAGCATAGGTGACTGTTTCCGCTGTTACCATACTTATCTACATTATTAGTGAAGTATGGTAAACGTCATTTTTCATTCGTACAATTTGCCTTCACACTCCTCAACTGACCTTGGCCTGTTATGCGACCACGCCTCTGCCTGCAGCCTAAACTGTCCATACCTCTGCCTGCTCTGTTATTGACCACATTTTTGCCTGCCGCGTGGACTCATCTTTTATCCTGCTGCTGTAGTAGTGGGGTTCATAACACAGGGATCTCAAATATGTGAGGGGCTTCTGAATAGTTTTTCCGAATGGAGAAAAGTTTTTGGTTTTCTCTGGGTTTTTTAATTCCTGGATTAGGCCCTAAGCTGATATTTCTGCCTGCTGCCAATTTACTGCCATTATGCCTCTGCCTGCTGCTTGAACTGACCACACCTCTGCCTGCTACCTATATTTATATCTTATAAATGAACAACTTTGTGTGTAAAAAAAAAAAAAAAGTTTTTCTTTCCACAATTTCCGAAAACTTGTGGAAAAAAAATGACATATTCAAAAGACTCATTATGCCTCAGAATATATGCTGGGGTGTTTGCTTTCCAAATTGGGATAATTTTGTGGGTGTTTCCACTGTCCTGGTGCTCCAGGGCCTTCAAAAAGTGTGACAGGTTGTCAGGAAATTAGATATGTAATTTATGCTCCTAGAACACCTGATGGTGCTCCTTGCAAATACCAGGCGGCGGCCTTACAAAGCTGTCAGAAAGCCCAGGAAACGGCAAAACAGATTTGGTGGAGTGAACACCTATAAGTACTGGGGGTATCTAATCCTTGAAAATCCTTAAGAGTTGTCTTATCCACCTAAAAATGGTGGACTTAGAAGCAGGATGTCCTTTACAAGACCCTGTTGGCAACAAAAATGGAGTGTATTTAAATAGGATCTGACAGCCATGACCTCTCTAACAGCTCTGACCATGCCCAGACAACCGAGAGCTATTTCTTTGGGATGGAGGAGGGACAAATTCCTCAATAAGATGGAAAGCAGAAACCACATTATCCTTGTGAATAATCAGGAAAGGCTCTTTGCATGACAGAGCCGCTAATTTTGAAACACCTCAGGGAGAGGTGATAGCCACCGAGGAGACCAGTTTACTGGGGAGATCACCCATGGGGAGTTCCCTAATGGGTTCAAAGGGTTGTTTCTGCTGGGCAGAGGGAACAAAAGGTGCTGTAATGGGGTCTGATCCTTGAGACACCTTGAATAAAAGGGTCTAATAAAGGAAATTAAAGCTAGAGGCTTCTGGAGTTGAATGAATAAAGCAAAAACCTGCCCCTTAAGAGTGTGCATATAAAAACACTGCACAATCCTAACCACCCTTATCCAAACAGCAGTTGCTACCAAAATAAATATAAAATGAACCATAGACCATATAATGCAGAGCTCAACCCCTTAGCAAACTAGTCAAGTGTATTCTATTATAACCACTGTGCCATTCAAATTGTAAAGATTATAAAATATTAATCAAATGGTCGAACGTTCATTATGCACATTGAGAAAGAAAGGAAATGTGCAGCTCGCTGTGGCCTGATGTATCCCTCTGCAGATATCCTTAGCGTGTCACAAGTAGTGAGACCACCACCTATAAGAAGTGCACTCACTAAAGATCTAGACCCCCAAGCTATAGGTGGATCAATTCCATTTCAGCCAGTAAAAACATGATCAACCTCCCAGGCACAGCAGCATCTGCCTTTTCTCCTTATATATTAAATCTTCAGAGAAACTCAAACATAATAATACTGCTTTATTAAGACAATAAAATCAATGCCTAACAATTGTACACTTTTCAATATGGCATCACTAAATTCTTAAAATATACAAGTCCATCCTCCACAAATGGGCAGGACCTGCGACATCATCATACACGCCTTTCTAGACTCCTGGCATCTTGCTGTGTGGTGAGGATAATAAAGAGGATTGGTAATCATACCCACAGAATTCTGAGGAAGACTTGGGGAACCTGGACTTATATTGTATTCTACAGAGAACCAACACAATCAATCTAATAAGGACTGCCAAACAACCTGCATCTAAAAAGGAAACACAGACGTACTTTACTAACTACCTGTTCAGTCAGTTGCTGAAGAGAGTTCTTAGTGAAGACGGATGAACATCCAGGATCAGGTGGTTTGGTCCAACGTTGCCAAATGCTAAATTGATAGAAGAAATTCCAGAATCTAAGACCAAATCCTACAGATCTAAATAAAGCCTTTCTACCACCTCAAGATACTTAGCTAACCTGGACATTTATGCAGGTATATTAAACACTATAGGGCTGCGTCTCATTTTTATTATTTATTTAAAGCAACAATACAGACAGCATACATGGAAACAGTGGTGTTAGTAATGTAGGACTATACATAGCCATTTATCAGGTGATTATGTACCATTACTGCTAGATAAAACTATGGCCATCATATGCAGCCTCACTCTGCCCATCACAGTAGGCCAATCAGATCCACATTTCAAGTAAAATCAAATAAAACCACTTAACATAAGGTGTCCTCATCAGAGCCCCCTTTTACATCAGATGTCCCAGAGTCCCCCTTTACAGCAGGTGACCCCATCAGCATCCCCCTATAAATCAGATGTCCCCATCAGAGCTCTGCTTTACATTAGATGTCCCCATCAGAGCCCCTCTTTACATTAGATGTCACCATCAGAGCCCCCCTTTACATTAGATGTCACCATCAGTGCCCCCCTTTACATTAGATGCCCCCATCAGAGTCCCCCTTTACATTAGATGTCCCCCCCCCCCCATACTCACAGCTCTCACACAAGTCACCTGAGGACTTTCCAAAAGGAAGCCAATAGAGCTTTTTGTTTGCAATCATGTGATTGCAAACACGTCATGCTTCCCATAGCAGCTATGTGTCCGGCACCCCCACACACACTTAACAGGCCATTTTCTTTTTTTTTTTTCCTTCAGTAATTGCAGCACGTCATGCTTCCCATACACCTGCGTGTCCGACATCCCGCACAAACTTAAGGGCCAATATTTTTTTTTTATGATGCGTAGCTTTGGGGGAGTGGCGCCCCATAAAGGGCGGGCCACCACTGCATGGAACGTCATACAAAATTAATTGTACTATAGCATCACCATTAGTAAAAGAAAATGGAATAGAGGTCATAAGGTATCCTGACAAGGCAATGACAATCAGAGGGAAGATCCCTATGGGTGTAGTAAGTTTAGAAATGTCAGGCCATTCATAGCCAGGAAAGGTAGTAAATGTCACTGGCAGGAGAATAAGGTTCCTGTCTGTTTTACAATATAGAGTAGAGAAAAAAAAAAGAGCAGAGAAAAGAAGAAAAAAAAAAAAAGAAAAATAAGAGGGGGGGGGGGGGGGGTGGTGAAGGAAAGGGAAGGTCCCTGAACTGCTGTCTACCCCAAACTAAAAGCCAATAAATCTGTATATGCGGCCAAAACAATGGCCGTTTATCTGCATATTTTCCAAACCTCCTAAAAGCGGGAGCTATCACCACACATTAAAATAAAGAAATTAGCACACAACTGGATGTGCAAAAAATCCTCTGATTAAGCTGCAGCAAGCATATGTGTAGGATATCACAAATCATAGTATCTAAGAAATGCCGTGCTTTCATTAATATTATGTGCCTTATAATAAATCACATGTGCAAAGTGAACAGGGTGGATATAAATCAATGATTTTTATAGAAAAAAAAATATTTTTTTTATTTAACCACTTCAAGACTGCCGCACGACGATGTACATCCAAACTTTGAACGGGGATATCGTTGTTATGGCAGCAGCTAGCTGCCATAACCCCGGTATCCCTGTTTTCGTGCCGCAGCCGGCTGTCAGATAAAAGTGGTCCCTGCGGCGGATTCACCGCGAGATCACTTTTATCAGTGGCGGGAGAGGCCCCCCCCGCCGCGATCCGGTGCCCTCCGCCGCTTACCGGAGCCGTCGGTAGCGGCGGAGGCGATCGCGTCCTCCTCCGTGGTTTGTCTGGAGACGAGTGAGGCCAAGATGGCGCTCACTCGTCTCCATGACACTGCTGGGCGGAAGCGACGTCAAAACATCACTTCCGTCCACGCCTCTTAAAGGCACATTTTTTCAAATGTAATTTTTCTAAATTACTTTTTTTTTTTTTTTTTTTATTGCATTTTAGTGTAAATATGAGATCTGAGGTCTTTTTGATCCCAGATCTCATATTTAAGAGGTCCTGCCATGCTTTTTTTCTTTTACAAGGGATGTTTACATTCCTTGTAATAGGAATAAAAGTGACACCATTTTTTTTTTAAAACAGTTTAAAAATAAATAAAATATTGTAAAATAAATAATAAAAAAAAATTTTTTAAAACCCCCCTGTCCCGACGAGCTCGCGCGCAGAAGCGAACGCATATGCGAGTAGCGCCCGCATATGAAAACGGTGGTCAAACCACACATGTGAGGTATCGCAGCGACCGGTAGAGCGAGAGCAATAATTTTAGCCCTAGACCTCCTCTGTACCGCAAAATATGCAACCTGTAGAATTTTTTAAACGTCGCCTATGGAGATTTTTGAGGGTAAAAGTTTGACGCCATTCCACGAGCGGGCACAATTTTCAAGCATGACATGTTGGGTATCAATTTACTTGGCGTAACATTATATTTCACAATATAAAAAAAATTGGGCTAACTTTACTGTTGTCTTATTTTTTTATTCAAAAAAGTGAATTTTTTCCAACAAAAAGTGCGCTTTTAAGACCGCTGTGCAAATATGGTGCAAAAAAAAGTATTGCAATGACCGCCATTTTATTCACTAGGGTGTTAGAAGAAAAACCATATATAATGTTTGGGGGTTCTAAGTAATTTTCTAGCAGAAAAACCTGTTTTAAACATGTAAACACCTAAAATCCAAAATGAGGCTGGTCCTTAAGTGGTTAAAATGATTTTTTCGATTTTTAACAAATTTATTTTAATAAAACGCTTTTGGAGTAAAAATCTATCCAAAGATCGTTTTCTATTTAAAAACTGAAAAAATAGGGGATTGGCGCTGTTCACTGGTGAAGAAAATAATAAACTATAAACAGACTCCTAACACAAGGGAAACATTACACCACAATTCTGGGTAAGTGAAAAGTGTAACACAGTGTAAAATAATATATTGTAAATAAATATACGTGCTAAAAATTGTCACAAAAATGTGCAGTCTGCCCAAGGTGAAATATTATATAAAATAATACATGAAATAATAAATAGAACTCCAAGCAATAATAGAAGTGAATGATCAATCAGGTGTATAAAATAAAATAAGAAAAAAAAAATTTTTTTTTTTTTTTTTTTTTACAAAATCCACAAAAAATATTCAATGAAGGGTATAAGTGAATTATACCTGGGAGAGAGGACAAACCCGGGGTTGCCCACTACAAGTTGGTGTGTATACTAGTGAAGCTGAATGGTGTTAGATGAAGAATGAAAAGAATGAAAGAGAGGACTACTAACATATGGTGTGCATAAAAATATTAGTGTACAAAGAAAATCAAAAAAATGAAAGAATGACAAAATTAAAAAGTCCAAGCATCCAAAAAGAAAAATTTTTCAAAAAATGCCAAAAAATGCCGTGTATATTAAATCTATCGTTCAGTGTACATAAAAAGTTTTTGTGCAGCTTCAAAAGGTTGCAGGTAAGTCCGTCCCAATGAATGTGTACTGTCCTGTGTGGAGTCCCCTCTAGTGCCCCCACTCACCGGAGCGCCCAACCCCTGCAGGGGTAATGGGCATGTAGATGTAAATCCGATGATCCAATCGGTCGGTGTCCCCTTCACCATCTATTTTCCACCTGTGTCACCAGATCGCTTTCAAAAGGCATCCACCCGGACCAAATACCATGTGCAGGGAGAAGAGAAGAGCCTCATAGTGTGAACCGGATCCGTAGGACGCACATACCTTATAGCAGTGCGTCAAATAGGCATCAAATATGAGGCTCTTCTCTTCTCCCTGCACATGGTATTTGGTCCGGGTGGATGCCTTTTGAAAGCAATCTGGTGACACAGGTGGAAAATAGATGGTGAAGGGGACACCGACCGCTTGGATCATCGGATTTACATCTACATGCCCATTACCCCTGCAGGGGTTGGGCGCTCCGGTGAGTGGGGGCACTAGAGGGGACTCCACACAGGACAGTACACATTCATTGGGACGGACTTAATTGCAACCTTTTGAAGATGCACTAGTTTGCTGCACAAGAACTTTTTATGTACACTGAACGATAGATTTAATATACACGGCATTTTTTGAAAAATGTTTCTTTTTGGATGCTTGGACTTTTTAATTTTGTCATTCTTTCATTTTTTTGATTTTCTTTGTACACTAATATTTTTATGCACACCATATGTTAGTAGTCCTCTCTTTCATTCTTTTCATTCTTCATCCAACACCATTCAGCTTCACTAGTATACACACCAACTTGTGGGCAACCCCGGGTTTATCCTCTCTCTCAGGTATAATTCACTTATACCCTTCATTGAATATTTTTTGTGGATTTTGTAAAAAAAAAAAAAAAATAAAAATTTTTTTTTTTTTTTTTAATTTTCCACACACCTGATTGAGTTCTATTTATTATTTCATGTATTCTATTTATTATTTCATGTATTATTTTATATAATATTTCACCTTGGGCAGATTGCACATTTTTGTGACAATTTTTAGCACGTATATTTATTTACAATATATTATTTTACACTGTGTTACACTTTTCACTCACCCAGAATTGTGGTGTAATGTTTCCCTTGTGTTAGGAGTCTGTTTATAGTTTATTATTTTCTTCACCAGTGAACAGCGCCAATCCCCTATTTTTTCAGATTTTATAATAATTGGATCGCACCTTTGGTGCTTTCTTTATCTGGGGGGCTGCAGTTCGGTCACAAGCCCGTCCTAAGCGCGGAATACCACTATAAACGTTTTCTATTTAAGATACATTCATATCCCTTTAACTCAGGAGCCATTAGATTCCTTTTAAAATGTATCCATTGACTATACAGGTAACTAACTGACCCAGGATTTGCTGCTCAACCTCTTTGCCGATTTAGGAAATGAAATTAAAGGTGTATCTATATATTAAAGTTATGGTTGATGTAATATTTTTTTTGTTTTTTTTTTTTTAAATTATCCTCTTGACCTTCGGTGACCATATGTACCGTGCCGAATAACAAATTCTCCTGAAGAAGCCATCGATGTGGCGAAACATGTAGAGATTCAATCAGTCTGCATTTGTCTATGTATTGTATGGTAATTTTTAAATCTTTATGTTTCTATATTGATTTTAATGTTTCTTAAATAAAATTTTATATTTTTCTAATATGGCTTTGTGTTTTTGCACCTTTAAAAACCCAAGCCTTTGATCTCTGACGTACTATGTTTATACAAGGGATGTGGTGCTAAATGACTCCCAGTTGTCAAGCAAATAATATTTCTCCTTTTGATATTTTGGGGTGGAAACCTGTCACATTTTTGTAAATATTTTATTATATCTTTTCATGTGACAACGCTGAAAAAATTACATTTGCTACAATGTAAAGTAGTGAGTGTACAGCTTGTATAACAGTGTAAATTTGCTGTCCCCTCAAAATAACTCAACACACCGCCATCAATGTCTAAACCGATGGCAACAATTGTGAGTACACCCCTAAGTGAAAATGTCCAAACTGGACCCAATTAGCCATTTTCCCTCCCTGGTGTCATGTGACTCAATAGTGTTAAAAGGTCTCAGGTATGAATAGGGAGCAGGTGTGTTAAATTTGGTGTCATCGCTCTCACTCTCTTACATACTGGTCACTGGAAGTTCAACATGGCACCTCATGGCAAAGAACAGAGGATCTAAAAAAAAGAATAGTTGCTCTACATAAAGATGGCTTAGGCTATAAGAATATTGCCAAGATCCTGAAACTGAGCTGTAGCACGGTGGCCACGGTGTTGGTGATACCGACACCTATACGGTTTTAAGTAGGGACCCTTTGAACAAATATAGGAAGGAACTAGAATCAATTGTTGATAGGGGACTTCGGTTGGGTATTTTAAATGATAAAGAGGGACGTTATCTGGTTCCACTAGCTCCCAGAACCCCGGTCATTTATTATCTCCCGAAGATTCACAAGGATTTGACTTGCCCCCCGGGACGTCCCATTGTGAGTGGGATTGATTCCATTACGTCCCGGGTGGGCAAGTATATCGATTTTTTTCTACAACCATTGGTGGGGAAGATTCCTTCATTTATTAAGGATACCAAGCAGGTTATTAACACGCTATCCGAAATTACTCCTAGTGAGGGTCTTTGGATGGTGACCGCGGACGTCTCATCTCTCTATACCATCATCCCCCACCATTTGGGTCTACAGGCGGTGGAACTATTTCTCAAACGAGACTCCAACCTACCCCTGGTACAAATCCAATTCATAATGGATCTTTTGCAATATGCCGCGAGTCATAGTTACTTCTGGTTTGATAACCAGTTTTATCGACAAGATCGTGGTGTGGCCATGGGAGCCAAATATGCTCCGAGTTTGGCCAATATTTTCATGGCCAAATGGGAGGAGGACGTCGTCGATGCCCCTAGGAGACCCGAGGTGGCCCTATGGGCTAGATACATCGACGACATCCTCCTCCTATGGGATGGAGGGGAAGCCGAACTCCATGAATTTATGAACAGTCTCAATACCAATAGTAGAGGTATAAGGTTTAACTTTGAAGCCAGTCAAGATACCATCCACTTCCTTGACTTGGAGATCCGAATCATGGAAGGACGGTTCGTGACATCCACATATTTTAAGGCAACAGACAGAAATTCCTATATTTCTGTCGATAGCTGCCATCACGAACCCTGGCTGAAAGCCATTCCTTATGGACAGTTTTTGCGCCTCAGGCGGAACTGTTCTAACTTAGCTACTTTTGACCATCAGGCATCCATTCTAACGGAAAGATTCCTGGAGAAAGGCTATGATCACCTTTCCCTTTCTCAGGCCTTAAAATCAGCAAGGGAGAGGGAAAGAGCAGCTTTGTTAACTGAGGCCCCCAGATCTAGGAATGAGGTTCTGGACACTGTTCCTTTTGTCACTACCTACTCAGTACAACACCGGGCCATTAAACAGCTAATACAAAAACATTGGCATGTTCTTAGTAGTGACTCCACTCTCAATGCCATTTTACCAACAAGACCTAGGGTGATATTTAAGGGAGCAGCCTCCTTGGGTAATAAGGTAGCACCCACAGTCCAAGACCCTCCACGGGAAAATAGATCCTTCCTTCAAAATCTGACGGGGTTCTATAAATGCGGGAGATGTCAGGTGTGTTCTCTGAATGTGAACAGATCTAGACGTGTCACGACATTCTTATCCACCAGCACTGGGTGTTCGTATAACATTGAAACATTCATTACTTGTGGCTCGGAAGGGGTGGTTTATCTTTTGCAATGCCCTTGCGGGCTCCAATATATAGGGAGGACCAAAAGGGCCCTACGTGTTCGTTTAAATGAACACATAGGAAACATCAGAAGAGGGTATGATAAACATCCCGTTTCCCGACATTACGATCAAGTTCATGATAGAGATCCCTCTAAGACATTATTCTTGGGCATAGATAAATACAAACCTCATTGGCGAGGCAGTTTACTTGTCAGGGAAATTTCCAAGTTGGAAATGTCTTGGATATATAGGACCAAAAGCTACGTACCGCATGGTATGAATGTTGATACAGATATCAATGCCTTTATCAATAACGCCTAGTTATAGGATGCTGCTGAGGTTGGTTTTTGCCTATGGTTTGATTAATTTTTGTATTCAATTTTTGGTATACATTTTTGGTATATTTTACTGTTGCTTTTCTCTGGATCCTCACGCCCGGAACACCAGACAAGCTCGACGTTAATCATTCACCACCGAAGGTGTATATTAACATTTTAAATATTTTTGAATAATATTGTTTAACAGTTTATTCTTTTATTTTTCAATTTGGTATTCACACACTGCCTAATGTAACGAGCACAAGCGGTTTTTAGGTTGGCCAAAATTGGTCCTTTTTTATCTTTCCACATTTTTGTGTCCCCTTAGGACATATTTGGCTTATATGTGTCAGTAGACATGTTTAAACCTGGTTTAATACTTGAATAGTCTGACATTGGGTGGGTTGCCCTTCTTCCCCCTTCCCCCCCCCCCCCTGGCTTTGGATCTACCCAATTCTGGGGGAACACTCCACTATTCTTGCAGTCTAATCATGCACCTCATGATGACATTATCATTTGATGTATGTGTTAGTTTTGATCACATTTTATTGTCATAATTAGAGGTGCTTTAACACAATATAGTAGTTAGCACTTTAATTTTTTATTGTTCACTTTCACTTTAACCATCCTAGTACCACGTGTGTACACCTTTGCTGTAGCCTGACGGTTTATAATAAGAAGATGATTGGTTATAGTGTCTATACATTTTGTAGGAAGGCCACTAGGGGTCGCACTGCACTATTTGTGCATGTCCCCCTAGGACGTTTTTTCCTTGATTTTGACCTTGTGTGTCACTAGTTTGATTCCATGAGATTATTTATATACGTTGTCGGTTCAAACCTGGTGCATCCATCCAATTTGATGCACCAGGTTTGATATAGCACATTTTGGGAGGACATACACAAACCCACTCCCCCATTACTTGGTCTTCATTGCTACCGCGCTCACCTGTAGAATCCCTAACATGTAATACGTGGGGGGATGGACATGGGGCGCGCATGCGCACGAGACCCCGGTCGTTCATCCAACTATTGGATTTAACATCGGGTGACGCCGACGGAGCCTTGGGGAGTGCATGCGCACTAGCGCTGCGGTCTTATTTTGTTTTAGGCCGGTGCGGAAGTGGAGTCCCGGCGTGATGCTGACGGAGTTTTGGGGCGCGCATGCGCACTAGCGCCGCGGTCTCTCTTTTTCGTTTGAGGCTAGTGCGGAAGTAGAGTCCCGGCGCCTCTGCACACTGACACCAGGTGCGCTCCAGGCTATTGCGGATACGGGCCTGGGTGACTCCAGAGCGAGGCTCTTTGTTTTGTTTTATTATTTAAGGGAGGTGATGCGATGAGCAGCTCGTGCCCCTGGAAGACGCAAACTTATTGCGAAACGCAGCGTAGGGCTGAGCGGCTTCATCGCGCCACCTCCCACTGTAGCTGTACACCCAGTAGGACGGGCTACCTGTGGCTATCCGGCCGGTGCCACAGGTTGTTCTTTCATTGATGACAATTTTATACCTACATGTAAGTGTTTATGTTTTTTACTTTTTTTTTTAATAAACCACCTTTGATTTTACACTATGGGAGCCCTCCCTTTTTTCTTTCCTATGATGACTACTAATGCTGAGAGCTGAGTCTCCTTGGGGATTCGTCCATTTCCATCACAGTCCCTGACGCCCTTCCAAGTTCCATCCTCATCCGTGGGAGTTCCAGACTAGCAGGATCTCAATGTTCATTTAGACCCTCTGTAACGGGGGGTCATGGGGTTCCGGTAAGCGGCCAGGCTCCCCTTTCTTTTTGGTGGTGGACCCACACATTCATGATTCTATCTTATTTTGAATCACTTAGGACTGTACATCACCTTTTGGGTTTCTCCCATATGGACCTTTATGATTGATTTATTTATTTATTTATTTTTTGTTTCATTCATTACCCATGGATTTTATCTGAAGTTTTGATTGTTATGTTTGTATTGTTGCACTGTTTAATAGAGAGATCTATGTGTTCCTGTTACAATTTTTCACATTGTACATGGTACAGTTTGGCATAATATTATATTATATTTATGTATACACCGCACTGTGCGGCACTCCTCAGCCACAAATTTATTTATTTGCTAAGCGCGAGTCCACACATTTTTTTCTTTTGTATTCTTTGTTGTGTTTGTGTCACAATTTAGGACATCGCAGCTTTATGTCATTTATTCTGTAGATATTTGAAGCGCAATTATTTATTGTTTTTTTGTTTCTACTCAGAACAGGCCTCTCCATGGTTCACCAAAGAAGCTGAGTGCACGTGCTCAGTGTCATAATCAGAGGTTGTCTTTGGGAAATTGATGTATTAGTGCTGCCAGAATTGCTGCAGAGGTTGAAGTTGTGGGGGGTCAGCCTGTCAGTGCTCATATGACCATATGCCCCACACTGCATCAAATTGGTCTGCATGGCTGTCGTCCCAGAAGGAAGCCTCTTCTAAAGATGATGCACAAGAAAGCCCACAAACAGTTTGCTGAAGACAAGTAGACTAAGGACATGGATTACTGGAACCATGTTCTGTTGTCTGAGACCAAGATGAACTTATTTGGTTCAGATAGTGTCAAGCATGCTTGGCGGCAACCAGGTGAGGAATACAAAGACAAGTGTGTCTTGCCTACAGTCAAGCATGGTGGTGGGAGTGTCATGGCCTGGGGCTGCATGAGTGCTGTCTGCACTGGGGAGCTACAGTTCATTAAGCGAACCATGAATGACAACATGTACTGTGACATACTGAAGCAGAGCAGTATTCCAACATAACGACCCCAAACACACCTTCAAGATGACAACTGCTTTGCTAAAGAAGCTGAGGGTAAAGGTGATGGACTGGCCAAACATGTCCCAAAACTTAAACCCTATTGAGCATCTGTGGGGCATCTGCAAACTGAAGGTGGAGGAGCACAAGGTCTCTAACATCCGCCAGATCTGTGATGTTGTCATGGAGGAGTGGAAGAGGACTCCAGTAGCAACCTGTGAAGCTCTGGTGAACGCCATGCCCAAGAGAGTTAAGGCAGTGCTGGAAAATAATGGTAGCCACACAAAATACTGACACTTTGGGCCCAATTTAGAAATTTTCACTTAGGGTTGTACTCAATTTTGTTGCCAGTGGCTTAGACATTAATGGCTGTGTGTTGAGTTATTTTGAGGGGACAACAAATTTACACTGTTATACAAGATGTACACTCACTACTTTACATTGTAGCAAAGTGTAATTTCTTCAGTGTTGTCACATGAAAAGTTATAGTAAAATATTTTTAAAAATGTGAGGGGTTCACTCACTTTTGGGAGATACTGAAACTGCTTGGCTGATCATCTGAAAATCTATCTGTGAATTATCTAATTGCTTGACTCTTGTTTTACTGTATTTTTTGATAATGGCCACCTATAGAGGAGCTGCTTTTGATGGCTTGATGGAAAAAATTCACCAGGCTCGGTGCGTATCACATTGGATTGCTTTTTTTTTTCAGTTTAAGAAGTCTTTTGGAGAAAAAGGCTTGTTTATTCTGGAATAAAAAATATATTTCCATAAATACATTGGGGATAAGATTGTTCCTTGGGGCTTAAGGGTCCAAATTTTCCCCAATCTATTTCAAATTGAATCAACATTTAAGAATGATTGGGAAAACAATCTCCAATCCTGCTCTTTCAAAATGATGGAATTTCTGTCAACATTATTTGAGGGAGATTGAAATCATTGATAATGAGATTGAAAAACTCTATACAGATAATAATGGTTTGATGACTGATACCACTTTTGGAGATAAGGAAAAAGCCCTAGGTAATAATTTAGAAACTTTTGTTGCAGATATCATGAAAACAAAAGATATGCCATTCTATCGCAATAGTATTTTTTATGATAGCAATACTGCTTATAAATCGGTCCTCTGAAAACAAAAGATGAAGGAACAAGTCATTCAGGTGTCTCAAATCAGACCCAATAATGACCAACTGAGAAAAGCATGCCTGCTTAGTCCCCCTATAAAACTAAAGCATCCTATGGGGTGGCGCAGACATCATGGCTCTGTCCTGAATAGCTCTGTCATGAGTGATGCGCAGTTTCACCGACGCAGTTATCAATTCTGATCATGTCTTCTCTGCTCTTTTACAGGTAAACATCTTTTATCCATCTGTACATCTCTACTGAACTGACATTGCTTTAACATTTTTGGTAAACATCTTTTATCCATCTGTACATCTCTACTGAACTGACATTGCCGACATTGCTTTAACATTTTTGGTAAACATCTTTTATCCATCTGCACATCTCTACTGAACTGACATTGCCAACATTGCTTTAACATTTTTGGTAAACATCTTTTATCCATCTGTACATCTCTACTGATCTGACATTGCCGACATTGCTTTAACATTTTTGGCAAATGTCTTCTGCTGCCATATCTTTAAACTTCTATATTTAATGCTAATTCTAAACCAACCCCACTGCAATAGCAATATTACTGGTGATTTATTCTTAACCCCATTTGGCTGAGTGATCAAGAGGTAATTAGCTTTACGACCCTAGCCTGTGTCTGTAGCTGGTCTGGTCTTGGCCATCTCCTCTCTCATATGCAGGTGTCTCAAATCAGACCCAATAATGACCAACTGAGAAAAGCATGCCTGCTTAGTCCCCCTATAAATTTAAAGCATCCTATGGGGTGACGCAGGCAGGGGTAAGGCGCAAACATCATGGCTCTATCCTGAGTGGCTCTGTCACGAGTGATGCGCAGTTTCACAGATGCAGTTTAAAGAAAGCAGAGTAACTAAAGCTGGATGAAGATACAACAAGACCTCTGCTCCACTCTGCAAGACAACAAGCAAACCAGCTTTTGACATTTATTTTATATAAAGTCAGTTTCCCACTCTCTATCCACTAACATGCTCCTTATTCTTTTCCTTCTCACATTGGTATCTTCTATCCTCAAATTATCTTTACTCTACCCCTCCTCTCTTCCCTGCAGCATGCACATATCACCCTCACTCCTACCCTCTCCCTACTATGGCACCCATCATCTCCTGCATTTGCTGCATCCACATGCTGACATAAACACCTGGGCCACTAGAAACGTGCACTCATGCGCATCACACTCCCATCTTGCCTTTCTTGCCATCCTCCTTCTCCAAGTCTCAGGTGACATTTCTCCTAATCCTGGTCCGCCATTTTCCAACTGCAAGCCACATATCCAATACCCCTCCCCCTCTGGCAACCACCGCAATCCACTCAGTTTAATTTCTATCCCCCTGCTTCCTCAAAGCAGCCCACCAATCTCATGTGCCCTTTGGAACGCCTGCTCCATCTGTAACAAGCTAACATCTGTACATGACCTCTTCATCTCTCATGGCTTTAACATACTCGCCATAACAGAAACCTGGCTTCAAAATTTTGACTCAGCTTCTCCTGCTGCCCTCTCCCATGGTGGTCTCCATTGGATTCACTCCCCCAGACCCAACAGACAGAAAGGAGGTGGAGTTGGCTTCCTTCTATCCCCACAAAGCACTTTCCAAGTCCTTCCTGTCCTTCCCTCTCTATCTCTCTCTTCTTTCGAGATGCACTGTATTCATCTGTTTTCTCCCATTTCGCTGAGGATTGCAGCAATTTATCGGCCTCCTGGGCCGGTATCGAGCTTTCTTGATGACTTTGCTGCCTAGCTACCCTACTTTCTCTCCTCTGAAATACCCACTATCATTCTTGATGACTTCAACATTCCTGTCAATGTTAACAGCCCAACTACAGCTAAACTTCTTGACTTAACCTCAACTTTTGACCTAACCCAATGGACACATACTTCCACTCACTCCAATGGTAATACCCTTGACCTTGTATTCTCCCATCTCTGCAACCCTGGCAACCTCACAAACACCCCCTTTCCTCTTTCTGATCACAACCTCATTACTTTCACTATATCCTTGCCTCCAACCACCCATCCCTCCAAGCAGCAAACAATTACTTGTAGAAACCTTCGCCACTTTAACCCTTCTCTTCTCTATTCTGCTACTGACCACCTATATGACATAATCTCTCCCCTGTCCTGTCCTGACCTGGCCACCTCTGTCTACAACAGTTCACTCTCATCATCACTAGATGCACTTGCTCCTCTAACCACACGCAGAATCAGGCCCCGACCGTTACAACCCTGGCAAACTGAAAACACTAGAAATCTCAAGAGACATTGCCGTGCTCTTGAACGACTGTGGCGTAAAACCAAATGCCTGCAAGACTTCACCCTATATAAATCTGCCCTTCTAAAATACAATTCATGCCTCCATGCTGCCAAACAAGCCTACTTTGTCTCTCTTTAATTCCTTGTCATCCAGTCCCCGTTGGCTCTTCTCAACCTTTAACTCTCCGCTTCATCCCCCACCCCCTCTACCCACTAACTCACTCACTGCCCAAGAGATTGCGAATCACTTCAAAGACAAGATTGATGCAATTCGTGAGGATACCTCTACTGTGCGTATATCTTCCCCGCCCAATATACCTTGCCTAACAACACATTCAACACTCTCCTCTTTTGAATTGGCTACTACTGAAGAGGTTACAAAACTTTTCTCAGATGCCCACTTAACCGATTGTCCCCTGGATCCTGTTCCCTCACAACTACTACGGTCACCCTCTTCTTCTATCCTATACTCCCTCACTCACATCTTCAATCTCTCCCTCTCTAGTGGCACCTTCCCCTCCCCTCTAAAACATGCACAGATCACTCCCATACTTAAAAAGCCCTCACTGGATCCTACCAAGCTGAACAACTTAAGACCCATCTCATTGCTCCCATTCACCTCTAAACTTCTAGAACACTTAGTCTACAACCGTCTTAGCTCCTACCTCAGTGAAAATAACCTCCTTGACCCTTTACAGTCTGGCTTTCACTCACAGCACTCCACAGAAACTGCCTTACTAAAACTCACTTTACTAACTGCTAAAACCAACAGCCAGTACTCCATACTCCTACTAATTGACCTCTCTGCGACCTTTGATACTGTTGACCACCCGCTCCTTCTCAATATACTACATTCCCTTGGCCTCCGAGATTCTGCTCTATCCTGGTTCTCTGCCTATTTATCACAGCTCTCCTTCAGTATCACCTACAACTCTGTCTCCTCCTCTCCATTGCCCCTTTCTGTGGGGGTCCCCCAAGGCTCTGTTCTTGGACCCCTTCTCTTCTCTATCTACACCTCCTCCCTTGGTCACTTGAAAACTGCCCACGGCTTCCAGTACCACTTATACGCCGATGACACCCAAATCTATCTGTCTACTACTCACCTCACTCCTTCAGTCTCCTCTCGCATTACTAACTTACTAACTGACATATCAGCATGGATGTCACACCACTTCCTTAAACTAAATCTATTCTAAAACTGAGCTATTAATATTGCCCCCAGCCCGTGCCCCCCTCCACAACTTTTCCATCAAAATCAACAATGCAACCATCAGTCCCTCCCCTCACGCCAGGGTACTAGGTGTAATCCTAGACTCTGCCTTGTCATTTCAGCCTCAAATCCAATCGTTGTCAAAAGATTGTAGAATTCACCTCCGTAACAGCTCTAAAATTCGCCTCTTTTTAACAAATGAAACCACCAAGCTCCTCATTCACTCCCTTGTTATCTCCCGCCTTGACTATTGCAACTCCCTTCTCATTGGCCTGCCTCTCCATAGGCTATCCCCTCTCCAGTCTATCATGAATGCTGCTGCCAGACTTATCCACCTTACCAACCGCTCAGTGTCTGCCAACCCTCTCCTCCAATCCCTACACTGGCTCCCAATCACCCAGCAAATTAAATTCAAAATACTAACCACAACATACAAAGCCATTCACAACTCTGCTCCGAGCTACATAACCAATCTTATCTCCAAATATCACCCAAATCGTCCTCTCCGCTCTTCTCAAGACCTCCTACTCTCAAGCCCTCTCATCTCCTCCTCTCATGCTCGTCTCCAGGATTTCTTCAGAGCCTCTCCCATCCTCTGGAACTCGCTACCTCCACCTGTCCTGCTATCCCCTACTCTTGCTACCTTCAGGCGATCCATGAAAACTCATCTCTTCAGGAAAGCCTATAACGTCTCCAACTAATCTTTTACCACTTCCATCAGCTCATTCCCCACAGTTGCAACCTTTTGTACCACCTGCCACACCCTATTAAATTTTAAGCTCTTCTGAGCAGGGCCCTCTTAATCCTTTTGTATCTTATTGTATTATAACTGTATTGTCCCCCTTTTATATTGTAAAGCACTGCGTAAACTGTTGGCGCTATATAAATCCTGTATAATAATAATAATAATAATAGTTTCAAAGACGAAATAATGATTCTAATCAAGATCCAAATGATGTGGATGGGTCATTTTTTTTTCCTGTTTCCTCATCTCAAGCAGGATCCACCCAGACACATGGAATTGGCCCACAGAAGCGTAAATGTGATCGCTTGGCATCAAACTTATCAGCTTCTAAACGTACTTCACATGATCGCACACGTTCAGGTCTTCGCTCTCAGAACAAAACTTCACACTCTACCACCCCTGGTGACGGCACTTCTCTATCCTCTGTTTTTACACTTAATACACTAGCAGCCTTAAAAGGTAAGCCAAGTTTTGCCTAACACGAATGGGGGGGAATCACTTGTTACTCCCCCTATCCGAACAGCGCCATTTTTTTCTCCCCAATTTACACAAGACCCCAAAAAGATTTTTCAGGCACCAACACCAGCACCCAAAAAATGGAAAACAAGACAGGTTCCAAGTAATTAACCTGTCTTCTTACTCACTGACCTTCTGTCCAGATCAAGAGGTGGATGCCTTTGAGGTTATTAAAGATGTCAATCTGTTTGCGAGAAAACTTATGTTTAACCACTTCAATACAGGGCACTTATACATTCCTGCCCAGACCAATTTTCAGCTTTCAGCGCGTTTGAATGACAATTGCACGGTCATGCAACACTGTACTTAAACTAAATTTTTATCATTTTGTTCCCACAAATAGAGCTTTCTTTTGGTGGTATTTGTTCACCTCTGCGGTTTTTATTTTTTGCTAAACAAATAAAAAAAACCGAAAAAAAAAAGTTTTGCTTTTGTTTCTGTTAAAAAATGTTGTAAATAAGTAAGTTTTCTCTTTCACTGATGGGCACTGATAAGGCGGCACTGACAGGCACCGATAAGGCAGCACCGATGAGGTGGCACCAATGAGCGGCACTGACGATGAGCACTGGTAGGCGGCACTGATGGGTGGCACTGATATGCAGCACTGATGGGCATTGATAGGCGGCACTGATGGGCACTAATGGGTGGCACTGGTGGGCACTGATAAGCGACACTGAAAGGCTGCAAAGATGGGTTCTTATGGGTGGCACTGATAGGCGCCACTGCTGGGCACTGATAGGGGGCACTGCTGGGCACTGATACGCGGCACTGATAGGCACTGATACTCGGCACTGAAAGGCATCCCTGGTGGCACTGGCAGTGGTAGGCATTGTGAGTGGGCACTGATTGGCAGCTGCCTGGGCAATGATTGGCAGCTGCCTGGGCACAGATTGGTATATTCCTGGGGATCTGGGGGGGCATACCTGGTGGTCTAGTGTGGATGGCCATCCTGGTGGTCCTGGGCGGCATGATGATGGTCCTGGGTGGGATCCGAGGGGGGGCTGTGCTGATAAAGAATCAGCACAGACCCCCCCCCTGCCAGGAGATCGGCTCTCCTCTACTTGCGTCTGTCAGACGCGAGTGAGGAAAAGTTGATCACTGGCTCTTCCTATTTACATCGTGATCAGCCGTGATTGGACACGGCTGATCACGTGGTAGTCTCAGAGAATCTTTACTTAGATCGGAGTTGCGGTGTGTCAGACTGACACACTGCAACAAACGATCGCCATGATGCGCGCCCCCGTGGGCCCGCAGCGGCTTAATATCCTGAGGACGTCATATGACGCCCAGTCAGGATATTGAAACCACTTTGCCGCCGTCATTCTGCTATATGGCAGGCGGTAAGTAGTTAAGATCATCTTTGATAAAGGATCAAAAAAAATCCTCCCAAGGTACCACCTTCTGAAGATATTTGGAAGAATCGAACCATAAATGAAAAAAAAGCCCTTAATGATCTAATGCAATTATGGGAAGAAGGCAATCCTTTTGATGATGATCCTCTTGAGGATCCAGCTTTGGTCCCTACGACAGGACAGGAGGACGTTTTCCTCCACCACATCTATACAAACCAAAATCACGTTAATTTCCCATCCTTCAGGGAAATCCAAATATTTGGGCATTTACCCAACAGGTAACCAAAGAGATTCAAACGACCAATTGGAAACGTTTCAACAAATCATCCAATTTAAAACCAGCTCAGCAGAAAGCTCTAACCTTGCTTAAAAATAACCATCAATTAATTATAAAACCCGCTGACAAAAAGGGGGCAATATTGTGGTTATGGATTTAGAAAAATATAAAGCAATGGTTATGGCTCTTCTGCTGAAATCGCCAGTAGTATAGACCTATTTCTTTGGCCCAGGTAAATTACGCCCAAACTAATTATCAAATCTTGATCTCTCGAGCATTTATCGAGGGTCTGATTGATAAAAACAATTGAATTTTTGACAGTAAAAATCCCCAGATTGCCTCCTCTATATGCTCTACCAAAGATGCACAAAAATGCTGAATGCCCTCCTGGACGTCCAATTGTCTCTGGAAACGGATGCTTAACTGAATCAGCTAGTAAGCTGATAGATGACTATTTACATCCCCATGTTAAGGCTCTGAGTTCATATATTCAGGACACGGTAGATCTTCTGAGATCCCTCAATGTTATGGCCCTCTACAACTAGATCCCCCATGATTTGTGGCTGCGAGTGATGAAGGGTTTTATTTCTGAACGAGGCCCTAGGGCCAGTTCATATAATAACTTTGTTTTGGAGCTGTTGCACTGTGTGTTGACAAACAATATTTTTCTATTTGATAGCTCCCACTACCTCCAGGTGCAGGGTGTTGCAATGGGGACCAAATGTGCCTCATCGAATGCCAATCTGTACCTAGGGGGGTGGGAGCGTGAGATTTTTTCATCTAAAGAATTTTAGGAATTTTTTCAGAAAGTACTTGTATGGCGCAGATTTATAGATGATATTTTTATCGTCTGGACGGGACCAAAGATGAACTTCTCTCCTTCTTGGATAGATTAAAGACAAATCAATATAACCTAAAGTTTACCATGACTTTCAAAGATCAAAGAACTATAAACTTTTTGGATTTTATTGTCTAAGTTAACCCGGATGGAACCATTGGTTCCTCTTTGTATAGAAAACCATCAGCCGGAAACACAATCCTACACGCTACGAGTTCTCATCCAAAGCCTTTAGTTCAAAGTATACCGTATAGTCAATATCTCAGATTAAAAAGAAATTGTAGCTGGAATGAGGACTTTGAGCATGAAGCAAGGGCTTTACAGACTCGCCTCATTGATAGAAATTCTAGTCAATCGTGTTTGAAAAAAATTGATTTTTAATACAGCTTACCTGTAAAATCCTTTTCTTGGAGTACATCACGGGACACAGAGCACCATAATAATGACTATTTGGGTTATACGCTATCTTTAGGTGATTGGACACTGGCAACCAATAGTAAGACGGTTCCTCCCATATAACCCCTCCTATACCAGAAGTACCTCAGTTTTGTAGCAAGCAATGACGATCCCAGAAAAGAGGGGAGGGACCTCTGTGTCCCGTGATGTACTCCAAAAAAAGGATTTTACAGGTAAGCTGTATTAAAAATCTATTTTTCTTTATCGTACATCACAGGACACAGAGCACGATAATAATGACTAATTTGGGATGTCCTAAAGCAATGTACCTGAGGGGGGGGACACAATATCCCTAAGCCCCAACAGGGCCTGAGACTATAAAGCTGCCTGCAACACACTGTGGCCTAAAACAGTCTCTTTTTGAGATCTAACATCCACCTGGTAAAACCTGGTGAACGTATGAACTGAAGATCAAGCAGCCGCTTGCAAACCTGAGCCACAGACACCTGTTGGCTTTCTGCCCATGATGCATTAACCCCTCTAGTAGAGTGTGCTTTTAAATACCAAGGTTTAACCTTGCGCCTTAATCCATACGCCTGGATAATAGTCTGGCGAATCCACCTAGATATAGTTGAACTTGTTGCCGGCTGTCCTTTCCTAGGACCTTCCGGCAGGACAAAAAAGCAGTCAGTCTTCCGAAAAGGAGCTGACATCTTTAAGTAAACTTTGATCGCCCTCACCACATCAAGCGAGTGAAGCGACCTTTCCTCCCTAGTTTTAGGGTTTGGAAAAAGGAAGGTAAAATGATATCCTGATTCAAATGATATTTGGAAACTACCTTTGGCAAAAAATCCGGACTAGGGTGCATGACCACTCTGTCCTGATGAAGAATCAAAAAAGGTTCTTTGCAAGAAAGGGCGGCCAATTCTGACATCCTTATAGCCGATTTTATAGCCACCAAAAAAAAAAACAATTTCCTGGCCAATAGGACAAAAGGAATATGCCTAATAAGTTCAAATGGTTGATTCTGTAAGGCTGACAGCACCAAATTTAGGTCCCAGGGACATAAAGACGGTTTAACCGGCGGCCTCAGGTGCTTTACTCCTTTGACAAAGGTTTGTTCCAAAGAATGGGATGCAATTGGTCTTTGGAAAAAAAACGATAAGGCCAAAATCTGTCCTTTAATTGTCCCCAAAGCCAGCTTCAAGTCTACTCCCGCTTGAAGAAAGGCAAGAACTCTCACAATCGTATACTTACGAGGGTTCCACTTTCTTCCCTCACACCAGGAAATGTATGACTTCCAAACTCTATAGTAAATAGTTCTAGAAACTGACTTTCTAGCATTTATCAGAGTAGACAAGACTGAACCCATAATACCACGGTCTTTCAATACTCTGGTCTCAATAGCCATGCCATCAAATTCAGCAACCATAAAGAAGGATGGAATATGGGTCCTTGAGGCAACAGGTCTGGACGGCACGGAAGGGCCAATGGGTCCCCCACTGCCAACTTCACAAGCTCCGTGTACCAGGATCGCTGGGGCTACCAGGATCACTGGCTTTCGTTCCTCCTGTATTCTGCGTAGTAAGTGCAGCAGAATTTGGATCGGAGGGAAAGCATATATCAGAGATTCTGTCCCGACAGCAAGCGGATCCTTGGTTCTGGATAAAAACCTGTCCAGTTTGGTATTGAATCTGGATGCCAGCAGATCCACATCTAGGGTCCACCAGTGGCAGATCTGTAGAAAAACTTCGGGATGCAGGGACCATTCCCCTGGCAACAATTTTTGGCGACTTAGGAAGTCTGCCTGCCAATTGTCCACCCCCGGTAAAAACACTGCCGAAAGAAACGGCACATGTTTTTTTGCACAAGTCAGTATGTGATTTACTTCTCTTTGGGCTGCCCGGCTCCTGGTACCTCCGTGGTGGTTTATATATGCCACTACCGTGGAGTTGTCAGATTGGACAGGATGGCCCCGCAACCTGGATGTTCAGAAGTGCAGAGCAAGATGAGCTGCCTGAAAAAAAAAACCCTGGGGACTGTGGCTAGACCGAATGGCAGTGCCACAATTTGAAAATGACGGCCCTCTACTGCGAAACGCAGAAACCTTTGATGTGGACCGAAGATCGGTACGTGAAGGTACGCGGCCTTGATATCTACGGACGCTAAATAATCTCCTTTTCTCAGAGATCTTATTATTGAACGAGCCGACTAAGGACCAGACGTTTACAAGGAGGTTGAGAGGCTTGAGGTCCAAAATGGGCCTTACCTCCCCATTTGGTTTCGGCACGGTTAAAAGGTTTGAGTAAAACCCCATGAATCTTTCTTCGTGCGGAACCTTGACAATTACCCCCTGCTTCTGCAGATGCTGCAAAGCTAGGAACAGGCATTTCTTTTTCTCTGGATCCGGCGGGACCCTTGAGTACAGAAAACGGTCTGGAGGAATTTCCCGGAACCCTATTCTGTAACCCTGTGTTACCGTGGAAATGACCCATCTGTCTTGGACCAGTTCTTCCCAGGCATCCAAAAACAGCTGAAGCCTGCCCCCCACGTGAGAGCGGGGGCGCCAGTTCACAAGGTTGACTTGGAATTGGACTTGGCTGGCTTTTGGGTCCTCTGACCCTGAGGTCTTTTAAACCCAGACGGCTGAGGCCATCGATACCGCTTGGGGGAAGAAGCACTAGGCCCTGGAGCATTGGGAACTTTAAAGGAGGGATGCTTACTTCTCCTTTTAATAGGAAGGCACTCTTTCCTCCTGAGATCTTTTGGATATATATATTATCCAGATCCTTGCCAAACAAGCGTTCTCCATGGAATGGGAAAGCTGCGAGTAGCCTTTTGCATGGCGTCTCAGCAGACCAGTTCTCTAGCCACAAGACCCTGCGCATATGTATTGACAGCAACGCAAAACGAGACATCTGCTGGATTGAGTCTTTCAATGGGTCCACTGCAAAACAAAGCATGAGGAAGCTCCGATAATTTCTTGGTAGGTTCCTCCTGGCAAGGTAGGTTTTTTATCAACCTTTTAAAGCGGTCTTTTAGGGATTGGCAAATCCCAATAGCTGCAACTGCTGGCTGAACTGCTGCACCAGCCACCGCAAAAGAGGCTTTTAATAAGGACTCTAGCTTTTTATCGGCCGGATCCTTAAATACCTGGGCATTATCCACTGGACAGGTTAAACTCTTATTAACTGAAGAAATGGCGGCGTCCACCAAAGGTGTATCCCATTTCTACCTGAACTGTTCCTCCATAGGATATAAGAGAGAAAACCTTTTTGGAGGTAAGTATATCCTGTCAGGATGATCCCAGCCTGCGTAAATCACTTGCTCCAATAATGGATGCAAAGGGAACGCTTGGGAGCCTTGCTGCGGTCGCAGAGATCCCAAAGTAGAACAGGAGAGTCCAGACTCCTGAACCGGGGGTAACTTAAACACAACTCTGCCATTTCCATCAGAGATTGAAAAAACAATTTTTGGGAATGGGAGGCTGAAATTGGCTCCTCTGAACCGGAGTCCTCCTCTGAGAAATCTTCTTCCCCTCCTTCCTCCCGGTCTTTTATGGCCACCTCCTCCAAATCCTCTGCCCACTCTGGTTCCAGATCACCTGGACCCATCTGGCTTTAAGAGTCCTGGTGCTCTAGTGATTCTTCACTTGGCCCGGGCTCAGGAGAGGGAGATCTATTATGCTTCTTCCCTCCCTGTGCCACAGAGGCAATCATACCAGCTATTTTGCCTTCAAGGCCCGCTAAAGCAGATGCCAAATTATCCTTTGTAACATAAGCCAAGGCAGGAATATTGGTAGTGGCCACTATGCCTGACAAATGCAATGACTCAGCCAGGGCAGATGCTGTAGGTCTTTCAGGGGAGACTGAGGCTGCATCAGCATGGGGCTGGTCTCCTGTTTTCAAGGGAGGTACTCTTACCCCTGTGCTTGCCCTACTCCCTGTAACTAGTTTTCTGGAAGACATCGCTTACATACGAGTACTCCCCACAAGCTGTAACCAGTGTATCAACCTGTCGCAACTGTGTCCAAAAACCCTCAGACTCACGTGCCCCAGTATCGCTCTGTGCTGTCCCAGCACATGCCAGGAACTCCAGCTCTTATAAAGCCCAATTTGACAGTGCACTGGGCGCGCGCGCCCACGCGATCAGCGGCATGCATGTTGCATCCGCCGCGCCCTGACGCACGCCGCGTACGTGGCGCATGCGTGATGCGCACAGCGGCGCACGCGCACACCGACAGCGCGCACACCAGGGGCGCACGCAGCGCATGCACACCCCCCGTCATAAGTGCACGCCATACCAGTCAATCTAACATCCAAGACACAAGTTACTGAGGTTTTCCAGCGGAAACAGAGGGAAATATATATTAAAATTACCAGAGGGAGTACTCACCGTCCCAAGCAGCAGGGCCTGTTTTACCAGGCCCAATCTTCCCCCATCACGGCGGGTAGCGCCTCTGAAGACCTTCAAGGACCGGGTCCCCCATTCTTTGGGGTCCACACCCTTGGACCTGAAAGGCACCCTTCTGGTTTACCTTGGGCAAGTTTGACCAGGAATACCAACTTCACAAGGGTCCAGAGTCATATAGGACAAGTTACAGGCAAAACCTCGCTCTTGAACCGAGGCTCGGGTACCATCCGCTTTAGCTTTCTTATGCCATCCGAATGGATCTGATTAGAACGTCCTCACTGGGACATCATTGAAGAATTTTGAAGAGCTTCAACAGCCATGACCATCACCTTCAAGACACTGGCGAAAAAACTGAGGTACTTCCTGTATAGGAGGGGTTATATGGGAGGCACCGTATTACTATTGGTTGCCAGTGTCCAATCACCTAAAGGTAGCGTATAACCCAAATAGTCATTATTATGGTGCTCTGTGTCCCGTGATGAACAATAAAGAAAAGCCTATCAGAGCAAAACAGAATGATAGAGAGAATTTATTTCAAAGAAAACTAAAAAAGAGGACCATAAGGTTCGACTAATTACACGATATGCGGGGGAATATAAAAATGTTCAACAAATTATCCAAAAAATTGGCACTTTCTGGCTGCCGATGAGGTGATATCCAAGTATGTGAGTCCATACCCTCAGATTACCTATAGAAAAGTCCAAATCCCAAAAGGATCAGTTGGTTCACAGCCATTTGACCCCAAAGGTATTAGGACAATCTCGTAGGGATACTGCCCCATGCGGGAGATGCGCTTTCTGATGAACTTCGTTGAGGTAGCTCTCCCGAATGGTAACCTTTACAAACCAAAGTTCTATGTTAATTGTCAGTCGACAGGAGTGGTCTACTACATGGAGTGCAAATGCAGGACATTCTATGTGGGAAGACTAAAAGGCCCTTTTTCCATTGAATTAGGGACCATGTGTCGAAAAAGAAAATGGAGACACCAATCAGCAGGCACATGGTTCTCAAAGATTAAATTCTGTGCTCTTGAATATGTACCCACACATGAAAGAGGGGGAGATGTAGATAAAATTCTCAACGGGAGACCAAATGGATTCATTCTTTGGCTGCCACTATGCATCCAGGTTTGAATGAATCCATCAGCTTCAAGCTTTTTCTGTAGGTTTAATTTGGCCATTGTCTTTGAGATTAATTTCTCATTAATAACCATTTGTGTATATGTTCCTTTGAACTCTAAATTTATGCGTAAACTGTAATTGATTTGTAACCTTGATCTGCAAATGTTATGGTTTGAGCATCACTCCTAATAAGGTCTGGTTCTCTTATATTGAATATTGTTTTTTATGTTTATGTTTAAGTTTGGCTCCTGAGTAATCTGTCAATAGTTTGTTTGGTGTGTCTCACCTTGGAGATATGTATATTTACACAGTTATTGTAGTTGCCAGTTTAAACCATTAGGGATCGGATCTGGATTAGGTAACCATACAGACACCCAGAGCATCATTCTGATATTGTCCCCTTCTTGGACTCCACTAGGTGGCTACATTTTCCATGTGTGTGCCTTGTCCCCACTGAGAAGCCTGTGGCATTTTACCATTCTTAGCGTGGCTTTATGGAGGTATTGGGTTATTTAATTAACCGCACCTCCCTTTGGGCATTGTTTTCCATCATGGTGCCGACGTCCACGTCATTACGCGAGACTTCCAACGTAATTTCCGGCACAGCTTAGACATACGCACTGGCTTTCTGTGGCGTCCGCGCCTCTTTTGGCGCCACTGCCTCCATTAGAGGTGGAGGGGGGTATATATAGATGCTAGCAACAGATGAGTTGCGACGGTCCAGCTTAGGAGAGGGAGAGGACGTTGGTGACCTAATGAATCTCTTTTGAAGGGAACACTTATGCAAGTTAACTAGTTTTAGATTGTTTTAATATGATTTAAAATGATTATGGCTATATGTTTCAGTGTCCCTGGGGTCGTTACTTATGAATTGGAGCCCTGTTGACAACTCCATTTTGGTTTCTGCCGCTACCTGAAAAGTGAATTTGAACTTGGATACTGATGAGTTCACGGTATCTGAGATTTGTTGTCAAATACTGTTAGCCCCAGGTAGGCTCCTCTGTCATTATTAGGATATTACTGATCTTTATCATACTGATATTGATTGCCTGCTATTTTCCTTGTAGATGGACCTTTAGCGGGCACTTATCTACCCCTCTCTATGGTTTTACCAATGATCCATCCATTTGACTCAGGAGCAGTTAGATTCCTTTTGAAAATTATCCATTGACTATACAGGTAACTAACTGACCCAGGACTTGCTGCTCAACCTCTTTGCCGATTCATAAAATGAAATTAAAGGTGTATCTATATGTTAAAGTTATGGTTGATTACGATAATTTTTTTTGTTTTTCTAAAAAAACTTCTCCTGACCTTCAGTGACCATATGTATGGTGCCTGATAACAATATTGAAGAAGCCATCGATGTGGCAAAATATGTACAGATTCAATCAGTTCATATCTGTCTATACATTGTATGGTCATTTGGACATCTTTATGTTTCTATATTGATTTTAATGTTTCCTAAATAAAATTGTATATTTTTCTAATATGTGTGTTTTGTGTTTTTGCACTTTTAAAATCCCAACCCTTTGATCTCTAAGATGCATTAATAATTTAGTTTATTCAGCATGAAATAGAGCTTAGTTATGTAGCATGAGGCTGTATATTCTGTAATATTTACATTTTTGGTAAACTCGTTCAATGAATCCAGCTCTGCAAGCGCAGATATCATGCACTGCATTGATGCATTCACACAATGGGGGTTATTTACGAAAGGCAAATCCACTTTGCACTGCAAATGCACTTGAAAGTGCACTTAGAAGTGCAGTCGCTGTAAATATGAGGGGTAGATCTGAAATGAGGGGAAGCTCTGCTGATTTTATCATCTAATCATGTGCAAGCTAAAATGCTGTTTATTTTCCTTGCATGTCCCCCCTCGGATCTACAGCAACTTTACTTCCAAGTGCACTTTCAAGGGCACTTCCAGTGCAAAGTGGGTTTGCCTTTAGTAAATAACCAATGTCACAGTAACCATGATATAAAACAACGTTCAGGAATTTTCCTTTATCTCATTGCTTTGCAAATGTATTTATGTACACTACAAACTGTATGATTGAATCGGTTCTGATATCGCTGTTTTACTAAGTTGACAGCTTATTATTCTAAATAGGAATGTTTCGAATAATAAGTTGCATATTTGGATTTTGTTTGCAAATATTAAAGGTTCTAACTACCAGCAAGAATAAGTCCTTACATTTAAAGAACAACTGTGATTTCAGATCCACCATGGCAGCGCCTGTTAGCGGGCATCTACTCACCTGCTGCTGCCACGTCCCACACCTTGTTGTGTCACTGTCGCATCACCAGCCATCCCATTAAAGTGAATGGGACTGTCTGTGAGTCAACATTGGGTCAGAGGAGGAGCCACTGCAGGACAGAGATGACAATTGCTCTTTTAAAAATTATGATTTAAAATCGAGTGGATTTAAATCAAGCCTTTTTACTAGTGATTTAAATCAAGATTTAATTCAACTTGATTTAAATCAAATCTACCCTGATAGTGAACATAAAAATATGGAAGCTATAAAGACCACTGTGCAAAAAATAATTCAAACCAGTCAACATACAATTAAAGTCAATCCATACACCAGCAGTGTTAAATAGTCCAAAACAGTACAAATACATTTTTACATATAAAATGAGAGAAGAAAGGATACATAGCTCAATCTCAGTTTTTGCAGATGATACAAAAATAAGCAGGGCAATAACTTTACAGCAGGATATAGAAATTTTACAGAAAGACCTGAATAATGGAGTGGGCAACTACATTGCAAATTAGGTTTAATGTGGAGAAATGTAAAGTAATGCACTTGGGCGCTAAGAACATAAACACAAACTACTCACTGGGGGAGAACCTCTGGGGGAGTCAAGGATGGAGAAAGATCTGGGGGTCCTAGTTGAAGACAGACTGTGCAATAACATGCAATGTCAAGCTGCAGCTACCAAATCCGGCAGAATATTAGCATGCATAAAAAAGGGCATATACTCCAGGGATAAAAAACAATAATCCTGACACTTCATAAAACCCTGGTCCAGCCACATCTGGAGTATTCCGTCCAGTTCTGCTCACCAGTCCTCAGAAGGGATGTGCTGGAGAGAGTCCAAAGAAGGGCAACTAAATTAATAAGGAGATTGGAGGACCTTAAATACGAGGAGCGAATACAAGCACTAAATTTATTCTCGCTGGAGAAAAGATACTTGAGAAGGGACATGATAGCAACTTACAAACACCTCAATGGTGATCCCAGCATAGGAAAAAGCTATTCAATCTCAGGGGGTGTAAGCATGGTGAGACACAATGAGATTGGAAGAGAAGCGGTTTAACATTAAGCTGCACAGGGGAGTTTTCACTGTCAGCAGTAAGAATGTGGAACTCTCTTCTACAAGTGGTGGTGTCAGCGGGGAGTATTGATATTTTTAGAAGACTCTTAGACGTGCATCTTAACTCCTTGCCTACTGGGCACTTAAACACCCCAGATGACGCCGTGCCCCAGACAACGTCATCGTATGATGAAACGTGTGTCGGGAGGAGCTGACATGCTGACGTCTCGCGTGTGCCATTCGAGGGACGGGTGTTTGTACGAGCCGGCCGGCTGACTTGCTTTTTAACTACTCCAATTTTGTAAGTGACTTTCTTATTACGCATTAAAACCATGTTTATCAGTATTACGCTATGGTGCCCCTCTTCTGTTTTGGGATACATCTGAACACCATCATTATCTGCCTATACTTATGATCTGGGATTGACGAGTTTGGCGGTCCCTGTCTTGTATGCTGACCATCTTGAGGGTTCTTCCTGGTATCCATTCGCTTGGCCCTTCAGTGGATAAAGGCCCTGGCCGGGTATAGGTCGCAAGCTCTTACGGCTTGCCGTCTGGTAAGCGAGCATTTTTTGTGTTCAGCACTGGTGCAGTGGAGGATGAAATTAACCAATCGAATCACATTCACAGTCCGGTTAAATTGTTTGAGCACTGTGTATTCATGAAGATGGACTTTTAATTTAATCACTCTTTCACTTATTGCACATTGTTTAATTATATTGATTTGTACTGTATAATCCTAGTAGGTTCAGCGCTGCTACTTTTTGGCTTACTTAAACCCCCCTCCTGCCCAGACCAATTTTCAGTTTTCGGTGCTCTTACACTTTGAATGACAATTACTCAGTCACTAGTCATGTAATACTGTACCCAAATGAATTTTTGTCCTTTTTTTTATACAAATAAAGCTTTATTTTGGTGGTATTTGATCACCTCTGGGTTTTTTTTTTTTGCACTATAAATGAAAAAAGACCAATAATTTTGAAAAAACAAACGCAGTTTTCTGTGATAAAATTTTGCAAATTATTAATTTTTCTTCATAAATTTTGGCCACAATTCATACTGCTACATATCTTTGGTAAAAAGAACCCAAATTAGTGGATATTATTTGGTCTGTGTGAAATTCAGAGAGTCTACAAGCTGTGGTGCAAATCATAAAAAAATGATCACACCTGATGTACTGGTAGCCTATCTCATTTCTTGCGACCCAAACAAGCCAGCAAAGTAGAAATACCCCCCAAACGACCCCTTTTTTGAAAAGTAGACATCCCAAGGTATTTAGTAAGATGCATGGTGAGGTTTTTGATGTTGTCATTCTTTCCCCACAATTCTTTGCAAAATGTAGATTTTTTCACAAAATTGTCATTGTAATAGGTTCTCTCACATGGCATGTGTATACCACAAATGACGCCACAAAATACATTCTGCTACTCCTCCTAAGGATGGCGATACCACATGTGTGGGACTTTCACAGCCTAGCCACATAGAGAGACCCAACATGCAGGGAGCACCATCAGGTGTTCTAGGAGCACAAATTACACATCTAATGCCGCGTACACACGAGCAGACTTTTCAACCGGACTGGTCCGACTGACCAAATCCGGCAGACAATTCGACCGTGTGTGGGCTTCATCGGACCTTCAGTGGACTTTTTCTGTCGAAAGTCTGATGGACTTTAGATTTGGAACATGCTTCAAATCTTTCTGCCGTAACTCCGCCGGACCCAGTTCCTATCGAGAAATCCGCTCGTCTGTATGCTAGTCCGACGGACAAAAAAAGACGCATGCTCAGAAGCAAGTACGACACGGAAGCGATCGGTCTGGTAAAACTAGTGTTCGTATTGTAGCTAGCACATTCCTCACGATGCAAATTCTGTGATCGTTGAATGCAGCGCATTAATTGTCTTCTTTATAATGCTAGAAGAACGAAGTTGTTTTTGATCTCATGAATGATATTGTATTTTTTAAAAGCCCGATCACCATACTAATGTTTACACATTTGTTTTTTGGAGTCATCTTTTATTTGATCAAGATCTTTTTTTAGGATTGTTACAAAAATATTTTATAGTGATTTCCATATATATATATATATATATATATATATATATATATATATATATATATATATATATATATATTTTGGTGTACAGTTACCACAAGAACACTACATTTTTTTTTTTTTTTTGGAACCTCAAGGAGGTTGTTGTCCCTTATTAATTTGACACTGCCCTTTAAAAGTGTATTTTAACCACTTGCCGACTGCCTCACGCAGATATACTGCAGCAGAATGGCACGGGCAGGCAAAATCACATACCTGGTACCCCCCCCCGGTGCCAGAGGCGGCCGGCATTTGTTCACGGGCGATGAGAGGTGAGGGGGAGGCCATCCATTCGTGGCCACCCCCTCCCGATCGCTCCCGGCGAATGAAAATCCTTCCTCTGCAATGTAAACAGAGGAAGAGGAGGTGATGTCATCTCTCCTCAAGCCGGTCTTTTCGTTCCGGCGCCGAGTAGAAAAGACATCAAGTGCACCAACACTACACTTTCAGTAGAACACGCCAGGCACACTTTTCACCCCCCAGTCACCCCCCGATTTTTTTGCATTGGTGTCAGTTTGTGACAGTTATAAGTGTTAGGGCAGTTGGGTTAGCCCCCTTTAGGTCTGGGGTACCCCCCTTTAGGTCTAGGGTACCCCCCTAACCCCCCCTAATAAAGGTTAACCCCTTGATCACACCCCGTCGCCAAGCGATTGTTTTTCTGATCGCTGTATTAGTGACACAGGTGACGCTAGTTAGGGAGGTAAGTATATAGGTTCGCCGTCAGTGTTTTATAGCGACAGGGACCCCCATATACTACCTACTAAAGGTTTTAACCCCCTGATTGGCCCCTAGTTTACCCTTTCACCAGCGATCACCGTATAAGTGTTATGGGTGACGCTGGTTAGTTTGTTTTGTATAGTTTATTATAGTTTTAGGGCACCCGCGGTTTATTACCTTATAAAGGTTTAACCCCCTAATTGCCCGGCGGTGATATAAGTTACATTTTTAGGATCAGATAAGGTCTGCGTCGCCCCAGGCAGCGTCAGGTTAGTGCCAGTACCGCTAACACCCACGCACACAGCATACACCTCCCTTAGTGCTATAGTATCTGAACGGATCGATATCTGATCTGATCAGATCTATACTCCCCAGCAGTTTAGGGTCCCCAAAAACGCAGTGTTAGCGGGATCAGCCCAGATACCTGCTAGCACCTGCGTTTTACCCCTCGGCCCAGCCCAGCCCACTCAAGTGCAGTATCGCTCGATAACTGTCACTTACAAAACACTAAGCACACAACTGCAGTGTTCGCAGAGTCAGACCTGATCCCTGCGATCGCTAACAGTTTTTTGGTAGCGTTTTGATACAGTCGCTAACAGTCAGGAGCTTTTTTGCCTGTGAGTCTCACTAGTGTACCCCTAAATTTAGAGCCCAAAATGGCAAATCGAAGGTACACTAGTGAAGAGGCCTACACATTTCTGAGCATGACAGATAGTGAAGAGGAAGTCACTCATCTGTCAGATTCAGGCTCAGAATACGATCCTGTAGACGACAGCGGCTCCATGACAGATAGCTCTGACGACAGAGTTGTGGTCCCTGCTAAGGTCAGGCATACCAGACCCCAATCTTCTTCTTCTGTCCTTGAAGTGCAAGAACCGCAGGTCCCTCGTATGGAGCAGAGAAGTACTAGTGCCGCTATTCCTTCTGGTGAACTGGCAAGCACCAGCGGCCTAGTACACCCTGGTCGTACATCCAGCACTGCAGTAACACTTGGTGACGTGGCAAGTCCCATAAGTGCAGTTCAAGCTGGCGAGGTGGCAAGCTTAAGTAGTGTCCCACTGCCACCAAGAAGACGAACACAGGCCCGTCGTGCCCTTCCTGCTGCATTTGCCAATCCGAATTGGGAACCCACTACTTCTGCAGCATCCGTACTTCCCCATTCACTGGCCAACCCGGAATTCAGGTGGAAACAGTTGATTTTACGCCACTGGATTTTTATTCGCTGTTTTTCACCGAAGATCTCTATAGATCTATTGTGGACCAAAGCAATTTGTACGCTGGTCAACACATCACCACTATTCCCCAGTCCTCCCTTGCCAGAGATTGGAAACCAATTATGGTTTCCGAATTTAAGCTCTTTCTGGGCTTTTCCCTCAACATGGGCATAAATAAAAAGAGTGAGTTGCGGTCATATTGGTCCACTGACTCAATTTACCATATGCCCGTGTTCTCTGCCTCCATGGCCACGGCACGATACGAGCAGATTTTGCGGTTCATGCACTTCAACGACAATGAACTCTGTCGTCCTCGTGGAGACCCTGGATACGATCGGCTCTACAAAATTCGGCCCCTCGTAAACCACTTCAACCAACGTTTTGCAGACTTGTTTACTCCCCATCAAGTTGTCTGCATTGATAAAGTCCCTGATTAAATTTTCTGGCCGTTCGTCATTCAAACAGTACCTTCCCAGCAAGCGTGCCAGATACGGGGTCAAGATGTATAAGCTCTGTGACAGGGCCACAGGCTATACATGTAGTTTTATGGTTTATGAGGGCAAAGATAGTCACGTAGAGCCGACAAACTGCCCTGACTACATAGGAAGCGCTGGCAAGATATTGTGGGACTTGGTGTCACCCTTATTCGGAAAGGGGTATCATTTGTATGTGGACAATTATTACATGAGCGTGCCACTTTTTAGCCACCTTTTTGATCATCAGATTGCAGCATGTGGCACCGTGCGACCTAATCGCCGGGGCTTTCCCCAGCGGCTTGTAGATTCCCATCTTAGGCTGGGGGAGAGAGCCTGCTTGCAGTGTAATAACTTGCTCGCTATGAAGTGGAGGGACAATAAGAATGTTTTCGTTCTTACCTCCCTTCATGCAGACACGACGGTCCAAATTACTACGGCGACTGGTGTTGTGAAGAAACCCCTCTGTGTCCACGAATATAACCAAAATATGGGAGGGGTGGACCTCAACGACCAGTTGTTGGCGCCGTACCTAGTTGCTCGTAAGGCCAGACGCTGGTACAAAAAAGTGTCTGTTTATTTCAATTGGCTTTGCTGAATGCTTATGTGCTATACAGAGCTTCAGGACGGACTGGATCCTTCCTTAAATTCCAGGAAAAGATCGTCAGAGCCCTTCTGTTTCCAGACGGTGCTCCACCTCACCTTCCCCAACCAAATGCAGTAAGCCGGCTGCATGAGAGGCATTTTCTATATGTCCTCCCGAGTACCCCTACCCAATGAGCCCCCCAAAAAAGATGTTGTGTCTGCAGCAAGAGCGGCTTTAGGCGTGACACCCGGTATTATTGTCCCTTCTGTCCTGACACTACACTAGTTGAGTATTAGCGTAGGGTACAGCACTGCACAGACTAGGACACACTTTCACAGGGTCTCCCAAGATGCCATCGCATTTTGAGAGACCCAAACCTGGTACCAGTTAAAAAAGTTAAAGTTACAAAAAAAAGTGTGGAAAAAAAAAAATATATATATATATATATAAAATAAAAAAAACAAAAATAGTTGTTGTTTTATTGTTCTCTCTATTGTTCTGCTCTTTTTTATTGTATTCTATACTGCAATGTTTTATTGTTATGCTTTTATCATGTTTGCTTTATAGGTATGCAATTTTTTTATACTTTGTTTTTTTATTGTTAACCACTTTTTTGTTTTCAGGTACGCCATTAAGCTGCAGAGCGGATTTATTTATCTTGACAGCAACAGCGTTTGCTCCCACGATACAGAAAGCCGTGACTCCAGAGCTGTCGGAGGTGATTTCACCACCACAGTTACATACTTCAGCATATATGCCGAAGCGTGGGGGCAGCAGTGGGTGGAGGAGCGATTTGCTCCTGCCTTTTGCGGGAGGATGCCCCCATGCTTCGGCATATATATATTTTAGGTAGGCACAGGTTGCGTTAAATGTTTTATTTTTTACTATGTTTTTTTTTTGTATTTGCTTTGCAGGTATGGTAAGTATTACTGTTATACTGTAATGTTACTTTGTTTTTTTGTTAACCATCATTTGCTTAGCAGGTACGCCATTCAGTTGCAGAGCAGATTTATTTATCTTGACAGCAACAGCGTTTGCTCCCACGATACATAAAGCCGTGACTCCAGCGCTGTCGGAGGTGATTTCACCACCACAGTTACATACTTCAGCATATATGCCGAAGCGTGGGGGCAGCAGAGGGCGGAGGAGCGATTTGCTCCTAACTTTTGCGGGAGGATGCCCCCATGCTTCGGCATATATATACGGTGCATGTATGTCCATCATTAGAAGTGGGTGGATGAAGGGAGGTATTCTAATGGTGGGCATACCCACCGATCAATATCTTTTTTTCGTTCAGCCCACAGGCTGCATGAAAAAAAAAAGTTTACAATATATGCCCAACAAGGACCAGAAACGTACTGGTATGTTGCTGGAATTTGAGTGGTTATACCAGAAAGATGCCTGCAGGTTTAGGTATCATCTTGGTATCATTCTTTTCAGCCAGCAGTCGGCTTTCATGTAAAAGCAATCCTAGCAGCTAATTAGCCTCTAGACTGCTTTTACAAGCAGTGGGAGGGAATGCACCCCCCACACCGTCTTGAATGTTTTTCTCTGGCTCTCCTGTCCCAACAGGGAACCTGAAAATGCAGCCGGTGATTCACCCACTGACCATAGGAGCTGATCAGAGACCAGAATGGCTCCAAACATCTCTATGGCCTAAGAAACCGGAAGCTACCAGCATTTCATGACTTAGATTTCGCCAGGTGTAAACAGCGCCATTGGGAAATTGGGAAAGCATTTTTATCACACCGATCTTGGTGTGGTCAGATGCTTTGAGGGCAGAGGAGAGATCTAGGGTCTAATAGACCCCAATTTTTTAAAAAAAAGAGTACCTGTCACTACCTATTGCTATCATAGGGGATATTTACATTCCCTGAAATAACAATAAAAATGATTAAAAAAAAATAAAAATGAAAGGAACAGTTTAAAAATAAGATAAAAAAGCAAAAAAAATAATAAAGAGAAAAAACAAACAAAAAAAAACAAAAAAAAAAAACAAAAAAAAAACAAAAAAAGCACCCCTGTCCCCCCCTGCTCTCGCGCAAAGGCGAACACAAGCGTCGGTCTGGCGTCAAAAGTAAACAGCAATTGCACCATGCATGTGAGGTATCACTGCGAAGGTCAGATCGAGGGCAGTCATTTTAGCAGTAGACCTCTGTAAATCTAAAGTGGTAACCTGTAAGGGCTTTTAAAGGCTTTTAAAAATGTATTTAGTTTGTCGGCACTGCACATTTGTGCGCAATTTTAAAGCATGTCATGTTTGGTATCCATGTACTCGGCCTAAGATCATCTTTTTTATTTCATCAAACATTTGGGCAATATAGTGTGTTTTAGTGCATTAAAATTTTAAAAAGTGTGTTTTTCCCCAAAAAATGCGTTTGAAAAATCACTGCGCAAATACTGTGTGAAAAAAAAAATGAAACACACACCATTTTAATCTGTAGGGCATTTGCTTTAAAAAAAATATATAATGTTTGGGGGTTCAAAGTAATTTTCTTGCAAAAAAAAAAAAAATTTTTTCATGTAAACAAAGTGTCAGAAAGGGCTTTGTCTTCAAGTGGTTGGAAGAGTGGGTGATGTGTGACATAAGCTTCTAAATGTTGTGCATAAAATGCCAGGACAGTTCAAAACCCCCTAAATTACCCCATTTTGGAAAGTAGACACCCCAAGCTATTTGCTGAGAGGAATGTCGAGTCCATGGAATATTTTATATTGTGACACAAGTTGCGGGAAAAAGACACATTTTTTTTTTTTTTTTTTGCACCAAGTTTTCACTAAATGATATATTGCTCAAACATGCCATGGGAATATGTGAAATGACACCCCAAAATAAATTCTCTTGCTTCTCCTGAGTACGGGGATACCACGTGAGACTTTTTGGGATCCTAGCCGCATTCGCGCCCCCGAAAAACAAGCACCGCCTTCAGGTTTTCTAAGGGCGTAAATTTTTGATTTCACTCTTCACTGCCTATCACAGTTTCGGAGGCCATGGAATGCCCAGATCGCACAACCCCCCCTCCCCCCAAATGACCCCATTTTTGAAAATAGACACCCAAAGCTATTTGCTGAGAGGTATAGTGAGTATTTTGCAGACCTCACTTTTTGTCACAAACTTTTGAAAATTGAAAAAATAAAAAAAAATTTTTTCTTGTCTTTCTTCATTTTCAAAAACAAATGAGAGCTGCAAAATACTCACCATGCCTCTCAGCAAATAGCTTGGGGTGTCTACTTTCCAAAATGGGGTCATTTTGGGGGGTTTTGTGCTATCTTGGCATTTTATGGCCTTCGAAACTGTGATAGGTAGTGAGGAGTGAAATCAAAAATTTACGCCCTTAGAAATCCTGAAGGTGGTGATTGGATTTCGGGGCCCCGTATGAACCTAGGCTCCCAAAAAGTGCCACACATGTGGTATCCCCGTACTCAGGAGAAGCAGCAGAATGTATTTTGGGGTGTAATTCCACATATGCCCATGGCATGTTTGAGCAATATATCATTTAGTGACAACTTTTTGTAAATTTTTTTTTTGTCATTATTCAATTACTTGGGACAAAAAAAAATAAATATTCAATGGGCTCAACATGCCTCTCAGCAATTTCCTTGGGGTGTCTACTTTCCAAAATGGGGTCATTTGGCCATTTTAGCACCTCAAGAAATGACATAGGCAGTCATAAACTAAAAGCTGTGTAAATTCCAGAAAATGTACCCTAGTTTGTAGACGCTATAACTTTTGCGCAAAACAATAAATATACGCTTATTGACATTTTTTTTACCAAAGACATGTGGCCGAATATATTTTGGCCTAAATGTATGACTAAAATTGAGTTTATTGGATTTTTTTTATAACAAAAAGTAGAAAATATCATTTTTTTTCAAAATTTTCGGTCTTTTTCAGTTTATAGCGCAAAAAATAAAAACCGCAGAGGTGATCAAATACCATCAAAAGAAAGCTCTATTTATGGGAAGAAAAGGATGCAAATTTCGTTTGGGTACAGCATTGCATGACCGCGCAATTAGCAGTTAAAGCGACGCAGTGCCAAATTGTAAAAAGTGCTCTGATCAGAAAGGGGGTAAATCCTTCCGGGGCTGAAGTGGTTAGTAAAAACACATAGGCAAGTATTTTCTGAAAATAAAATATCCAATTATTCTGGTTAACAAAATAAAGATGAAGTCAACGCTGGAGAAACTTTTGGAGTTTGTGAAACCTTTTGGCCCCAGAGCACACATCAAGTCTGTGGAAAAGAAAATTGAGATCTTGAGGAGTCCATATAATAGGGAGCACAATCTGGTCCAGGAATCCCAGAGATCAAGAGCAGCAGCAGATGACATATATGTCTCCAGGCTGTGGTACTACACCAGCCTGCGTCTTCTGTCAGACCAGACTGAAGCCAGGTCATCACTTTCTTCTGTTTGTTGCAGCCTTCCCTCCACCCTGCACCATTCACTGCAGCCTTCGCCTCCACGCTGCCCTACAGCCTTCCTTGGAGGCTGTGGCTCTGGTGGTTGACTTGTGGCAGGAGGAGGAGGGGCTTGCTCATTTATTTGGGTGTTGACAGTTCACTCGCCCTTCAGCCCCTTGTGAAGGACATCATAAAAAAGTTTTTCACACAGGAGGCGTTGGCTCTTCTCCATTTCGAGCAACCTGCTGGCTATATAGGAGCCATAGGCCTCTTCAGCTTTGGGGGGCTCTAGAGGAAATTTGTAGCTTCTCTCATGAGGTGCAGTGATGCCTCCTCTGTCACCATTCCCTTTCTGGGCCTTTTTATATGAAGGCGAAGGGGAGGCACCTGTGACTGTGTGAGGCTTCCTACTGGGCCTGGCCACCTCCTGGCTGACATTAACCCCTGCCTCCTCCTGGCTGTCACTGGGCCTTGCCTCCTCCTACCTGCCACTTTCCACACCTTCGTCCTGGCTGAGCTCATCCTGTGTATAAAAAAGGGACATAGTTTTAGTTTTTGGTTCATCAATAACACACAATTTCCAGCTCATGACTTGCAAATTCAATGTTAATACATATAAAAGAGTATCATTCTGACACCAGCATTTTTTCAAGCTGGTGACAAACATTTTTGGCCACTACTGTCAATTGATATGTAGACATAATTTTTGGGATAAAATCCTTAATAGGTAATCAATTAGAACATCTAGTTAACATCATTAATATTAGGACACTAAATATGTCTAAAAATAATATACCTGGCTCCAGATGGTCGCATCCGGTTTTTCCAGGATGGAAGTCCCAGGTTGGTCCTCATCCGCCTCCGCTGGGGTGGAGGGAAAAGTGGAGGGAAGGGTGCAGGGAAGGGTGGAGGGAAGGTTCAAAAGTGATTCCTTGGCTTCAGTCTGGTCATCAAGAAAACATAGTTTATCGAACTACCACAGCCTGGGTACATACACATCATCTGCTGATGCTCCTGGAAGTCTGGATCTTGTTATGCTCCCTCCTATACATATTTTGCAAGATCCCAATTTTCTTTTCCAAAATCTCCACGGTTGCTTCTGGGATGAAAGTCTGCACAAATGCCAGAAGTCTCTCCAGCGTTGACTTCTTTACCGGTTTAATGTAATATTGAGGGTGTTTGACCTGCCACAGATATTCCTCATCTCCCTGTACTTCTCAATAAATGGTATCGGAAACTCAGGGTCCTTAAACTTGTTATTCATTTTTGCTGTAAGACAGGGATATGCAATTAGCGGACCTCCAGCTGTTGCAGAACTACAACTCCCATGAGGCACAGCAAGACTTTGACAGCAACAAGCATGACACCCAGAGGCAGAGGCATGATGGGACTTGTAGTTTTGCAACAGCTGGAGGTCTGCTAATTGCATATCCCTGCTGTAAGACAATACACAAGACAAAAACACTAAATGTCAGCCTAAACTCACATAATCTTATCCCAAACATAAGTATCACACTGTAAAAGCAGTATAGGCCGCTACAAAGCAAAGAAAAAATTTACCTTCGTTTCGGACGCTCGTAACTTCACTCTACAAACTTCACTTTGCTCCGCGCACAGAACGTACGTACGGCACATGCGGGTTAGCCTTATATACACTGAGCATGCGTGAAACTCTGCCTGCGTCCCCCGCCCCTGACATTCTTTTTTACGAATATTCCTGCCCCTTTCTCTACGCACAGAACGTACGTAAGGCATATGGGGGTTAGCTTTATATACACTGCGCATGCGTGAAACTCCGCCTGCGTCGCCCGCCCCCGACGTTCTTTTTGACAAATATTCTCCGCCCTTTCTCTCTACGGTGTGCAGTAGGAGTAACAATGGCGGAGACACAGCAGGTGTGTACTAATTACTCCAGTAACGAGGAAAGCCGGGAGCCCGAAATGTCCCGATCCGGGAAGAGGAGATTTAAGGCCTCCAATATGGCCTTTGGAGAGATGGTGGAGATGGTAGCAATTTTGCAGAGAAAAGGTTACAATGGGAAGCATGGACCATACAGGTACGATGCTCTAAAGACCAGCTGAGGAAACAATGGTCCGAAAATTGAGGGAGCCGGATCAGTACAGATGAATTAAGAAAGTTCTTATTAAAAGAAGTTTAGGACATTGTTGTCTAGATGTCTTTGAAACTAGAATGAATAGCAAATTTCATTCAGTGGAATGTAAGGAGAGGACACTCAGCAGCTGTTTACACATCTGGACTCAGGAGCACTAGTGTGGGACACCAGAATACATTTTTTAGGGTAACCCTAACAGGTGCTCCAGTGGATACTTGTTGGGGTTTCTCTGTGAAATGTGGCCAAAAAAGGTAAGTATTCCGGCTTGTTTCAAAGGGAATTTTAATCATGTCTTCAACTTGGATCTCTGCCCAAACAGACAATTGTACACCACTTCAATACAATGTTTCATATTCCTATTCCTGGACTCAAAAAGTATGCCTTTTGTTTCATTCACATAGGGGAGAAAAGACTCAGACAACCTGATCCTAGGGATCACCGACCTCGCCTGCCGGATTGGGAAATCAGCCCAAGCCCCACCGAGGATGTGGAGGAAGGAGCGGTGGAGGAAGTGGGTGACATGGGCACCCCACCAGGTGAGTGTCTGACAACCCAGCTTCTGGTAATCTATGCCTGCATATTTCTAAAGACTTTTTTTTCCTCAATTTTAGATGATGTGCCGGTTGTGGAAGAAGGGGAACCGTTTACCACAGACAGTGCCCAAACATTAATTGGGCAGATCATGGCCTGGAATGGGGATATTGATGCCATGGACATAATGCGTAATCGGCTGGAGAACATGCAGCAGGAAGAACATGATCAATGTTTTGGGAGGAATCTAATTCCTTTTTCCCCAAAAAAACATTGATCATGATCTTCATTTCCTTTTTTGCTGACCCCATTCTGGGCTTTGACTTTTAACAATTTTAGGCCTGTTTGTTAAAACAAAAACAAAAAAATAGAGGCCTGTTTGTAAAAAAACGAAAAATATAAATAAATAAAAACCAAGGATGCCTGTTTGTAAAAAAACAAAAACAAAAAAGTATATATATATATATATATATATATATATATATATATATACACACACACACATATATATATATATATATATATATATACACACACATATACATATACATATATACTGTATATATATATATATATATATATATATATATATATATATATATATATATATATATATATATATATATATATATATAATTTATTTTAATAATAAAAAAATTCCTAAACGCACATGTGAATGTGCACAGATTAAAAATTATGTTTTAATCAACAAAATGTGTGGCTTCTTCTTTCAATGCACATTACCAGTTTTGTAAGTTATTTGGTGTTTACAGTGGCAATGGGGCTTATTTACTAAAGGAAAATACACTTGGCACAAGTGCACTAGGAGAACCTAGGAGACAGCCAAAAAGAAAGGCAAACAATAAATACATTTCTAGATTTTATCTGATCATTATTTTTTATTATGAAAAATTAAAGATTGTCTGACATTGCAATGGCCCCCCTACCCGTAAAAAAATCAACATATTTATCCCAAACTTGACAGGCACTTTGGGGGGCCAAGCCAGTACGGCCAGTATCCTGGCCCGTCAGAGGATTCTCTGTAAGTCCGGCCTCAGGCTCAACAGATGCAAGATGATTGCTTGAATGTTTGTGTAAATAATTGTGCAGGATGCAGCACGCTAGGACAATGTGATTAAGTTTGTAGTCTGCCATGTGGATGGCTGTCTGAAACAGGCGGAACCGGCTGGCCATTATCCCGAAGGCATTCTCTACAATTCTTCTCGCTCTGGCCAGCTGATAGTTAAAAACCCTCCTCTCCGGGGTGAGGGTCCTTTGGGGGAATGGCCTCATCAGGTTATCCGCATCAGGTGGCAATCCCAGGCCACCACTCTGGAGAGTAGCCATTAACACAATACTATGAAACCCCTTATAATTAAAATAGTATGACCCCGAATGGGGCGGTGGCACGATGTGGACCTGTTTCCCATCTATAGCCCCTTCACAGTTGGGAAAGTCCCAACGGGTGGCAAAATGGGATGCCACAGTCTGCCATTCCTGTGGCGTAGAAGGAAACTGGGGAGTCAAACAAGAAAAACAAAATAAGTACTTTTGCACATAACAATGCAAGCACATTACACAAAAAACATTCTTGCCCAGAATCAGTATAACATTAATTTTAAGTATTATTTAAAGACTAAAATAGAAGGCCCACTTATCAGATTCCTAACCCCCACTGATGGCCCATTGATATATTTTTTTTTTGGGGGGGGGGGGATTATAAAGCAATTTAAGGACACCCAGACCATTTGGATACATTTTAGGGGGAGGGGATTATAAAGCAATTTAAGGACACCCAGACCATTTGGATACATTTTAGGGGGAGGGGATTATAAAGCAATTTAAGGACAAAAGGGTAAAGCACTACAATGGAGCTGACAAAATACATTGTTAAGTGACTAGACTAGGTGGATATGGGCCCAGCATAGCATGCTGGGGAGGTTAGTTAAGGCAAATATGCATGCAGGACAAAAAAAGAGCATTAAAAAATTACAGCATGCATGAGGACAAAGGGGACATTCACAGCATATTGCAATCATGGTAATTAGTGTTTGAGTAAAGAAATACAATACATTATCAAACATTAAATACAATAAAATATGATGTTATATGAAAGATAACAATCTTACCTTAATATAGTCCTTCTGCAGGACCTGGATGATGGCAGAACAGGTCTCTGAGATAATGATCCCCAGAGCCTGGGGGGAGATGCCTGTTGAGAACTTGAGGTCCTGCAGGCTTCTCACCGTCGCCAAGTACCGCAACGTGGCAAATAGCCTCTGCTCCGGAGTTATGGCTTGCCTCGTGCAGGTATCCTGCCTGCTGATATAAGGGGTCAGCAAAGCCAACAAATGGTGAAAAACAGAATCCGTCAGCCTGAGAAAGTTCCTGAAATCCTCAGGATTATTCTCACGGAGCAAAGACATGTGAGAGAATTGGTCAAGCTGGAGCAACCAATTCTTCGTCCATGAACTCCTCCTCGCCCTGTTCATGGACTGGGCGTGGGCTGAAGAATGAACTACAGCACCAAGCACATATAATGCACGAGCTCTACGATGAGTACGTACACGTAACATGGCTTCAAAACGGTCGGCTGGTCAGAACGCACTTAACAGAACGCACTGAAGAACAGCAAGGCCTGTGAAGAGCGAGCTGAAAATCAGCAACGAGTGGACAAGAACACACTAATAAATCAATGCGAACTGACTACACACACTGAAAAGCAGATACAAACCTCACAAGCACAAACTGAACAACAGTTAAACGATCTGAAAAACACAAGTCTGAAAAAGCGCGAATCGTCTCTCACCAAACTTCTACTAACACGAGATAAACACGAAATTAGCAGAAGGGGCCCAACGGGTGGCGCACAAGCTATTACACTTCCTTTTTATAGTCTTGTCAGACCTGGTGTACGTCACCGCGTACTAGGTTGTCAGACTTTGGTGTGATCGTGTGTAGGTAAGTCCGTTCGTTCAAAAGTCCGTCGGAAGTCCGTCAGACTTTTGATGCTAAAAAGTCCGCTCCTGTGTACGTGGCATATCTTGTTGACTACCTATTACACTTTTGAAGGCCCTGGAGCACCAGAACAATGGAAACGACCACAAAGTGACCCCATTTTGTTAAGCTAACACCCTAACGTATAATCTATGAGGCATAATAAGTCTTTTGAACAGTTCATTTTTTTCCAGAAGTTTTTGGAAAATGTGGGAAAAAAATGAAAAACAACTTTTTTTTTTTTTTTACACAAAGTTGTCCATTTATAAGATTTTTCCAACACATAGAATGTACATAGTAAAAATGACACCTCAAAATACATTCTGCTACTCCTCCTGAGTATGGCCATACCACGTGTGAGACTTTTACACAGCCTGGCCACATACAGAGGCCCAACATGCAAGGAACACAGTCAGGTATTCTAGGGACACATAGCATGCACATGCCAAGAATTACAGCTCAAAATTCTGCTGGGCAAAGGGTAAACAAAAGATTACCTGTGGTTTTAGTAGTGCAGTTGTCCACAGGAGGATAGCACTGGTCCAGGCAGCAGGCAGGGACTTGGTCAGCAAAAGCGAACGCAATTGTCCAGGCAACAGGCAGGAATACTGTCCATAGTCAGTACAGGCAGCAGGCAGGGATACTGTCCATATACAGTCCAGGATCAGTGCAGGCAGAGATGGTCAGCAGTGCCAAAATATAAGTCCTGGTAGTAGGCAGGAACATGGTCCATGTTGTGTGGTCAGTTCATGCGACAGGCAGAGGCATGATGGCATAGGTCCTACAGGCAGCAGGCAGAAGTAGGGCCTCGTTCAGGACAGAATGGGGACAGGGGTAGAGGCTTCTCCCACCCAAATCTCTTTCAAGTCCAAAGACCCTAATCTAGGAATGAGAAAAAAAAATGTTTTCATCCAGAAAAACAATTCTGGAGCCCCTCACATATGCGAGACCCTGTGTTATGAATCCCACTAGTCCAGTGGCAGGGTACAAGATCAGTCCAAGAGGCAGGCAAAATGCATGGTCAAACAGTCCAGGGTCAGTTCCAGATCAGGCAGAGGTATGTACAGAATCAGTAGGCAGAAGCGTGGTCGAATAACAAGCCAGGGTCAGTTACAGAGCAAGTAGAGGCATAAGGGGTGTGAAGGTAAATGGCAGGAAGTGAGGGTTATGTTTCCCATACTTCACTAATAATTTAGTGAAGCATGGTAACAGCGGAAACAGTCAACTATGCAGAGGCCTGGTTGGGAAGGACATTGGTGACACACCTGGCATTTTTTCTGCCGTTTTTGGCCTGTGGTCTGGGAGGGATTTTATTGGGAAAGTGGCGTTCGGAGAGAGTCTGCTAATCACAATCGGATCGAATGTTTTCTGGTGGGCCGTTCGTTTATATAAGGGCAGTGGTGATTTCCTCCTGGTAGCCAAGGAAGGATTTGGGGCTTTCAGTGGAGTTGCAATAGATAAGCTGTTATATATGGCCAAATTAAAACTATTTTATACCACTGGTATGTTTGTCTTGTGGCAAGGTAGGGTTCGAGCATTTGGTCGTTGAAGTCGACACCCCCCCCATGAACATATTGTATTCGTGGATATATGTTGGCTTTTGGATTGGGCCATTCCTCTTGGTGATCTCAACGAATGTATTGTTGTGGATCGAAGAAAGCATGTAGACATCCCTTCCGTCTCTCCAATTCACAGCCAGAATTTCCTCATTCCGTAAACTCGCCGTCTCCCCTCTTCATAGCTTCTTGTTGACGAGGCTTTGAGGAAAGTCCTTACGGTGCCACATACTGGAGTGTTCTCTCTGTGAAGGTTGCGGAACAGGGGCAAACTTGTATAAAAGTTATCTACGTACAAATGGTAGCCTTTCTCCAGGAGTGGGTTTATGAGTTCCCAAACCACTTTCCCGCTTGATCCCATGTAGTCTGGGCAATTAGGGGGATGCAGCTGGGTGTCCTCCCCTTCGTATACCATGAACACATGTATACCCTGTGGCTTGGTCGCACAATTTATACAGCTTCACCCCATAGTGGGCCCTTTTGGTGGTAATAAATTGAAGCCCAGCCTGCCAGTAAATTTGATAAGGGACTCATCCACACATGTGTTGGTCTGGGGTAAACAACTGGGGGAAGATTTCCAAAAAAATAATTTAGTAGTGGCCGAATTTTATAAAGCTTATCAAAATTTGGGTCATTTCGGGGAGGACACTGGGTATTATCATTATAGTGTAGGAATCTCATAATCATGAGATATCTAGTTCTGGGCATTACTGAGAAAAAGATGGGCATGTGGTGGATGGGGAGGGTTGACCAATATGAATGCAATTAATTTTTTTTTGGTTCGTCCCATACAGAATGTGAGGCCCAAAAAAAATGTAAACCTCTCCACTGTTAGGGCTCTCCACTCGTAGGGACAGGCATAATAGATCGTTGGGTTACTTGCTATGAACTGTTGTGCATACAGGTTGCACTGGGCCACAATTGATGCTAGTCCGTCCTCAGTAAAAATTAAATGTAAAAAAAAAAAAAATCTATCGGGGAAAAATTTTCTGTGCGCACCTGGACTCCTGGCTGGGCAGTGAAAGGGGGAATGTTAGCTTCTCCTGAATTAGGAGGCAGCCACAAGGGATTTTAAAGGGAATAGGGAAGGCTGGCATGGGACCTAACCCTTTGGCACTGAGGTGACATCCCACTGGTACGTGGCCTTTCTTGCCGAGGTACTGCAGAGCTGGTGAATGGCACTGCCTCCTCACCAGAACGCCTTCGTCTGGCGGGCAGACTCTCATCCTCCTCTTAGGCTGTCAGTGTTCCACTGCTTAGGACAGGCTCGTAGTCAACGTCAGACTCAGAATCTGAATTTGAGGAGGAATCCGAAGCGGAGAGCTCCCCGTTGCTCTCGTCGGCCACAAGAATATTGTACGCCTCCTCGGCTGAAAATAATCTTCTAGACATTGGTGATGACAGAAGACACTGATGACATGTGACACTGATGGCAGATGGCACTGATACGTGGCACTGATGACACGCGACACTGACAGGTAGCACTGATGACAGATGGCACTGTATTTACTGTTTTTAGTGTCGGAACTCACAAGCTGCAGCACAGAAGCTCTCCCTCCTCACACGCAGTCTGTGTGAGGAGGGAGAGCCGGCAATGAGAGATGATCTCAGGCATAGATGGTAGGCAGAATGGAGGTCTGGTCACAAGCCAAGTAGCACCGGAAGATCAGCAGACAGAATCAGCAGGCAGGATCAGAGTCTAAATGGAAGCCGGGATCAGGACAGGCAGCAGAGAATCACAGGTAAACACAAGCTGGATCAGGATCAGAGGTCACACAGTAAACAGGATACAACACAGAAGCTGCAAACCAAACAGCAATGGACCTCTGTAAGAGCCCTATTTAAAGCCTACCTGATGTCAGCATCAGTGACAGGTGTGCATCTAAAAGTGCTAGTGCGCATGCTGGGAGCTTACATGGAGAGCCTGTCTTCCCTGACATGTAACTATATACACTGTGGTATTGGGGGTTATTTATCTTTGGTGTAGAGCTTACCAATGAGCTGAGTCTACGCCAGATATGCAGTTTAAGGACTTTTTTGGCCCATGTTTATTGAAGTAAAAAAAAAAAAAAAAACAGTCCATCCAGGATTCCCACGCAGGGGTTTCTTCCACAAAGCAATGATGAAATAAATGGAAAATAACGAGCCACCTGGCTATCTGGTCAGCACTGCTGTTCAGGTGTTGACCTCCGTCCACTTGACCCTGTAACTGTGTCCCTGTTTGGTACCCACACTGTACATCTGGTGACACTCTTACAGCTTCCTGGCTTACATTATTGCCACACAGCTGCTTCAGGCCTGTAGCCTAGACCTTAGGTCTGCTCCTTAGAACAAAAGGGTTTCCTTGAGTTAAAGCTCTCTCCTAGCTTACTGCTGATCAGCACTTCGCTGCTCTGTCACAAAGTACATCTGCCTCCTGCAGACATGCAAGCTCTGGCTTCACCCATGCAGTCTCTGACTCCTGCAAAGGAATGGGAGTCCACCTGACTCCCATGCACAGACTTCCTGTCTGTCGGGTGGGGCCCTGAGCCATAGCCAGGTCACAACTGTGCAATCATCGTGCCTTTCTCTCCAAAATCTGGTGTAAACCAGCAATATTCCACGTAGCACAGGGTCCCAATGCCACAACGTAAACAGAAATCTCTGACTTTGAATCCACTTCACAGATGTGACACCAGGAGCTCACTCCAAACGCCACACATATGAGCTTACCAGAACGTACAAGACTCTGTGTAAAGAGTCAATACACGCTTGCACTTATATGGCCTACCAGCAGTGATCCATCCAGATCCTTCTTCACTCTCCTGCTCATATGTATACACTGCTCCGATACTCCGGAATAATAGAAAGAAAGAAAGAGCACCGGTTTGCATAGTGAAAAAATTTCAATAAAGCTCCTTATTGCAATTAAAAACACTTGCAAAGATGTATACAAAAATCGGCATCCGCTAGACTACAATTCCCACAGTTCTTATGGCGATTACACATGTGTGGTTCTAGCTCCACTGTTCGCATTTTGGTCGCAAATTACATCATCCGTGCCCCTTATTTTAAATATATCTAAAAAGCTAGGTTGGAACATATTGAGCCCATAAAAATATTATCAGGGAAAGTTGGTCACAGGTAACAGGGAGAAGGCAACAGTATTAAATACATTCCTTGGTTTTTATGAATAAAAACAAGAGGTATAATAAAAAAAAAGTCAGTATAGTTTATAACATTGTATTGAGTGTACCCTTGTAACTGACAGAAAAAAAAAGACTAGAAAAATTGATGTAAATACATCACCAGGACCAGATTGAGCACACCCGAGAGTTCTCAAAGAACTTGGTTAGACCATTGTTACTAATTTTTAAGGACAGCCTACATACTGGAATTCTAACAGATTTGAAAAAACAAACGCGGTACCAATGTTCAAAAAAGGGCTATATGCCTGGAATCTACAGACCAGTCAGACTAACAATAATATGTAAACTATTGGATGATATGGTAAGGGATATTCTTGGTCATATCCTAGAATATACAGTATTAGTAAAACTACCATCAATAATAACCAACATGGATTTAGACTGCTCTTGCCAGACCCACCTTTTATATTCCATGAGGAGGTGAGCTGTAATTTGGATAGAGGAAGGCCTGAGAATGTAGTGTATCTAGATTTTGCGAGAAGACATTCTTCTGCTGTACTGGAGCATAATTTTTTACAACTAACTTTTTCTTACTTTTATGTTGCTTTAATGGGGGGGAGGGCCCAGATACATTATGCAAACCTTACTTTTTACCGTACTTAGAGACTGTTTGTACAAATCGATTTTGAATGCGTAAGAAAAGAAATCAGAGACATACGCATTAAAAATGTAGATATAAAGCAGTAGGTCATATGCATTTGTCGTAGCCTACGCGTTACAGAGTCTTAATGCACTCCTTCAGGGATAGTTCGATATGCAATTTTATTCTAAATGTAGCAATCTAGAATATAAAAGACAGACACACACATTTTCAACATAAGCCAAAACAGCATTGATATCAATTCAATGGTGACAGGTGGTATAGGCAAAAAGAGGGACACATATGTGCTGCTCATATACTCACATGTACAGCAGAGCATTGGACTCCAAAAAGGTCTCCATAAAGGTCATAGACAGATGGCCAGATGGACCAAAAATGATAGATGAATGTAGCAAAGGGGGAGTTAAAAGAAAAAAGCATCCTGATTGATGAGACGAGTGGGCTCAAAGATCCCCTGAGCGCAAACCGGGACCGCATAAACAGGTGGCTGGGAATATGGAGAGAAAGTAATTTTTACAATCTGAAGCTGTGTTTGGTTGTATACATTTTTATAAGAAAAATTATCCAAATATATTGCCAAGTATCCTCATACAAAGAGGCAGGCCTACGGAAAGTAAAAGGCTAATATATTCATATTCAAAAAGCCATGTAGAATATACAAAATATATACCTCAAAGATGGAGCTGTGTATACATGGATGAGGACAACATAGGATGAATGGATAAAGGTGGGTAAGATGGTTTACACACCAGACTCAAGCGGTGTAGAATAGTAGGTGTATCAATATTCCATATTAATGATGCATATAAATAGCTTGAGAATCTCAAGGAAAATCCTAGAGCAGACCATAGATACAAACATCCAAACAAAGCACAGTCTATGGATAACAAAATAAGTAAAGAAAATGAGACTGGTATCTATATGGCCAAACATGGTTTCAACAGCTAGTTAAAAAAGTGAAATGCCTATCAGGAAAATTCTCAAAATTTTGGACGGCCTTTTCATCCCAGAGCACTCAATGCTAGTAACTATAGACGTTGAGGCGCTCTATAATTCCATTCCACATACGTTGGGTTTAGCTGTTATCCACCATATTCTATCCCAACAAGTTGATGATGAATGGCCTTACAGTGACTTTATTGTGCAATCTTTGGATTTTATCCTCAATCATAATATTTTTTCCTTCTATGGCTCCCACTACCTCCAGGTGCAGGGCGTTGCGATGGGGACATGCTGTGCCCCATCGTACGCCAATCTGTACCTAGGGGAGTGGGAGCGATCTGTGATGGCAGATAAACGATTGACGATGTACACTGACCACATTACGATGTGGGAAAGATACATCGATGACGTGTTCTTAATTTGGGATGGCCCAGTAGAGATGCCATCGGTCTTTCTAGCCAGGCTCAATAAGAACCAACTCAACTTTTACAATGGCCCATCACTCTGATCAGGTGACCTTTCTGTATGTCACGGTCCTCCATGGGGAGGGTGGTGCCATCCAGACTCGTCTCTTCAGAAAGCTGACAGCGGGAAATACCATTCTCCACACGTCTAGCTTCCACCCACACCCTTTAGCCAGTACTTACGTGCTAGGAGAAATTGCTCTGAGAAAATTTTTCAAATCGAAGCAAAGAAAATGCAGACTCGTCTGTTGGAGAGAGGTTATTCAAAAACATCCCTCAAAAAGGCTTACAGAAAATCTTTGGAAAAAAACAGATATGGACTTCTATATTCTCAAAAACAAAAAAGAGTGATGGTCACAATGAAAACGCGACTATAATAATAATAATTTCTTATGCGAACCAATATAACAAAATTTGCAATATAGTGCAAAAGTATTGGCACCTTCTGTCTATGGACTCTAATTTGGGCAGATTTGTGCCAACTAGACCACTTATCACCTTTAGACGTGCTACATCAATTAGGGACTATATTGTTCAAAGTGAGTTTAAAAGGTGAAAATCGAGGTGACCCCTGTAAAACCAAAGGTACATATACATGTGGGGGCTGCACCTTTTGTCAGTACATACAGGTGGGACCCACATGTATGTTGCCGAATGGAAAGTCCTTTAAAGCAGCACACTTTGCTAATTGTAAGACCAAGGGAGTGATATACCTACTACAATGCGATTGCAGTGCGTTTTATGTAGGTAAAACTAAGGTTGAACTACGTTCCCGGATGTCCAAACATATTTGGAGCATGAAGAAAGTGATTCCAGATCTCCCCCCTGGAATACATGTTCTATCCCTGCACAATGGCATCTTTCTAAAAATCAAATTTTTGGTCTTGGATAGAGTACATCCTAGTGCAAGAGGGGGAGACTGGAATAAAACCATACTACAAAAAGAACTAAAATGAATTTTTTAACTTCAGGCTACAGTTTTTCCCAGCCTGAATGAAGCAGCCAATTATAGGCCCTTCCTTGAGGGGTTTGTGTCAGGAGGAATGGAAAAGTAGTGAGTTCTCTCTATATATATACAGTGGGGCAAAAAAGTATTTAGTCAGCCACCAATTGTGCAAGTTCCCCCACTTAAAAAGATGAGAGGCCTGTAATTGTCATCATTAGGTATACCTCAACTATGAGAGACAAAATGTGGAAACAAATTCAGACAATCACATTGTCTGATTTTTGAAAGAATTCATTTGCAAATTATGGTGGAAAATAAGTATTTGGTCAATATCAAAAGTTCATCTCAATACTTTGTTATATACCCTTTGTTGGCAATAACAGAGGTCAAATGTTTTCTGCAAGTCTTCACAAGGTTGTCACACACTGTTGCTGGTATGTTGGCCCATTCCTCCATGCAGATCTCCTCTAGAGCAGTGATGTTTTGGGGCTGTCGCTGGGCAACACGGACTTTCAACTCCCTCCAAAGGTTTACTATGGAGTTGAGATCTGGAGACTGGCTAGGCCATTCCAGGACCTTGAAATGCTTCTTACGAAGCCACTCCTTCGTTGCCCGGGCGGTGTGTTTGAGATTATTGTCATGCTGAAAGACCCAGCCACGTTTCATTTTCAATGCCCTTGCTGATGGGAGAAGGTTTGCACTCAAAATCTCACGATACATAGCCCCATTCATTCTTTCATGTACACGGATCAGTCGTCCTGTTCCCTTTGCAGAGAAACAGCCCCACAGCATGATGTTGCCACCCCCATGCTTCACAGTAGGCATGCTGTTCTTTGGTTGCAACTCAGCATTCTCTCTCTACCAAACAGTTCTACTCTGGTTTCATCTGACCATATGACATTCTCCCAATCATCTTCTGGATCATCCAAATGCGCTCTAGCAAACCTCAGATGGGCCCGGACATGTACTGGCTTAAGCAGGGGGACACGTCTGGCACTGAAGGATCTGAGTCCCTGGTGGCGTAGTGTGTTACTGATGGTAGCCTTTGTTACGTTGGTACCAGCTCTCTGCAGGTCATTCACTAGGTCCCCCCGTGTGGTTCTGGGATTTTTGCTCACCGTTCTTGTGTTCATTTTGACCCCACGGGGTGAGATCTTGCGTGGAGCCCCAGATCGAGGGAGATTATCAGTGGTCTTGTATTCCATTTTTTAATTATTGCTCCCACAGTTGATTTCTTCACACCAAGCTGCTTGCCTATTGCAGATTTAGTCTTCCCAGCCTGGTGCAGGTCTACAATTTTGTTTCTGGTGTCCTTCGACAGCTCTTTGGTCTTCACCATAGTGGAGTTTGGAGTATGACTGTTTGAGGTTGTGGACAGGTGTCTTTTATACTGATAACAAGTTCAAACAGGTGCCATTAATACAGGTAATGAGTGGAGGACAGAGGAGCCTCTTAAAGAAGAAGATACAGGTCTGTGAGAGCCAGAAATCTTGCTCGTTTGTAGGTGACCAAATACTTATTTTCCACCATAATTTGCAAATAAATTCATTCAAAAATCAGACAATGTGATTGTCTGGATTTGTTTTCACATTTTGTCTCTCATAGTTGAGGGTATACCTATGATGACAACTACAGGCCTCTCTCATTTTTAAGTGGGAGAACTTGCACAATTGGCGGCTGACTAAATACTTTTTTGCCCCACTGTATCTCTATGTCTTCCACGGAACCATGAGGGGATCACTTTTAGGGAACAGCGTCGATTCTGGTCATTTGCTCTATAAATTTTCATATATGGTTTACTATATGTATATACTAATTCTAACACACCAGTATATGAGAATATATGCTGTGCTTGAGCGTTATATCCATATATATGTCTCCCCTCTTGATTGTATATTGATTCATATGTTCTGTGTTGCATGCACATGCCTCATATGCCGTTTGGGTTCTGGATTACGAAACGGTCTCTCTTCCCCTTTCTTTTTTTCTGATGATGGGATGTTCAGTGGGCTGCTTGGTCCTTCTGTGTGTGATCCCGGCATACGTGGGCCGTACTGGACGGAGTATTTTTAGATCTAGTGTTAGCTCACTGATCTGGAAAAATTTTTTTGTCCGCTCAGCATTTCCCCTGCGGTCTCCCTTGCTACTGGTGGGCATTCATCAACCTGATGTCCTCAGGGTTGATGACAATTTTTTCTCCCCTTCCATCCATGTCCCACCATCCATGAACATGTTAATGTCAGCACAGATGCCAGTCACTGTGCAGGCGCTGTTTGCTGTCAAAAGATGAAATGATACATCTGTTTCATCCCCCTTCCTGTGTTCTATGGGTTCCCCGGGCGACCGCGCATGTGTGTCGGTGGGAGCGCAACGCATGACATCACTCCTCCATCATCGCCATTTTGGATATGGGCAGGGGGTGGCGCCACGCACTCAGGGGACCGCGGTGTGAGCAAGGATGTGTGTGTGGGCAATTACTATCACCCACACCTGCTGGGAGGGTGAGACTGGTCTCCTACTAGCTCCTATAAATAGTGAGCTTGATTAAGGCTGCATTAGTGCTGTGGCTGTTGATGAGGCAACATACTGGCGGTATAGAGTGGTTCAGGTAAATAATAGACATATTTTCTGATAGGCATTTCACTTTAACTAGCTGTTGAAACCATGTTTGGCCATATAGATACCAGTCTCATTTTCTTTACTTATTTTGTTAACCATAGACTGTGCTTCGTTTGGATGTTTGTATCTATGGTCTGCTCTAGGATTTTCCTTGAGATTCTCAAGCTATTTAAATGCATCATTAATATGGAATATTGATACACCTACTATTCAACACCGCTTGAGTCTGGTGTGTAAACCATCTTACCCACCTTTATCCATTCATCCTATGTTGTCCTCATCCATGTATACACAGCACCATCTTTGAGGTATATATTTTGTATATTCTGCATGGCTTTTTGAATATGAATATATTAGCCTTTTACTTTTCTGTAGGCCTGCCTCTTTGTATGAGGATACTTGTCGATAAAGTTGGATATTTTTTATTATAAAAATGTATACAGAGGGGCGTGTCCAGCAGCAGACCGAGGAGGACGTGTGGACACAGAGCTCCACAGAATCGACTATAATCCACCGCCATCCAAGCTGAAAACATATTGGGTGAGCCACAACATTTACCCAAGAAGCTCCTGGTCATCCCCTGACTACATCCCTGCCTGTATTAAGAAGCCCGGCCAGCCGATCGGGGTTTACCCCGGCCCGATCCACACAGCCCAGGACCGCCACCATTGTGAGGCCTACAGAGCCTCCCACGCTGCCCTACCGACCCACAGATGATCCCTACCTTGGCCCCGGTTTGAGGTGGGGTACCCGGCTGGCTATCTTTACCCCCGTTCGGCCCATGGCAGGCTCAGCAGCACAGGGCAACGCCGCCATTTTGCGGCCTACGAAACCTCTGCCATCCCCGGTCTAGAGTTCCGCGAGTGGCGGGGGAGGCGGAGATCCATCCAGACGCACCTGGCCTGCAGCTAAGGAGACACAGGACTGTATACCCTCGGGGGCTCGCCTGGGTGTCCCTACCGGCCGACTGGATTCATCTACGGCCCACCGCCATTTTGCGGCCCGTAGGCCTGCGAGCTCCCCAGCATCCCCCGGCCTGGAGTTCAGAAAACCACGGATTGAGCAGTCATCCACCCTCCTCCATCTGTGATAACACCCCTGAAGGAGGCAGAAGAATTGTATGCAGGCGGTGGTCTGCTTGGGGTCCCCTGGCTGCCAGCCTCCTGCTCCAACATCTCACAGCCTCACTGAGGCCTTTAATGTCTTTCTACACCTCCTCACCTGGGTGCAGCACTCCATAGGGGACATCCACATAATCTGAGTAAAAATACTTGACCCCCAAGAAGCAAGCTTATCTATACGCCATCCACTGTCACTTATTCGCTGGCCTTGAAGCTCACCCTCTGCTGTGCCTTCAGCAGGCTCTTAAAGGAACATACCCCCCCCCAAAAAAAAAACTTTTGCTATTTTTATTGCACCCTTAATATGCAAAATAGGGGGGGAACAGGTGCGACTAGCACCGGGGGTAGACATGTTTTAGACCCGCTCTGGTCCCCGCTCCTTTTCTAAGGGATCCTGTACCACTTCAAAAGCTTACACAGCCACGGGATTATTTTTGTCAGTTGCCTTCGGACATCTCTGGGCCTTACATGGGCAAAGATCAGAAGAACATATACCAAGGTTTTCTCCCGCCATCGACAACAAGGTCTGCACAAACCATGTAGCGATTCCTATATAGGCCGCAATCCCTGGCCCTGAATACGCCCACAGATTCAACAGATGCCGCGGACTTCCTGGCTTCCACGCCAGGTACCCTTCACATGGACACTGCACCTCAGCAGACAAACTCAGCCGAAACAGTCACAGTGGCAGTCTTGGACTTGAAACTACAAACACTTTTACAGGACTTAACCCGTAATATAGCTAAAGAGGTTGGGAAGATTGCTCAGGAGCTCAGGGGAGAGATCAGCTTGGAGAGTGCACTGCCACTTTGGAGACTAAATTTGACGAGACTGTACAATATATGCATGAACTGGACGAAGAAAATGCATTTCTTAAACACACAGTTTACCAGATTCAACTCCAACAAGAAGATTTAGAGAACAGAGAACGTTGCTCAAAATGTGAGGATTCGTGGAGTTCCTGAAACAGTCAACGATAAAGAGCTACGGGTGTATCTACTCAATCTTTTTGTCACGCTGGCTCCGCACATACCCGACATTGATTGGCACCTAGATAGGTCCCATAGGTCTTTGGCTCCCAAACCCCCTCCTGGATCTAATCCGAGAGATATAGTAGTTCGCTTTCACTATTATGAAAGTAAGGACGCTTTAACAGCAGCTACACGCAACAAAAATCGCATGGATTTCAAAGGCTCCAAAATTCAGATCTTCAGCGATCTTTCCCCCATCACTCTGGCAAAAAGACGCAATCTTCGTCCAGTCACGGCTCATCTCCAACTGCATCAAATCCCCTATAGATGGGGTTTTCCATTTCGACTGTCAGCGTCCAAAGATGGCACACAATACTCCATCAGAGATCTTCACGAATGCAAGGCCTTCACTCGAAATTTAGGTCTGCCACCTGTTCCAGAAGATCTCCAGCTCCCCCCACCTGTCCTGGCCTCCAAGCCCCTTCAGGCCCCCGCAGCAATTTGGACCCCAGTACGTCGGAGACAACAGAAGGCTTTCTCTACACCACAATGCTCTAATCATCCTAGACCCCCCCACCTGAGGCTCCAAGACGTGCCTGTATTGCACCTCTATGTTTTTTTTTGGTTTCCAGAAACCTGGCATTTTGACTGATTTTTCCAGGTATCTGCGGGGAGGGCTCTCCCCCATCTCCCCTCCCTCTTCTGATATGCTCAGTAAACCCAAGTTCTGACTCTGTCTGCTTTTTCACACACGTTTTTCCATTGTGGAAGACTTTTGTTCTCCTTTAAGCCACTATTGTAGTTTCAGTCAGAGATGTTTTGTTCTGAGCAATGTTAACTGATATTTGTCTGAAGATAGTTAATACCTAAAAGAGCGGGCCACAATCCACAGCGGTAGCTGACCGTCATGTCCCTCTACCTGTCCAAGGTCTCACACCCTGGCCTCCTGAAGGATTTTTTCCCTTCAGGCTTTCAAAACACGTTTCAATTTTTTTTGTTGTTTTTTTGTTTTTCTATTTTTTTATGCGGTCTTCTTGTTAAACCTTTCAAATTTTTACCAGGTCCTTTTTTGACCTGTTTTTGTTCTTTTGTTTTGCTGCAGGTTATAAAATCATCACACATTTTACTGATGTTTCAAAAGGCTGATGTGTATATGTATCTTTGTGTCCTCCTTGGGTTGGACCATCTCTTACCCATGAGTTATGTTCAAATATCATATGCCTATCATTCTATGATTGAAATATGGCTTTAAAGATAGTTTCTTGTAATGTCAAGGGATAGAATTCCTTACGAAAACGCTGGCTGGCTTTGAAGGTATTCAAATCCTCTGGAGCCGATGTGATGATGGTTCAGGAGACGCATTTCCGCCCAGGGGGTTCCTTTAAATTTGCTTCTAAATTGTTTCCCACAGTTTACATGGCCTCTTCCGTCTGGTAAGGCTGGAGTGGTCATACTAATTAAAGGTTCTTGTCCTATACGGATCTTAGCCTCAACTCTGGACCCCCGGGGGCCGATTTGTTCTCCTGAAGTGTACCCACCTGAATACCTCCTTAACCTTAGCTAATGTCTATGCACCCAATACGGGACAGGTTGGTTTTCTCGCCTGAGTTCTTGATAGGCTGCGTTCTTTTTCTCAGCCTTTCACGATCCTGGGCGGAGATTTCAATATGTGTATGTCTCCCAGTAGGGACAGATATGCTTTATTTTAACAAACCCCTCCTCTCCAAGTTCTTAAATTGTCCACCTCCTTTCTCAAATTAATTCGCTCTCATAACCTTTTTGATGTGTGGAGAGTTAAGCACCCTACAAAGCGTCAATTCACCTTTTTCTCCCCCGACATAAGCTGTATTCTCGATTAGATCATTTTTTAATATTCGCACCATTGCTACCCAACATCTCTCTCTTCGGAGATAGACCCTATTACGTGGTCTGATCATGTCCCCATCACTCTGAGTATGGTGCTCAACGTCGCATCACCCAAAACTTGTCATTGGAGATTCAATTAATCTCTTTTGCGGCATGTCGAAACTAAAGACAGACTTCATTTTCATTTAAATGTAGGCTCAGTCTCTAATACTTCTACTGTATGGGAAGCCCATAAGGCGTTCTTTAGGGGTGAGTGCATCTCAGCTGGCTCACGCTGGAAACGTGACTCAATTCGGCTGAGGTCAGAGCTTGTGGCCCAGCTGGGGAGGGCGGAGGCGCAGCTGCTTCGCCTCCCTACGGTGGGTCGCTTGCGTAAAGTAATTGCTATCCGCAATCGTATTAGGTCTGTGGATACGAATAAAATCTCGAAGTCACTGTTATGGTCTAAGCAAAAGTTTTAGGAGTATGCTGACAAACCACACAGGATGCTGGTCCAAAGGCTTAAGCCCCGACCCTTTTTATCCATCCCTGATCATATAGTACAATTAGATGGCACACCTACATACTGCCCCCAGACCATGTCAGGAGTTTTTGGTGAGTATTATAGTAAACTCTACAACTGCTTGAGCTCGGACTCACATGCCCATTTTTCACAAGACAGACTAGACGCTTTCTTGTCATCTGTACATCTTTCAAAACTTTCAGTAGACCAACGCGCCTTATTAAACCAACCTATTTCTGTTGAAGAACTAACTGAAGTAATCAAACACCTTCCCACACATAAAGCCCCAGGTCCAGACGGCCTTCCATACTCCTATTACAAGATGTTTTTACCGACCCTAACCCCGCATCTGTTATCCTTGTTTTCCTCGTTACTCCAGGGCAAAATACCGCACTCTTCGTTCCTACACGCTTTTGTAACTGTCATCCCTAAACCGGGTAAAGATCCATCCATTCCCGATAACTACCGTCCCATCGCCCTATTAAACTCAGACTATAAAATTTTCACCAAGATATTAAAGAACAGACTCTCCCTACTTCTGCCAGCACTCATTCATAGCGATCAAGTGGGTTTTGTTCCCACGAGACATGCAGGCGACAACACATGTCGTACAATTGACCTTATAGACCTACTCACCAAAACCAAAAATCCCGCTTTAATACTTAGTTTAGACACCCAAAAACCGTTTGATCGCCTTAGTTGGCCATTCGTGTTTGCGATACTAACTCGTTATGGATTCTCGGGCCCCTTTATCCAAGCCCTTTGGGCCTTATATTCGAAGCCTACATCACAAGTTCAACTCTCCTCCCACCTATCACGTCCATTTTACCTCACCAATGGAACGAGACAGGGATGCCCCCCTATCGCCACTGCTCTTTATTCTTAGTTTGGAGCCTTTGGCAGCGGCTATACGGGAAAGCCCTGACATTAGAGCGTTCATCTTCGATACACGGAATATAAACTATCCTTATTTGCAGATGACGTTCTTCTTACTCTCACTCACCCACGCACCTCCTTACCACACCTACATAACATTAACTACCTTTGGTGGCCTCTCAGATTTTAAAATTAATGCTGCTAAAATGGAAGCATTACCCATAAATATTCCCCCTACCCTTCTATCACCCCTCCAAAGCAAGTACAATTATCACTGGTGTTCTCAGTCACTTAAATAGCTGGGGGTTCAAATCACTGCTTCTTATGACTCTGTATAGGGCCAATTTCCCTCCCGTTTTCGGAAATTAATTGCCTCCTGACTCACTGGACCGCCCTGCCCCTTTCCCTCCTAGGGCGTATTAATGTTCTTAAAATGTCTATTCTCCCCAAACTATTATATCTGTTTGAAACGTTACTGGTGACAGTCCCATTGTTGCAGTTGAAATCCCTTCAAAGGAGAAGCCCCTGCTTTATTTGGAATAATGCCTCCCACAGGTTGGCAGGGTCGGTGGTTCTGGCCCAGAAGAGTAGGTGGGATTAGGAGGCCCAGACTTCATTAAATACTATTATGCCTCACACCTGAGAGTTCTTGCCTCCTGGACCTCCAGGAAAGCCCCAAATAGGTGGGTGGAAATAGAAATGAGTGTCACGGCCCTGGTCCACCCCACGGCCTTCCTCCGCCCTTCATATGCCCCAATTACGGAGAATTTGCTTGGCTCCAATGCTGTTCACGTTGTCTATATGGAAAAGATGTTCTGAGCGTTACTCCCCGTCCTCATTATGCCCACCACTCTTGAATATCCTATTCAACCCAGACATTCCAAACAGCCTTTCATATAAACGTATGCTACCATGGACACAGGCAGGATTTTTCCAACTTCGACACTTAGTTAACCCAGTGACACAACATTTATTGACTTTTCCTGATTTGCAAAAATCGCATCAGATTCCCCAAAACCTCTCACTTTCATACTTACAGATTAGACACTTTTTCGCCACCAGATCCCCTTCTTTGACTTTGGAGAAGCCAACAGATTTTGAGGCCCTATGTGCTAAAGGTCCTTATGAACCCCAAATGATCTCTACCATCTATAGAATATTGCAGGAGGCTGTTCCAATGACGGTTAACACCCACCACTACATGAGAAAATGGTCTCAGATCTACAGCATGACATCTCCTTGTTGGACTGGGGGAGCATCTGGGAGCACACTTCCACGATTTCTCGATGTGTGTCCCATAAGGAGACTGCATAAAAAGTCCTGATGCACTGGTATAGGACCCCAGATATTTTGCACGCTCGCAATCGATCAATTTCAAAACAATGTTGGAAATGTAATAATGCTGTAGGCTCTCACTGCCACATTTTTTGGGAATTACCCCCCTGTTCATCAATTTTGACTCAAGGTTCAGAATTTGCTAGAAACACTGGTTGGTGGCCCGTCCCTCTAACGCCCATGCACTATTTGTTAGGTCTCCCTATCCCCGATGTCTCTAAGGCCCTGCGCAGACTGATGTCTTATTTTATTGGCTGCTAAACGGGTCATTCCTAGGCTATGGTTATCCACCTCACCCCCAACCCTCCCACAACTGCTCTCGACTGTCGCTGACATACGTAGATTGGAACATCTGACGGCTGTGGTGGAGGGCACGGAACAGAAATTTTCTAAAATTTGGTGAACATGGGATAACTCGATATTTGGCTCTACAGGCAATGAACTTAATTAGTTATTCTCAGTTGCGTTCATATACCTGTGCAATTATACGCTAAATACTTATCTTTCTATACAGTTATTTATGTAAAGTTATACAGTAGGTCTATGTGGTTTCTATAATTCCTTCACGGATAGGGTAGGAAGATTTTTTTTTTTCTCTTGAATATCTCTTGAACATCTCTCCCCCACTCAAGTCTATAGTTTACTCACATCACTACTCCATTATTTGTACAATTTATGTGTACCTTGTAACTCTCAAAGACAGTGTATACCTGCAATACTTTCAAATGTTAATGTCTTATATGTATCTTCTTTGTATGACTTGCAAAAACTTATAAACAATTTAAAAGAAAAATGTATACAGCCAAACACAGCTGCAGATTGTTAAAATCACTTCCTCTCCATATTCCCAGCCACCTGTTGATGCGGTCCCGGTTTGCGCTCAGGGGATCTTTGGGCCCACTCGTTTCATCAATCAGGAAGCTTTTTTCTTTTAACTCCCCCTTTGTTTGCTGCACTCATCTATCATTTTTGGTCCATCTGTCTATGACCTTTATGGAGACCTTTTTGGAGTCTGATGCTCTGCTGTACATGTGAGTATATGAGCAGCACATGTGTGTCCCTCTTTTTGCCTATACCACCTGTCACAATTGAATTGATATAAATACTGTTTTGGCTTATGTTGTTGTTGAAAATGTATGCATCTCTCTTTTATATTCTAGCTTGCTACATTTAGAATAAAATTGCATATCGGACTATCCCTGAAGGAGTGCATTAAGACTCCGTAACGCGTAGGCCATGTCGAATGCATATGACCTACTGCTCTATATCTAAATTTTGAATGCGTATATCTCTGATTTCTCGGGAACATTACGCATTCAAAAGCGATTTATACTGAGAGTCTCTAAGTACATGAGTGTATGAGCACAACGCTGTTTTTTTTTTTTTTTTTTTTTATACTTTTTTGATAATTGTTTAATAAAAATACTTTATACTTTACTAAATTGTATGTCTTACAGTCTATGCCTATAAAGTTCCGCCCTTTGAGGGGAAATTTTGTACTATATTCAAGATTGGGATGTTGGCCAGTACATAGCAAATCTTTTTAGAACCTCCATTTTTTTTTTTATATAGATCGCTCTCTTGGGACCCCGGCCTGGATCTGCCAGCAGGAACTCTGTGTGTTGCGGCCGAGTCGTGGCCTGTGAAAGTCATCAAGCGAGTATTCAGAGGGACATCTGCAGACAGCATCGCCTCCCTATCTGGCAGTGGTTTGGAGGCTGTTCCTGCGCCATCCATGCTACCTGCATATCAGATCCGGGTGGGCCACAGTGCAGTGTGATGGAGGTCAGACACCATCCCCTGAGCCAGGACCTGGAGGGAGATCCTGAAAAGCCATCGATACCTGCAACCTCAATTACAGTATCGGTGAGCGGGCACCTGCCCATTTAATCCCATAGACACTGTATACAGACAACATTGTCTTTGTTCACATTTCTGGAACTTGTAGTACCACCAGATACAGCCTCATTTAATCCCATAGACACGGTAAACGGACATATGTGCTTTCGCTCACATCCCTGTCATCAGTAGTTCTACAGGATACAATACCATTAAGCAAACATACACTGTAATTACTTGTGCCTAAGTTACACAGGAAGAGTCTGCATCCTATTTTGACCAGCAGCATACCAGCTAAATTGCTCTGCACTATCATACAGGATTGTTTCATCCGCAATTCTTTATGTGCTAGCTGAAGACCTGCAGAATTCATCTTTATTACAGAGTTACCTATAACCCCTTTTTGTCCTTCCCCAATCTTCACAAGTGATGAGTGTTGTTTAACTCAAGGGGTCTGCTTTCAGCTATCTGGGACTCTGCTTAAAAGGAGCCAGTCAAGTTATAAATACAACAGTTTGCTGGATGTTTTGCTATTTGCCTAGTGTTAAGTGCCTGTGGACTGAGGATACAGAAAGGAGTGGTCTGACATAGTCAACAAAGGGCCAGTCCCCTGCCTTTCTGCTGCCTGTTCACATAGGTATCAATGACTGAACCAGGGTTTGTCTGTATTTAACCACATTGTACTTCTTTGCATTTTGCCTTACTAACAGAAATCCTTAAAGAGGAGTTCCACCCAGGGGCTCCATTAAAAAAAAAAAAAAATTAAGTCAGCAGCTACAAATACTGCAGCTGCTGACTTTTAATTGGACACTTACCTGTCCCTGGGTCCAGGGATACGGGGGATCGAAGCCCCGCTCGTCGGCGCCGGCATTTCAACTGTGGGCGCCGGGCTGTGGCTTCACAGCCTGGCACCCACTGCGCATGCGCGAGCGGTGCCGCGCGCCGTGATTGGCCGCTCAATCACCTGGGACCTGTAATGGGTCCCGGATGATTGACAGGAGGGAGGGAGCAGAGCCAAGCCCTTCCTGTGCCGAGGGGGAAGTGATGTCACCAGCCCAGGCAAAGGAAGAGGCAGACTACGTGGGACCACCTAGCAACAGGCATTTAGAGGTAAGTAAAAAAAAAAAAAAAAAAAATATCCAAATTTTTTTGGGGTTTTTTTTTTAGAATTTTTCAGGTATTTTTGGTTTTTTTGGTGGAACCCCACTTTAACTTGTATAATTGTATTTATTACTAGTGATGTGTTGCCTTAGATAAGATATTCACTTGATGTACACGTTTAATGTTACTCATTTCTGCAATTCATGCTATAGTAAACAAAGCTGAATTCTTTCATCAGCACTGTTTAAGTCTCTTACTACTGGTGTTAACGGGTAATGATGACTGAACCCAGGGTGTCAGAGGTCTTGCAGAATCGGGGCAACCAGTGGGGGTACAGATTCTACCAGCGCCCCTCACGAGGATAGCGCTACACACGCCACAACCTAAAAAACACACCTCAAAATAGATCATTTCCTCTACACCATTTCCCCTTTAAGCACTTCCCATTAGAGCAACACTTTCATGGGTATTTATCAAGCATTCTTGAAGCTTTTTCAAAGCTTCATAAACACAACAAAAACACTTCATAAACATATCATAAATGCTATAGGTGTGTTAATGCCTCATTCTTAACAAATTGCTGCCCGCCAAATAGCAATATGACGTCAGCAAAGCGATTGTGATATCCTGTCCGGACGTCATATGACGTCACCAGGATATTAAGCCATTGCGCACCCCCGGGGGCGTGCATCGCGGCGATCATTGTTGCAGTATGTCAGTTTGACATGCCACAATTCCGATCTAGGTAAAGAGTCTCTGACAGAGACTCTTTACCATGTGATCAGCCATGTCCAATCACAGCTGATCACGATGTAAACAGGAAGATCGGCTTTTACTCACTCACGTCTGTCAGACGCAAGTAGAGGAGAGCCGATCGGCTGCTCTTCTGATGGGGGGGTCTGTGATGATTGATCATCAGCGCAGCCCCCACCCCCGAGGATGCCCACACTGGACCACCAGGGACATCACTGATTGACAGGCATTGTTTGGCACTGATTGGCATCCATCAGTACCATCCATTAATGTACATCAGAGCCACCTATCAGTGCCCATTCATGCTGCATATCAGTGCCACCTATCAGTACCGCCTACCAGTGCCCATCATCAGTGTCGCCTTATCAGTGCAGCCCCATCAGTGAAGGAGAAAACGTACTTATTTACAAAGTTTTGTAACAAACAAAAAAAAATTTTTTTCTTCAAAAATTTTTCGTCTTTTTATATTTGTTTAGTAGAAAATAAAAATCCCAGAGGTTATCAAATACCACCAAAAGAAAGCTCTATTTGTGGGAACAAAATTATAAAAATGTGGTTTGGGTAGTGTAGCATGACCGCACAATTGTCATTCAAAGTACAACAGCGCTGAAAGCTGAACATTGGACTGGGCAGGAAGGTGTACAAGTGCCCTGTATTGAAGTGGTTAATAAGCAACACACGTGATTAAGCCCTAAGAGAAAAAAGTGCTGCTTCCTAGATTGGACAACAAAAGCATGTCAAGTGAAAGCTTCATCTCTCTCTCTCATTCCCTAGATTAATGCAGCGTGGTGACAATACAGTGACAATACAGTGCTGTGAAAAAGTTTTTGCCCCCTTCCCGATTTTTATTTGCATATTTCTCACACTTAGATTCAGATCGTCAAACAAAATTTTACACAAAGATAACCCGAGTAAATACAAAATGCAGTTTTTAAATGATGGTTTCATTTATTAAGCAAAAAAGTTATCCAAACCTGCCTGGCTTTATGTAAAAAAGTAATTGCCCCCTAAACCTAATAACTGGTTGTGCCACCCTTGGTGGCAATTGCAATCAAGCGTTTGCGATAACTGGCAATGAGTCTTTCACATTGCTGTGGAGCAATTTTGTTCCACTATTATTTGCAGAATTGTTTTAATTCAGCCACATTGGAGGGTTTTCCAGCATGAACGGCCTGTGTAAAGGTCATGATACAGCATATCAATTGGATTGATATGTGGCCACTCCAAAACCTAAATTTTGCTTTGTTTGAAACATTTGGAGGTTGACTTGCTGTTGTGTTTTGGATCATTGTCCTGCTGCATAACCCAAGTACACTTGAGCTTGAGGTCACGAACTGATGGCCAGACATTCTTTAGGATTTTCTGGTAGAGCTCAGAATTCATGGTTCCATCAATTATGGTAAGTAGTCCAGGTCCTGAAGCTGCAAAGCAGCCCTAGACCATCACGCTACCATCACCATGTCTGACTGCTGGTATGATGTTCTTGTTATGAAATGCTGTATTCGTTTTATGCCAGATGTAATGGGACGTACACCTTCCAAAAAATTAAATTTGTCTCATCAGTCCACAGAATATTTGCCTCTTGGGGATAATCAAGATGTTTTTTGGTAAATGTGAGATGAGCCTTTGTGTTCTTTTTGGTCAGCAGTGGCTTTGGCCTTGGTACTCTCCCATGGTTCCCTTTTTTGCCCAGTCTCTTTCTTATTGTTGAATCATAAACACTGATCTTATCTGAGGCAAGTGAGGCCTGCAGTTCTTTAGCTGTTCTGGGTTCTTTTATGACCTCTTGGATGGGTCGTTGTGCTCCTGGAGTCATTTTGGTTGGCCAGCCACTCCTGGTAAGGTTCACCACTGTTCCAAGTTTTCACCATTTGTGGATAATGGCTCTCATCATGGTTCGCAGGCATCCCAAAGCCTTATGCCCTATACACACGATTGGCTTTGCCATCGGAATAAACTCTGAAGGTTTTTCTGACGGAATTCCGCTCAAGCTGTCTTGCATACACCCGGTCACACCAAAGTCCGACCGTCAAGAACGCGGTGACGTACAACACGTACGACGGCACTAGAAAAAGGAAGTTCAATAGCCAATGTGCCACCCTTTGGGCTCCTTCTGCTAATCTCGTGTTTATCTCGTGTTAGTAGAAGTTTGGGGAGAGACGATTCGCACTTCTCAGCTTTCGTGCTTTTCAGCTTTTGTGCTTTTCAGTCCGTTACTGCTCTTTAGTTTTTGCTTGTGGTTTTGGATCTGCTTTTCAGTGCGTGTAGTCAGTTCGCATCTGTTTTACAGTGTGTTCTTGTCCGCGTGTTTCTAATTTTCAGCTCGCTCTTCACAGGCCTTGCTGTTCTTCAGTGCTGTTAGTTCGTTCTGACCAGCCGATGGTTTGGAAGCCATGTTGCAGGTATGTACTCGTCGTAGAGTTTGTGCTGTGTGGGGGGCTTGGTGTTGGGGTTCATACTTGGACCCAAGTCCAGTCCATGAACAGGGTGGGGAGGAGTTCATGGACCAAGAATTGGTTACTCCAGCGTGACCAAATCTCTCATATGCCTTTGCTTCATGAGATCCAGGAGAATAATCCTGATGATTTCAGGAACTTTCTCAGGATGACGGACCCCGTTTTTCACCGTCTGTTGGCTTTGCTGACCCCTTTTATTAGCAGGCTGGACACCTGCATGTGGCAAGCCATCACTCCGGAGCAGAGGCTAGTCGCCACGTTGCGGTACTTGGCAACTGGGAGAAGTCTGCAGAACCTCAAGTTCTCGACAGGCATCTCCCCCCAGGCTCTGGGGATCATTATCCCAGAGACCTGTTCTGCTATCATTCAGGTCCTGCAGAAGGACTATATTAAGGTAAGATTTCTCCTTTAACATCACATTATATGTATTTATTGTTTGCTAATGTATTGTATTTCTTTCATCATTCCCTAATTACCATGATTGTAATATGCTGTGAATGTCCCCTTTATCCTCATGCATGCTGGAAGTTTTTAATGCACCTTTTTTGGCCTACATGCATATTTGCCTTCACTAACCTCCCCAGCATGCTATCCTGGGCCCATATACACCTAGCCTAGTCACTTAATGTATTTTGTACTGCTTTACCCTAAACACCCCCTAAAATGTGTACAAATGTTATTGTTATCCTTAAATTCAGGCAGAGTGCCAGAGGCTTTTTTTGGGTCCCAAACCCATTTAAACCCCCCCTTAAAATTTTTTCAATGGGCCACCGGGGGGGGGGGGGGGAATCTGATAAGTGGACCTTATATTTTAGTCTTTAAATACTCCTTAAAATAAATGGTATACTGATATGTTGGCCAAGAATGTTTTTGTGTAATCTGCTTGCAATGTTATGTGCAAAACTACTCATTTTTTTATTTCTGGTTTGACCACAGTTTCCTTCAACGCCACAGGAATGGCAGACTGTGGCCTCCCATCTTGCTGACCCTTGGGACTTTCCCAACTGTGGAGGTGCTATAGATGGGAAGTACATCCACATCGTGCCACCACCCCATTCGGGGTTTTACTATTACAATTATAAGGGTTTTAATAGTATAGTGTTGATAGCGGTGGTGTCGGCACAATATGAGTTCCTCTATGTGGACATGCGATAGAATGGCCGGATGGAGGAGTGTTTGCCCAGACCAGAGTTCTACCAACGTCTCCAGAATGGTGGCCTGGCATTGCCACCTGCTGTGGACAACATTGAAGGACTCCCGTTCGTCTTTATTGCTGATGAGGCCATTCTCCCAGAGGACCCTCACCCCTGGAGAGGAGAGTTTTTAACTACCGGCTAGCCAGAACTAGAAGAGTCGTTGAGAATGCCTTCGGGATAATAGTCAGCCGGTTCCCCCTGTTTCTGACAGCAATACATATGGTGGACTACAAAATGAACCACATCATCTTATCCTGCTGCATATTGCACAATTTTTTAAGGAAAAATTCCCAAAATTATGTTGCCTCAGTTGGGCCTGAGGCCGGACTTCCTGCGAATCCCCTGATAGGCCTGGATACTGGCTGTCCTGGCTTGGCACCCCAAAGTGCCAGTGAAGTTCGGCAGAAATATGTAAATTATTTTACGGGTAGGGGGGCCATTGCTATGCCAGACAATGTCTAAATATTTAAAAAAAAAAAATTCTGATAAAATCTAGAATTTTCTTTATTGCTTGTGTTTCCTTTTAGCCGTCTCCTAGTGCACTTGTAGTGCCAAGTGTATTTTGCTTTAGTAAATAAGCCCCATTGTCACTGTAAACACAAAATTACTTACAAAACTGGTATTGAGCATTGAGATTATCAAACTTTTTACTCTGTGCACATTCACATGTGCGTTATAAAAAATTTTTGGAAAATAATTTTTTTTTCTCAAGTTTTTTGCAATTTTTTTTTTTTTTTGGTATAAACAGGCATGTTTCAAAACATAACATACACAACTCTGGAACTTACAAAGTTCAACGTAGAAAAAAATGAAGGCAATATCAGACATTATAGTATGTTCAAAATGTGTTGATATTGCCTTCATCAGATGAGGGGATATGACCCCTGTAAAAGCCAAATTTTGAAGATGCACACAATTTGGGAGTCAAAATGGGTATTTCCCTCCTGATCCCATGCTTAATGTCAACATGTGCCATTTCCCATCATGGGGGATCAATGGATGTGTTTTGGAGGAGCAACCCCTTCCTCTCACCTACTAGAGTTAAGAGGAAGGGGTTGCACCCACAAAACGCGTACGTTGATATCCCCTGATGGCAGATAGCATGTGTTGACACACCGTGTGCATCTTCAAAATTTGGCTTTTGAAATGTAAAAAAAAAATTTTTGTTTAGTACAACAAATGGTAAAATGGTGGCATTTGGAAGATATTTAGATTCTCCCCAACATTCTCTCCACCATGATGTCCTGGATTAGCCTTTGCGCACTGTCACTTGTGAAATGTTCAGCTTGCTCTTCCACAACCAGCACATCACCTAAAAATTTGAGTAAAAACATGTATTATAAATATGCAGGCATACATATATTACTTGAAGCTGGGGTGTCAGACACTCACCTGTTGGGGTGACAAGTTCGCCAACTTCCTCCACCTCTCCTTCCTCCAGATCCTCGGGGTGTGGTGTTGTGTTGAGTTGAGTTCCCCTTCTTTCTGAGGTGTGGGGTTCCTGGTGTCCTCTGAGTGGTGTCCTCCGAGTATTTTCTCCCCTATGAGAATGAAACAAAAGGTATACTTAGCACACAGATATTTGAGTCCAGAAATATGAATATGAAACATTGCTGGGAAGTGGGGTGTCTGTTTTGGGCAGAGTTCCAAGCTGAAGACATGATTTTTTACCTTACCAAATCTGGAATACTTACCTTTTTGTGAAAATTTTCACACATGGAGACACCCCAAGTATCCAGTTCTTGTGTCCCACACTAGTGCTCCTGAGTCCAGATGTGTAAACAGCTGCTGAGTGTCCTCTCCTTACATTACACAATCAAGCTTGCATTTCATTCTAGTTACAAACACATCTAGACAGCAATGTACAAAATGTATTTTTATACAAATAGGCATGACCAAATGTATTTAACCTTTATCTGCCCAAAACATCGTACTTAATGAGCGAACAATGTTTCCTACGACCGATTACTGTACCCATGAACATGAAAGTCGCCATTTTAAACTGTACAATAGTAAACTTACTTTTTAGAAGCACTCTTGATTCTTCTATACTGATCCTGCTCCCTTTTCAGGTCTGACCAGCGTTTCCTCAATTGCTCCTTGGATCGTCATACCCCAAAATTTCTGTGCAGACTCTTCACAGCTTTAGTCATGATCTTGGCCTTTCTCACATTTGTGTTTAGGTACGGTCCATGCTTCCCATCATAGTCGTTCCTAGTTGTTAACTAGATGTTTCAATTGCTAACAAATTAAGGATTTAAAAAACAGATTTACATATCAATAGACAGTAGTGGCCAAAAATGTTTGGGACAAGAATGAAAAATGCTGGGGTCAGAATGATAGTCTTCTCTATTCATTAACATTCAATTTGCAAGTCATGAGCTGGAAAATTGTGTGTGATTGATGAACCAAAAACTAAAACTATGTCCCTTTTTTTATACACAGGATGAGCTCAGCCAGGAGGAGGGTCTGGAAAGTGGCACACAGGAGGAGGCCGTGCCCAGTGTCAGCCAGGAGGTGGCCATGCCCAGTGTCAGCCAGGAGGTGGGCGGGCTCAGTGGCCTCACCCAATCACAGGTGCCTCCCCTCCGCCTTCCAACAAAAAGGCCCAGGAAGGGGACGATCACAGAGGAGGCAGCACTGGGCCTCATTAGGGAAGCAAGTGATGTCCTCAGAAGCCCCCCGACGTGGAAGAGGCCTATGGCTGCTATCTAGCCATTAGATTGCAGAAATTGGAGGAGGGCCAACGCTTCCTTTGTGAGGGAATTTTTGCTCAGGCTCTTCAGAAGGGGTTGAGGGCCCAGCTGACTGAGAACAGCCAGGTATGTAAGCTCGCCCATCCTCCTCCTCCACCTGCCACAAGTCCACCACCAGAGCGACAGCCTCCAAGGAAGGCTGCAGGGAAGCGTGGAGGGAAGGCTGCAGTGAAGAGAAGAAAGTGATAGCCTGGTTTCAGTCTGGTCTGACGGAAGACGCAGGCTGGTGTAGCACCACAGCCTGGAGACATAGATATAATCTGCTGCTGGTCCTGATCTCTGGGAGTCCTGGACCAGATTGGGCTCCAAATTATACAGACTCCTCAAGCTAACAATTTTATTTTCCACAGACTTGATGTCTGCCCTGGGAGCCAAAAGGCTTCGTAAATTTCAAAAGGTTCTCCAGTGTTGCCTCTTTGTTACTCAGAATAAATGGAGATTTTTTTTTCACAAATACTTGCCTATGTGTTTTTCTACAAAAAGGACAGTTTGTGAGTAGGCAGGTACATTTCAAAAATACATCAAATTAACAAGGGACACCAACCTCTTTGAGGTTAAAAAATACAAGATAATAATGGTGTTGTGGTAACTTGACACACAAAAAAAAAATATTATGGAGATTACTAGAAAATTTTTCAATAATCCAAAAAAAATTAGATCTGGATGAAATAAAAAAAAAAAAAAAATGATGACTACAAAAAATAAAATTTGAAAAATTTCTGGAGATCTGAATTTAAAAAAAAAAAAGGTTCATGAGATCACGAGAAATAAATAAAGTTTGTGAGAACTCTAAATATCAGCAGCAAAAAAAACTTCATTCTTCTAGCATTATAAAGCACAAAAGAATGTGCTGCATTAAAAGAACAAAGAATTTGCAGCGCGGGGAATGTGCTATCTCCATTACGAATGCTAGTTTTACCAGACCGAGTGCTTCAGTTTCGTACTTGCTTCAGAGCATGCGTTGTTTTTGGTACGTCGGAACAGCATACAAACGAGCGGTTTATCCAATAGTAATTTTTTCTGTCGGAAAAATATAGAACATGTTCTCTATCTAAGTCCGTCTGAATTTTCGACGGAAAAAGTCAGATGGGGCATACACACATATACGATGAAAATCTGCCATGGGACTTTTTCTGACGGAAATTCCGCTCATGTGTACGCAGCATTAGAAATGGCTTTGTAATCCTTTCCAGACTGATACATGTCAATGACATCTGTTCTTGAATTTCGTTAGATCACGGCATGATGTGTTGCTTTTTGAGATCTTTTAGCGTACTTCACTTTGTCAGACAGCTTCTATTTAAGTAATTTTTTGACTCAATGGGTCTGGCAGTAATCAGGCCTGGGTGTGGCAAGTGAAATTTAACTCAGCTTTCCAAAAAAGTGTGGTTAAATCACAGTTCATTCATGATTCAGCATGGGAAGGGGCAATTACTTTTTCACAAAGGGCCAGGCAGGTTTGAACAGCTTTTTTCCCTTAATAAATGAAATTATTATTTAAAAAATGCATCTTGGATTTACTCGGGTTATCTTTGTGTAATATTCAAATTTGTTTGATGATCTGAATCATTTAAGTGTGAGAAATATGCAAGAAAAAAAAAAAAAATCAGGAAGTGGCAAATATTTTTTCACAGCACTGCAAGTCACCAATAGCAGCTAAAAGCCAAATGTAGTGTATGTGTCCTCAGCTTTAGAAAATGTATGTTGTCAGATAGCGCTGTTGACAAAAAAAGGTGAGCAGTACAAGTGTGCACAGGCAATGTGGAGGGGGATTGAACCACCTGTGACCACCTGCAGAGACAGCCCCAAGGTGGTATTGTGTTGCGTTTGTTACAATATGATTTTTTATATATTAATCAGACATAAGATACATGGGACAAAATTACAATAGTGAGTTGGTCAGTTTTTTGGCTTGAGTAGATTTCTCAAACAAATGCTGTTTAATACAATGGGTATTGTATTGTTACAGTTTTCAACAGGCTACTGTCTCTATAGCTACAGTACACAAGTAAGATTTACTTGTTTGAGGTTCTTTCAGCTCTCAAACTGAAAGAATGACTGTTAGATTACTGTCAGGTGTTGGCTTGAGTAGACAATGGGTTTTCAACAGTCCATTGTTTCTACAGCTACAATAAACAGGTAGGTTTTCTGTTGTTTGGTAACTATGGTAAACAGCCTGACACATAAAACGGGTGAGAAGAGACACACACACACACACACACACACCCACCCCATCATGCTTTGAAGATCAGAAGCTGCCACTCATGATACAAGAACAGTGCCTGGTGTCCAAGAAGTATCGTTGCCAATGGAGATCACGAACATACAGTAACAGAAGAGAAGTAACTTTTAAGTGTATTTGTACTGATATAGACCATAGGCTGTTCATTTGCTAGGCATTTTGCTTGTTATAGATATCTATCAGTCTTGTATTATATTCCTAAGATTGTAATAGTTCTGCATTTACAGCATCTTTGTATAGTAAAAGCACATTTTACACACTGCAGAAATCTCAGCTTCCTTGCTTATACCACTGAGTAACCTTGCTAGATAGACGCAAGCAAAACATTTGGGGGCTCTGCCGTGATCTGTGCTATAATTCAATTGAAGCAAACCTGTTTTTCTGTAGTGTGTTGTGTAGCTTGTGCTAGGTAAAATGCTGCGTAAGCTGTTTAGGAAAAGCAAGGCTGCAGAGGGTTCTGGTGGCCAGAAGGAAGTGTGCAGCTTACCTATCTGGGCCAGAGACAATGAGTGTTTGTCTCTTGCTAAAGAATTTGTGAAGTATGCTTCTCCCTTGAAGCTTACTTGGGGTGATAAAGTCTCAGATCATTTTGTAGATTTTAGCCTTTAGGGGTTGGATTGAAGTGAAAAAGAGAAGAGGACAGTGTCCACAGTGGGCTGGTATTTTCTTCATGCTATTTAAAAAAGAGAGAAGGCAGAGGCAGAAGTTAAGGTATTAAAAGACCAGCTAGCAGTTGCTTCAGAGTGTGTATGTTCAACTCCTAGTTGGGCTGATGATTTGCAAGAGCAGTGTGCAGCCCTCATGACCAAATCAATTAATACCGTAAGGAAAAGGAAGGGCTGAAAACCTGTTAGTAAACTCAGGGTACGTGCCATTGTCACATCCCAAAATTGGGATTGTGAGGATGTGCTCTCCTCAAATGATAGTGGGGATGAGGAGATAGAGTTTGATATTTCGCATGATGATCTGCTAGTGGGAAAGAACATGATAGAGAGGATATGGCAGATGGGGAGGTGCATTATCGAAACCCATGATCTGCTAGTGGGAAAGAAAAAGTATGTCAGACCTCCCATTATCAAGCATAGGAAACGGCAACATGATAGAGAGGATATGGCAGATGGGGAGGTGCATTATCGAAACCCCAGATGTTGAATTTGAAGAAGTACGGGAGTTTACACAAACTGAACTCCATGAGCTTGCAAAACAATACAAACAAAGGTCTGGGGAGCCCCTATTGAGTTGGCTCCTACGCTTATGGGATGAAGGGGCGGACAGTGTTGTTTTGTCAGGTAAGGAAGCTGTGACTATGGGAGTGTTAACCAATAATCCACAATTGCGTCAGGCAATGCGAAAAGCCTGAGAGTTTAGGGTGAATTTTTCACTGTTAAAACTCGTGAGAGATGGTATAGTCCGAGTATACGCTAGTCCTACAGACCTGGAAAATACCTACTCATGGAGATCAATAGGAGAGGGTATTTCCAGGTTACACGAGATGGGTTGTATAACCGGATTAAATACATTTCCAGAATGGATGGGTCCAGATATGGAACACTTTACGTCTGCTCTGCGCTCTAAGCTGATGAAGTCTGCACCATTTAATCTCAGGGCTCCATTATTGTCCTTGTTGGGAGGCCTGGGATTATACAGCAAGATTCATGAAGCCACAACCCTTTTAAGCCAGTTGGGGGAGATAGAGGAGACTAAAACAAAACCTGTCGGGGAAGTAGATAAGGTTAAGGCCAGACAGGAAGAATACAAGCACAAAAGAACAGAGAAGAAATGGAATGGGGTAGAGAAGACAGGAGGTGAAGAGAAAACCAGGCTAGTTATTTCTAGGAAAGAAATATGGGTGGACCCATTAAAGGCAGGAGTACCTAAAGATGAGATAGATGGGATTTCTACTGCAGAAATGCTGAAGAGGTGGAAACATTTAGTAGGGAAAATGTCAGGGTTAGAAACACTACTCCTAGAGAAGAGAACATCAGCCTAGACTTAGAGAAAACAGAACAGACCCCTCCTGTTAGCCCCAAACCAATTCCCAAAACTGAACATGAATCCAAACCCAAATCCCTTTATCCTGGGGAGGAGTTAGAGAGAATCAGAAAAGGGGATTGGGAGGTTTCTTATCCTTTATGAAGGGAAGGTGAGTCTCCTGTAATAGCCGTGAGGGCAGTGACAGCAGGAGACCGACGCCCATAGGCACCTGTCACTGTATGGTGGGGGAAGTCATCTTCTCCTACACATGTAATGGCTTTAGTTGATAGCGGAGCCGAAGTTACACTTTTGAAAGGAAATCCTTCCCATCACAAAGGAGAATTGATTTATGTAGAAGGTTTGGGAGGGCAAACTACACCAGCAGTTAGGATATGGGTGAAATTGGCTATTGGCTCTGGATCAGGATTTATGACAAATGTTTTGGTATTAGAGTTACCCGAAAATATTCTTGGGATAGATGTACTTCAAGGTCAGTCAATTCAGACTGAAAGAAGTACATTCACATTCGGGTATCCTGATAAAGAGTATCTGGTAAGGGCGGTGAAGGCTGTGGTCAGAGGTCATGCAAAATGGACCCCTGTCTACATTCCTCCACCAGAGAAGCCAGTCTGTCTCAAGCAGTACAGACTTCCTGGAGGCCACAAAGAAATTGGGGAGACCATTCAAGAATATTTGAGAGTAGGGATCCTTAGACCTGCTGTAAGTCCTTTCTCGTCTCCGGTGTTTCCAGTAAAGAAACCTGATGGGACATATAGAATGACTGTGGATTACAGAGGTCTAAACAAAGTGGTACCTCCATTGAAGTCAGCAGTACCAGATATGATCTCAATTGTTGGGAAAATTGCTAAAGATGCAGGAGAATATCATGCTGTGATAGACCTGGCTAATGCTTTCTTTTCAATTTTGATAGACCCAGAGTGTCAAGACCAGTTTTCTATGGTGTGGGAAACCCGCCAGTACACTTTCACCGTGCTTCCTGAAGACTATGTTCATTCTCCAACGATTTGTCATGGACTGATTGCCCAAGATTTAAGTACCCTGAGTTTGAAAGTCACTGTGTTTCACTACATTGATGACATCATGATCTCTGGAACAAAAGAAGATGTAACTGAAGCACTGCCCATGCTGATACATCACATGGAGAACAGAGGGTGGGCTGTCAACAAAGAAAGTCCAATGACCTGCCACTGAAGTGAAAATCCTGGGAATGATGTGGACTGGGCCACAGAGGCAAAAACCCGGGGACAGTTGTGCAAACTATCCAGGCTCTGTCGCCCCCTACTACCAAAGAGGAGGCACAGAAGTTCATTGGAGTTGTGGGGTTCTGGAGATCGTTCATCCCACATCTTGGGCTGATTCTGAGGCCTATATATAATGTCACCAGAAAAAAGACTGAGTTCTCATGGGGTTCAGAGCAGCGGACTGCATTCCTGGCTGCTAAAGAAGCTATTTTGCAGCATCAGGGATTAGGACCCGTGAGACAAGGACACCATTTCAGCTGGATGTAGTGGAGAAGAATGGTACCATATCTTGGAGTCTATGGCAGCCAAATGAAAAGTAAGGACCGAGAGCAATACCCATTGGATTTTGGTCCAAACAACTGACAGGAGCACAGAAGAGAAAAAAACGCCCCTAGGGAAGTACCTGTTTGGGGCCTACACAGCACTTCAACATGTAGAGACCATTACACAGTCACCATCCATACTGCATTGCCAATAGCAGGATGGGTGAGAGATAATGGACTGACCACTAGGTCAGCTGTAGCCCAGAACCAGACACTGATGAAATGAAAGTGGTACATTCAAGAAAGAAGGGGTATTGCAGCTGGGGATGTTAGAGACATTTCAAAACAGTTGGCAGGGCTTGTTACTTTTACCAGCACCCGGCCAGAAGAAGAAAATCCTGTGCTGTAGTCATCCCCCATTCAAGAGGTTCCACCCTTTGAGTCTCTGTCAGAAGACATGAAGGAGTCAGCGTGGTTCACTGATGGTTCAGCCATAGTCACCTCGTCTGGGCGTAAATGGACAGCAGCAGCCTACAACCCAAGTACAGACACAGCCCTGCAGGAAGGAAAGAATAATTAATGTAATTATTACAAATTAATTACAAACCGCACTCCCTCTAAAGTGCCAGTACAAATAGTTAGCAATCACAAAATTGTTGCAAAATTTGTGTAGAGATCTCACAAAAGACAGAGAAATAGTGTCCATGGTGACAACCATAAATGACTTTAAGCTAAAGTCCAAAAAACAAAAAACACAAAAACAGGAAGCATCAAAGTGTTGAAATGTCAAGCAGTGAAAGCACAAAATCCAAATTCAAAACAAATAGTGTTCATAAATTGGTGTAAGTATTCAAGACTTCTGGATAAATTTTCTTAACCGCTTCAGCCCCGGAAGAATTTACCCCCTTCCTGACCAGAGCACTTTTTGGGATTCGGCACTGCGTCGCTTTAACTGACAATTGCGCGGTCGTGCGACGTGGCTCCCAAACAAAATTGACGTCCTTTTTTTCCCACAAATAGAGCTTTCTTTTGGTGATATTTGATCACCTCTGCGGTTTTTATTTTTTGCGCTATAAACAAAAAAAAGCGACAATTTTGAAAAAAAAAAACTTTTTGCTATAATAAATATCCCCAAAAAATAATAATTAAAAAAACAATTTTTTTCCTCAGTTTAAGCCGATACATATTTTTGGTAAAAAAAAAAAAAAAAATCGCAATAAGTGATTACTGATTTTTATTGTGACTGCGATATTATGGCGGACGCATCGGACATTTTTTACACATTTTTGGGACCATTGTCATTTATACAGCAATCAGTGCTATAAAAATGCACTGATTCCTGTGTAAATGACACTGGCAGTGAAGGGGTTAACCACTAGGGGGCGGGGAGGGGTTAATTCAGTACTAGGGAGTGTTTTCTAACTGTAGGGGGGATGGGCTAGCTGTGACACGTCATTGATCTCTGCTCCCGATGTCAGGGAGCAGAGATCAGTGAATCTGTCTCTCCGTGAGGCGATCCGACTCACGGAGCTCCCTGCCGGCGCGTGTGCAATAACTGCTGTCTGTAAAAACAGATAAAAGTAATTAGAGTATCGGTTATGATTGGTTAAAAGCAAGAAGCCAGAACCGATCATCCCATACTTACTAATGAGACCAAGGCTACTGACACAGAACCCAGACAGGGGTCGGCGGAGGGCATCTCCCCCGGGAGCTGAAGAGGCTGAGGACCCAACCAGAGGACCGAGGCCAGGCATGGGGGGGCAGCATGGCAAGTGGGAGAAAGAAAGAGGAGAACAAGAACCCCAATTGTTCCCAAATGTACTGCAGGGCAACTCACTGTATAAAAATATAAATATAGAGTAGTATAAGATGAAAGGGTTTGGAAGCATGGGATATACATAATGGCATCAAATGCAAGGTATGCTAGTAAATAGGGTCAAAGATAATAACATTGGTATTGTCATGAAAGTATAAAGTATATGCTACTTGCATAGTATGCATAGGGTGGCCCGCAGAACAGAGAGAAGAAGAAGGGTACAGAGTGAAGGAATGAAAAAGAAGGGAAAGAAAAAGGGGGAGAAGAAAAGGAGAAAGCAAGGGGAGGTGAAGTGAAAGGTGGCAGGAATGAGGAACAGAAAAAGAAGAAGAAAGGAAAAGGGAGCAGGACCAGGAGAAAGGAAAAGAAAGAAAGTGGGAAAAGTGGGGGGAAATGAAGCGCAGTGAGAGGAAGGACAAACATATAAAAGATGTGATGAACTGGAAAAGAACTTCCATGTGAAAGGAAGGAGGAAGTGAAAAGTGTGTAATGGGGAGAGTCAATAAGACATGGCAAGTGTGGATAAGTACACTGTGGGATGCAAGTATAAATGTTGAAGTATGTAGATAAAATGCCTACCAGTCTAGTGAAGCGTCCCGACTAGGTGTTGGTGAAGGATGGTGAGGAAAAGGTTTGCCATACTGACACCCCCCCGCCTTGTACCCGGACATCCGCCGAGTTCTCCGCCCCTAGCGTCATGCGTCAGGCGGAGCAAAGGAGACCGCAACGCACCCGCCATGAAGAGGCAGGCACTCGCGATCTCCAACCACCGCCTGGATGACACATCCCGCCCAGCCTGGAGGGGGATACCGCTAAGTTGCAGGCATCCCCAGGTGGGCGTGGAAAGGCATGTTCTCCTCTTTCTTTCTCCCACTTGCCATGCTGCCCCCCCATGCCTGGCCTCGGTCCTCTGGTTGGGTCCTCGGCCTCTTCAGCTCCCGGGGGAGATGCCCTCCGCCGACCCCTGCCTGGGTTCTGTGTCAGTAGCCTTGGTCTCATTAGTAAGTATGGGATGATCGGTTCTGGCTTCTTGCTTTTAACCAATCATAACCGATACTCTAATTACTTTTATCTGTTTTTACAGACAGCAGTTATGCACATCAGCCCCTGATGAAGCGAGGAAAGCTCGCGAAACGCGTCGGGTTAGAGATGTACTATGCATACCTGTATTACATGTATTACTATTATATTATGGCTATGTTTTAGGATTACTATGCAATGTTGCTGTTTTATGAACCTGTTCACCCATGCTCATGTCCTATTATGGATTATACTGTTGTTTTCAATAATATATTTGTACCTCTATATCTGTTTACCCTCTGATCACCATTTACACCTCATTTAAAGTCCCATGGGCGACATTCGTATTTTTCTGTTTAAATCAGGAACAATGGGTGGATGTAGATGGACCCTCGGATGGGGATTGGTCATAAAAAGACCGTTAATGCCATAGATGGGAAAAAAACGAATGGAAAACTCCCATCGTGAAGTATGCCAAAAATGTATTTAAACAAGCTAGAAACAAGCTAAAAAACCCACATGAACCACAGCGAACACAGCTACGAAGCTGTGTAACGTCCGGAAGAAGCTTGTCACATTCGGTATGTCCGACTGGTTTCGTCAGTGCGTGCGGACGTCATCAGGGATCATACGTACGGACACGTCGCTTCCTTAAATTACAAACGCCAAGCGAAGGTATCTAGTCCAGTGCCATCCCTCCTATTAAACAGACTAACCATGATTGGGATAAGCTGAAAGACCATTAAATAAATGAAGGCTGCCATCTTGTGGCCAAAAAAGTCAAATTACAACTACAAAATACAATATACATCTAGGTTGCCATCTTGTGGGTGAATGCCAGAATAATAAAATAATTAATTTTGGGAAAACTTAGAAAGAAGAAAAGTTGAAATAAAATTATTAATTAAAAAAATATGGAATAAAAATAAAATATTTTAAAAAAATGATCGATCTTAAAAATATTAAAAATAATAAAGGATGAGACTGAAATGGATTACTCTTTGACAATAAATCAATAATTTGACAGATAACAATTCAGGTCAATATCAACATTAATCCCTGCCGGAGTAAGTGTGTTCAATCCATATATCCATTCTGTTTTTTTTTTTTTCTCTGAACCATACTTCCTCCCCTCCAATCAACATCCAGCTTGTCAATCCCAAAGAATTGGGCCAAACAATCCTGACGGTGGTGGATTCTGAAATGGTTAGAGAGACTGTTTTGGAAAACCATTTTTTATATTCATAAGATGTTCATTGATGCGTGTGCATAGATTTCTCTTAGTACGGCCTACATACTGCAACCCGCACGGACAGGTAATGAGATATGTGACATAGGTGGATTTGCATGTGATAAATGTATCTATCTTGTAGTCTTTGCCTGTGCTGAAGGATGTGAAGTTTATCCGCCAAACGGATAAAGAGGGGGGAATTGTAGTCTTAAATAGGGATGACTACACAAAAGAACTCAACAGGTTGGTAGGTGACACTATGACATACAAAAAATTACCAATTACCTGTGAACCTAAGTCCATAGCAGTTCTGATTGATGTTATTTAACCACTTTACGCCCAGCCGTCATTCTGCTATAGGCCGGGTGGGAAGTGGTTAAATAACATCAATCAGACCTTAGGTTCACAGGTAATTAGACCACAAGTGAGATCAGTTTTCTTGATCTAACTTTGTATAAGAATAATGGGAAAATTCAGACTAAGACCCATTTCAAGGGCACCGATAGAAATAGTTATATACCCACGGCCAGCTGCCATCACCCCAACTGGCTCAAAGGGATACCTAAGGGCCAACTATTAAGGATTAAACGTAATTGTGATTCTATATCAGATTACATGTCTCAATCCAATCTACTGGTTGATAGATTTAAAGAAAAAGGATATCGGGAAAATGATCTTAAGGCTATTCAATCACTTATCCTACAGATGGATAGAGACACACTTTTGAAGGATAATACCAAAGAAAATGTGAGCTTGACTAGTTCCTTTCTTGACCAATTTCAACTGGGATTACAAAAGTGTTGAAAAAATCTTTCTAAAACATTGGCCGGTCTTGTTGAGAGACAAGACTTTGTCCAGATTATTATCAGAACGTCCCAAATTTGTTTATCGGCGTGCACCAAATTTGCGGAATAAATTGGCCCCGAATGTACTCAACCCCCCCAAGAGAGCCACTACTTTCTTGGATCTCAAAGGATTCTTTTATTGTACGAAGTGTAAAGCCTGTAAATTAATTAGGAACAACACTAGGAAAGTGGAAAACTTCACATCCTTCATCACAGGCTTAGACTACAAGATAGATACATTTATCACATGCAAATCCACCTATGTCACATATCTCATTACCTGTTTGCAGTATGTAGGCCGTACTAAGAGAAATCTCTGCACACGCATCAATGAACATCTTATGAATATAAAAAATGGTTTTCCAAAACACAGTCTCTCTAACCATTTCAGAATCCACCACCGTCGGGATCCTAGTTTGGCCCAATTCTTTGGGATTCACAAGCTGGATGTTGATTGGAGGGGAGGAAGTATGGTTCAGAGATTATCAAAAAACGAAACAGAATGGATATATGGATTGAACACACTTACTCCGGCAGGGATTAATGTTGATATTGACCTGAATTGTTATCTGTCAAATTGATTTATTGTGAAAGGGTAATCCATTTCAGTCTCATCCTTTATTATTTTTAATATTGATCTTTTTAAATCTTATTTTTATTCCATATTTTTAATTTTATTTCAACTATTCTTTCTTCTAAGTTTTCCCAAACTTAATTTTTTTATTATTCTGGCATTCACCCACAAGATGGCAGCCTAGATGTATATTGCATTTTGCAATTGTACTTTTTGGCCACAAGATGGCAGCCTTCATTTATTTATTTATTTAATGGTCTTCCAGCTTATCCCATTCATGGTTAGTCTTCTTAATAGGAGGGATGGCACTGGATTGGATACCTTCGATTGGTGTTTGTAATTTAAGGAAGCGACGTGTCCATACGTATGATCCCTGATGACATCAGCACGCACAACGAAACCAGTCGGACATACCGAATGTGACACACTTCTTCCGGTTGTTACGCAGCTTCGTAGCTGAGTTTGCCGTTTGACTGTCCGCATTCACCCACATGTGGTTCATGCGGGTTTTTAAGCATGTTCAAATACATTTTTGGCATACTTCACGATGGGAGTTTTCAATTCGTTTTTTTTCCCCATCTATGACATTAACGGTCTTTATGACCAATCCCCATCCGAGGGTCCATCTACATCCACCCAGTGTCCATACAATCACATCGTTCCTTATTTCCAGCACTTGGACCAAGCCGTGATCGTATGAAGCTTTCTGCCATGTCTTTGAAGCGCCTCTGACTCCTGTGATGGGAGTCATTACAATCTGGTGGGTAGGCTGTGTGGCCGGTGATGGTGGTGGATTACTGTTCCCTTGATGTTTGACGATTATTAAGAGGATTTATCCAGAAGTCTTGAATACATACACCAATTTATGAACACCATTTGTTTTGAATTTGGATTTTGTGCTTTCACTGCTTGACATTTCAACACTTTGATGCTTCCTGTTTTTGTGTTTTTTGGACTTTAGCTTAAAGTCATTTATGGTTGTCACCATGGACACTATTTCTCACCTTTTTTGAGATCTCTACACAAATTTTGCAACAATTTTGTGATTGCTAACTATTTGCACTGGCACTTTAGAGGGAACGCGGTTTGTAATTAATTTGTTTGTAATTAATCTGTTAATTATTCTTTCCTTTTTTCACTTTCTTTATAACGTGCTGCCCCTAAAAACATTTAATTCATCAGTTTCCTCCTGTGCGGGTTGGTGGTTTCTACCATTTGCAATATACAGTCCTGCAGGAGACGGGATTTGGAGGGTCCAGTCAGTATGCAGAGTTGAAAGCTGTAGTGATGACTTCACGAGGATCCTTCTTCCCATGTCACTATCTACACTGACAGCTGGGCGGTTTTTAAAGGACTGACAACTTGGATGCCCACGTGGAAGTCCAATGAATGGATGATTCATGGAAAGGTGGTGTGGGGAGGCAAGGAAGTCTGGGACTACATCTGGAAGGAAGCTCACTCCCTCACCATAAAAGTGGGGCATGTTGATGCACATGTGCCCGTAGTCCCAGACTTTGAGAACTATAAACAGAATTGCAGATGAAATTCGCCAAAATGAAGGCAGTTGTGCCAATTGATCCTGTCTTCATGAACTTGGCCATCTGGGCCCACAAGCAATCTGGATATTTGGGGTAGAAAGCAACATATGAATGGGCACAGCAGAGAGGATTACCTATATCCATGGACATGATAAAAACTGTAATAGGGAACTGTACAGTGTGTGGGGTACGACAACGGCAATTGCAAAAGTACTCCACCAGGTCGATTAGGAGGGGTGAGAGGCCTGCAGAGATCTTGGAGATTGACTTCATCGCTCCCCTGTCCTGCGGAAAAAATGGACTGAGATATTGTTGCACTGCAGTGGACACCTATTCAGGACTTATGCTTGTTCATCCTTGCAAACATGCAGATCAAGCCGCAACGCTTCAACTGCTCCAGAAAATTGTCGTTGCTTATGGTTGTCCCAAACAAGTCCAAAGTGATAACGGCTCACACTTCACCGGATCAACAGTACAGCAGTGGGCCAAAGATTCTGGAGTGTACTGGTTGTGCCACATCCCATACCATCCACAGGCAGCTAGTTTGATTGAAAGATACAACGGCTACTGAAAGGCCAGATACGCAAACTTACACCCACACATACACTAAGGGGGTGGGATCGGGTCCTCACACAGGCAGTCATGTTGTTAAATTCTAGGCCAATAGCCAAAAGCAAACCATATGAGAGGATGGTAGGGGCTGGGGCACAGATTCCACAGCTGGAGTGCAGAGTTCAGTATTTATGTAAGGTTCCTGAAAGAACAGGGCTTAACAGATACCATGTTACTGCTTCCCATGACATAGAAACCAAGAGTGACGTATCTGAAGCTGAAGCCTATCTAGGAATGAGAGGGAATTTGGCAGGAAGGTTTGAAGTTATATTTGCATTGGCAGATGAGCTTGAAGACAGTGGCTGGGACTCTGATTGGTTAGTGGATACTTCTCAGCAAGAGTGGAAAGTGAGGCTAGATAACATCAAACCTTCCAAAATAAACAGCAGTGATCTTCTGGGTAATATCAGTATATTTCCTCTCCTTCCTATTGATGTTCTTTGGGAAGGTCAGAAGTGGGTACAGGCAGGGGGCAAAGTGTTAGTCAGATATCCAAGCAAGAAGCCATTTAGAGGAGAGATTGTAGCTGAAGAGCTTGGATCTACTGTTTATGTATTATTAGAAGGAACAGATAATCCACTTTGTTTTCCACTCCACAGGCTGTCTACGATTTGATCAATAGGACATGATGGAAAGAATGACGGAAGATCACAAGAGTTGTGGAGAGCAAGGCCTTTGATGTATTACAAGCCTGGACTTGTTTCTAAAGAACTTTAGAATGGATTTTCTAATGAATTTTTAGTTAAAGACTGAAACACCTTCTCAATGACAGAAATATGGGAGGTATTGCATTTAAGGAAAATGAATGTTTAAAATGAGTTTTCATAGTAATGAAGTGATTTTCTGTATGGAGTGTGAAAGGAAAAAAAATCTAGGGCGGAATGTGTTGCGTTTGTTACAATATGATTTTTTTATGTTAATCAGACATAAGATACATGGGACAAAATTACAATAGTGAGTTGGTCAGTTTTTTGGCTTGAGTAGATTTCTCAAACAAATGCTGTTTCATACAATAAGTATTGTTGTATTGTTACAGTTTTCAACAGGCTATTGTCTCTATAGCTACAGTACACAAGAGATTTACTTGTTTGAGGTTCTTTCAGCTCTCAAACTGAAAGAATGATTGTTAGATTACTGTCAGGTGTAAGCTTGAGTAGACAATGGGTTTTCAACAGTCCATTGTTTCTACAGCTACAGTAAACAGGTATGTTTTCTGTTGTTTGGTAACTAAGGTAAAAAGCCTGACATATAAAAGGGGTGAGTAGAGACACACACACACACACACACCATCATGCTTTGAAGATCAGAAGCCGCCACTTATGATACAAGAACAGTGCCTGGTGTCCAAGAAGCATTGTTGCCAATGGAGATCACGAACATATAGTAAAAGAAGATAAGTAACTTTTAAGTGTATTTGTACTGATATAGACCATAGGCTGTTCATTTGCTAGGCATTTTACTTGTTATAGATATCTGTCAGTCTTGTATTGTATTCCTAAGATTGTAATAGTTTTGTATGTACAGCATCTTTGTATAGTAAAAGCACATTTACACACTGCAGAAATCTCAGCTTCCTTGCTTATACCACAGAGTAACCTTGCTAGATAGACACAAGCAAAACAGGTATTTCCAGAACTGGACCAGCAGTTAAGAATACCACTGCACCTGTGAATACTTCTCCACTGACCGCCACTACACCTAACCACACTTCTGCGCTAACCTCCACTACCTAGACATGCACTATTTACTGATCCCTACTGCACATTCAAAGTACTCCACTAACTTTGCCAATATTATTTAATAACACAGTGGTACAGTGGTGTAGTGGGTAGCACTCTCGCCTAGCAGTAAGAAGGGTCACTGGTTCGAATCCCAACCACGACACTACCTGCCTGGAGTTTGCATGTTCTCCCTGTGCCTGCGTGGGTTTCCTCCGGGTACTCCGGTTTCATCCCACACTCCAAAGACATGCTGGTAGGTTAAATGGATCCTGTCTAAATTGTCCCTAGTATGTATGAATGTGAGTTAGGGACCTTAGATTGTAAGCTCCTTGAGGGTAGGGACTGATGTGAATGTACAATGTATATGTAAAGCGCTGCGTAAACTGACGGCGCTATATAAGTACCTGAAATAAATAAATAATAAAATAAATAACACAAACAGATATCTTCTTTATGCTATGCTACAAATTATGTTGGCCTAACTGCTGAACCCTGTACACTATACTGTAAATGTATTAAACGTTCATTAAACTAGGAAATGTTTAGAATCTATAGTATTGAAATCACTTGCTAGTACTTTAAAATTTCAATTTAAACTGTTCCAGGAATCTGCCAATGAAGAAACAATGCTACTTTTTGTAGTATACATGTGACCTTTATTGCAGTATAGCAGATGTAAACAGTAGCCAGGATAGTCAAGGAAGACTGCTTTATGCAACTGTGCCCATTAACCTTCATAATTCTTATTCTTTCACATGACAGTATAATGAACCATTTAAGAATATAGCCCACTCCTGTCATATCTGCTTCTGTTGGCAGCTAATAGGCATAAAGGTTATAATAAAATTAAAAAGTGTAAGTAAAGGCAAAACTATGGTGTTAAATCACAGCTGTCCAGTAAGGATGCAGCTTGGGGCATCTCCACAGTAGGTGAATAAGGTCCCCAGCCCATCTAGCACAGAGAGGAGTTTGTAGAATACCCATGCAGTGCGAACTTAAAGGAGTGTAATGAGCTTGAAGCACAATATAAAGTTGTGAGAGCCTCTGGGCAGAGTTAAGAGCTATGTAGGACATAATCTAGAGCATAATCCCAGAGCACATCTTCCAAGGGGCCCACATCTCACTCCCATTTATCTTTGGCACTGCATGGGTAGCCTTTCAAGTAGGAAGGTAATAATATACCGTAGCAGTTTGAAATAAAACCCTTTGTGTCCACCACAGAGTGAATATACCTAAACACGGGGGTAGGGGATAGAGTCAAATCAAGCCCTGAGCACAAACAGCATGTCTGAGCTGGTAATAAAGTTGCACCCCGGAGGGGAGGTGGAAGGTGGCCTGCAGGTCTTCAAATGAGCAAAATGTGCCATTCTGAAAAATCTGCCGTAAATGAGTGATACCCCAGTGCTTCCACATCCCTATGCAAGGCAACTTCATCAATTCTTCATACATAGTGTTACACAAGAGTGGACTATGTTCTGTAAAACCTGTAATACCCTGCAAGGAATGCACCTTCAACGATGGATCAAAGAGCAAGTAGGGTTACTTACAAAGAGTAAAGTAGGATAGGCAAATCAGGAGGCTTCTAAGCCCCCAGGTATGTCCTGAACCTTCATATGGTGACTCATAATGGAATGTGCAGAGGGGAACCCTAAGCGAGTAGTGTTTGGCCTATTTGTGAAGGCCCCAATGAAGTGCTGCATTTGGGGTGCCAGATAATATAACCATGGGTTAGGCAGTGAAACCCCACCCAGGTCTTTAGGTCGCTGAAGCTGCTCTAATTTAGTCCTTGGAGACTTATCTTTCCATAGCAGGGTGCGAAAAATAGTGTTGACTAGCCGAAAAAAATAATTGTGAACCACTACTGGGGAATTATACAGTAAATAAAAGGAGCTGGGGCATAAGGATCATCTTGACAAGATTAGCTCTCCCAATCAGAGAAAGTCACAGTTTATTCCAAACGGTGATTTTAGCTTTGAATCTATGTAAAATGGGGATAATGTTAAGTGTGCAGTAATTTGTTATGAAAGGTGTTAGTGCCTTGAAAAAGTATTCATACCCCACTGAAATGTTACAACCAAAAACAAATGTGTTTTATTGGGATTTTATGTGATAGACCAGCACAAAGTGGCACATAATTGTGAAGTGGAACGAAAATGATAAATGGTTTTCAAAACTTTTTACAAATAAATATCTGAAAAGTGTGGCATGCATTAGTATTCAGCCCCCTTTACTCTGAAACCCCTAACTAAAATAGTGGAACCAATTGCCTTCAGAAGTCAAATAATTAGGAAAAAAAAAAAAAAGTTCACCTGTGTGTAATTTAATCTCAGTATAAATACAACTGTTCTGTGAAGCCCTCAGAAGTTTGTTAGAGAACCTTCGTGAACAAACAGCATTATAAAAGGCCAAGGAACACCACCAGACAGGTCAGGGATAAAGTTGTGGAGAAGTTTAAAGCAGGGTTAGGTTATAAAAAAAATATCCCAAGCTTTGAACATCTTACGGAGCACTGTTTAATCCATCATCCGAAAATGGAAAGCATATGGCACAACTGCAAACTTGCCAAGATATGGCTGTCCACCTAAACTGACAGCCCGAGCAAGGAGAGCATTAGTCAGAGAAGCAGCCAAGAGTCCCATGGAAACTCTGGAGGAGGTGCAGAGATCCACAGTTCAAGTGGGAGAATCTGTCCACAGGACAACTATTAGTCACGCACTCCACAAATCTGGCCATTATGGAAGAGTGGCTAGAAGTAAGCCATTGTTGAAAAAAGCCATAAGAAGTCCTGTTTGCAGTTTGCGAGAAGCCATGTGGGGGACACAAACATATGGAAGAAGGTGCTCTGGTCAGATGAGACCAAAATGTAACTTTTTGGCCTAAAAGCAAAACGCTATGCGTGGCGGAAAACGAACACTGCACATCACCCTGAACACACCATCCCTACTGTAAAACATGGTGGTGGCAGCATCATGTGGGGATGCTTTTCTTTAGCAGGGACAGGAAAGCTGGTCAGAATTTATGGGAAGATGGATGGAGCCAAATACAGGGCAATCTTCGAAGAAAACCTGTTGGGTGTCTGCAAAAGACTTGAGACTGGGGCGGATGTTTACCTTCCAGCAAGACTCTAAACATACAGCCAGAGCTACAATGGAAAGCGTATTCATGTGTTAGAATGGCCCAGTCAAAGTCCAGACCTAAATCCAATAGAGAATCTGTGGCAAGACTTGAAAATTGCTGTTCGCAGACACTCTCCATCCAATCCAACAGAGCGTGAGCTATTTTTCAAAGAAGAATGGGCAAAACTTTCACTCTAGATGTGCAAAGCTGGTAGAGACGTACCCAAAAAGACTTGCAGCTGTAATTGCAGCAAAAGGTGGTACTACAAAGTATTCACTCCGGGGGGGGCTGAATACAAATGCACGCCATACTTTTCAGATATTTGTAAAATATTTGGAAAACCATTTATCATTTTACTTCCACTTCACAATTATGTGCCACTTTGTTTTGGTCTATCACATAAAATCCCAATAAAAATACATTTACGTTTTTGGTTGTAACATGACAAAATGTGGAAAATTTCAAGGGGTATGAATACTTTTTCAAGGCACTGTATGCGAACCCAGATATATATATATATATATATATATATATATATATATTTTGACACAGGCACAAATTTTCATACTTTTTGTCTCTGTATGCCACCAGAATGAAATTAAAACAAAACAATCCAAATACATTTGAAGTGCAGACTTTCAGCTTTAATTCAATGGGTTGAAGATATATATCAAGTACAATTTTTAGGTACTGCAAACATTTTTATTAACAGTCCCCCCATTTTCAGGGGCTCAAATGTAATTGGGCAAACAAAATCATAAATAAAATGTTAATTTTTAATATTTTGTTGAGAATCCTTTACTGGCAACGACTGCCTGAAGTCTGGAACAAATGAACATTACCAAAGACTGGGTTTCCTCCTTTCTGATGCTTTGCCAGGCTGTAACTGCAGCTGTCTTCAGTTCTTTGTTTGTGGGTTTTTCTGCCTTTAGTTTTGCCTTCAGCAAGTGAAATGCATGCTCAATTGGGTTGAGATCAGATGAGTGACTTGGTCATTACAGAATATTCCTCTTCCTTCAAAAGCTCCTGGGTTGCTTTTGCAGTGTTTTGGATCATGGTCCATCTGTAGTGTGAAGCGCCGTCCAATCAACTTTGCTGCATTTGGCTGAATATGGGCTGACAGTATATATCTCTAAACACTGCAGAATTCATCCGGCTGCTTCTGTCACATCATCAATAAACACCAGTGCCACTGAAAGTCATGCATGCCCATGCCGTCACACTGCCTCCACCATGTTTTACAGTTGTGTGCTTTGGATCATGAACGGTTCCAAACCTTCTCCACACTCTTTTCTTTCCATCAGTCTGGTACAGATTATTCTTAGTTTCATCCGTCCAAAGAGTGCTTTTCCAGAACTGGTCTGGCTTTTCTTTAGATGTTTTTTGGCAAAGTCTAATCTGGATTTTCTATTCTTCAGGCTTATGAATGGTTTGCACCTTGTGGTGAGCCCTCTGTATTTGCTCTCGTGAAGTCTTCTCTTGATTGTAGACTTTTTTGACAAAGATACGCCCACCTCCTGGAGAGTGTCCTTCACTTGCCTGGATGTTGTGAATGGGTTTCTCTTTACCATAGAGGAGGATCCTGCAATCCTCCACCACTGTTGTCTTCCGTGGACATCCAGGCCTTTTTATGTTGCTGAACTCACCAGTGCATTCTTTCCTCAGAATGTACCAAACTGTTGATTTGGCCACTCCTAATGTTGCTGCTATCTCTCTGATGGATTGGTTTCATTTTTAAGGCCTGTTTCCCTTGCGTGGACAGCTCCTTTGAACACGTGATGTAGGCTCACAGCAAAAGATTCCACACTTAGAATTCCAGACCTTTTACCTGCTTCATTAATTTAGAAATAATGAAGGAGTGGCCCACACCTGGGCATGAAACAGCTTTTGATTCAATTGTCCAATTACTTTTGGTCCCTTGAAAAAGGGGAGATCGCTATTCTTTTAAGCTGTAATTCATAAACCCTTCCTTCAATTTGGATGTACATACCCTCAAATTAAACCTGAGAGCGTGCACCTTCATCAATTATTTAACTATAGCTTCAATATATTTTTTGGTAAATACCTGAAAAAAAAAAAAAAACTGAAATTGTGCCAATGTCCAAATATACAGAGCATATAGAATGTCTATACACCCGTTAAAATGTCAGGTTTCTGTGATGTAAAAAAAAAAAAAATAATTTACATTTCTGAACTTTCCTTTAACCACTTCAGCCCCGGAAGATTTTACCCCCTTCCTGATCAGAGCATTTTTTGTGACTCGGCACTGCGTCGCTTTACCTAACAATTTCAGTCGTGCGATGTTGTACCCAAACAAAATTGAAGTCCTTTTTTTCCCACAAATAGAGCTTTCTTTTGGTGGTACTTGATCACCTCTGCAGTTTTTATTTTTTGAGCTATAAACAAAAAAAGCCCCTCAATTTTGAAAAGCAATATTTTTTTACTTTTCGCTATAATAAATATCCCCAAAAACAAATAAAAAAAAACAAAACAATTTTATTCCACAGTTTAGGCCGATATTTATTCTACATTTTTTTTTCCCCCCCAAAAAAATTGCAACAAGTGTATATTGATTGATTTGCGCAAAAAAGCTATAGCGTCTACAAAATAGGGGATAGATTCATGGCATTTTTATTACTTTTTTTTTTTTTTTTTTACTAGTAATGGCGGCGATCTGCGATTTTTATCGGGACTGCGACATTATGGCGGACACATTGTCATTTATACAGCGATCAGAGCTACAAATAGCCACTGATTACTGTATAAATGACACTGGCAGGGAAGGGGTTACACACTAGGGGCAATCAAAGGGTTTTAAAGTGTGTCCTAGGGAGGTGTTCTAACTGTAGGGGGGATGGGCTCACTACAACATGACAGATCACTGCTCTTGATGACAGGGAACAATGGATCTCTGTCATGTTGCTAGGCAGAACAGGGAAATGCCTTGTTTACATAGGCCTCTTCCTATTCTGCCTCTCACCGCAATCGCGGGCTGCTGGCGAACATCGAGTTTGCGGGACCCGTGGCGCGCGCCCGATAGGCAGCAAATTCAAAGGAACGTACAGGTATGACCATTTGCCTGCCTGTGCCATTCTGCCGATGTACATCTGTGTGCGGCGGTCAGCAAGTGGTTAATGTGACCTATAAACTGTACAACTCAGTTATAAAGCAAACTGAAATCTTTTAGGTGGAGGGAAGTAAGAATAAAAAACTAAAATATAGTTGCACAAGTCTGCACACCTTTAAACTAATGCTTTGTTATAGCACCTTTTGATTTTATTACAGCGCTCAGTATTTTTGGGTAGGAGTCTATCAGCATGGCACATCTTGATTTGGCAACATTTGCCCAGCCTGCTTTCCAAAAACATTACAAATCTGTCATATTGCAAGGTCATTTTCAATCGGATTCAGGTCTGGGCTCTGGCTAGGCAACTCCAAAACTTTAATCTTCTTTCTGGTGAAGCCATGCCTTTGTTGATTTGAATGTATGCTTTGGGTCGTTGTCTTGCTGAAAGATGAAGTTCCTCTTCACGTTCAGCTTTCTAGCAGAAGCCTGAAGGTTTTGTGCCAACATATCTTTCGGAAATTATGATCAAAAAGTTCAACCTTGGTTTCATCAGACCAGGACACATTTTCCACATGCTTTTGGGAGACTTCAGATGTGTTTTTGTAAAATTTAGCTGGGCTTGGATGTTTTTCTTCGCAAGAAAAAGGCTTTCGTCTTGCCACTCTACCCCATAGCCTAGACATATGAAAATTATGGGAGATTGTTGTCACATGTACCACACAGCCAGTACTTGCCAGATATTCCTGCAGCTCCTTTAAATGTTGCTGTAGGCCTCTTGGCAGCCTCCCTGACCAGTTTTCTTCTTGTCTTTTTATTAATTTTGGAGGGACGTCCAGTTCTTGGTAAGCTCACTGTTGTGCCATATTTTCTCCATTTGATGATGACCATCTTCATTGTGTCCCATGGCATATCTAATGGCTTGGAAATATTTTTGTACCCTTCTGACTAGGGATGGGCCTAATGTACCCCTGTTCGGTTCCCACCCGAACTTTCGAACAACTGCAAAAGTTCAGACCCGAATAACGAACTCCATTAAAGTCAATGGGACCCAAACATCAAAAATCCAAAGTGCCCATTTTGAAGGCTTATATGCAAGTAATTGGGCATACAATGGTTATAGGGGTCCGGGCCCTGCCCTGGGGGACATGTATCAAAAAAAAAGTTTGTGAAAAACGTCATTTTTAAATGAGCAGTGATTTTTTTATTTTTAAAGTGAAAGCATAAAAATGAAAAAAATCCTTCCAATATAGTGCCTGGGGGGTCCCCTTAGTCTACATGTAAAGTGGCAGATCTCTACCATGTCTAGAATCTGCTGCAGCAATAATTGCATTTATAAAGCCAAAAAAATGAAATTTTCTCTTCAAGTTGCCTTTATTTTGCTCAGCAACAGCTGGGGAGCCAGTGTGTATGATGAGGCCACAATGTAGTGCACTGGGAACAAGATTAGAGTGGCTACATTCTGGTGTCACTTTCACTTTGGATAGAAGAAATGGGTGCGTAAAAATTGGTCTTTGGGTGTCAGTGGCGCCTTCCCACCGTAACCCTATAGAGGTAATCTTGAAAGCAAGAATTGGCCTTGCTGTAAAAAATTGCAATGATATGCAATAATAATAATTGTGCCCATGAAACCTATACCAAAAACATTCTTCCAGATGAAATGATTGAACACCCTCAAAGCTAGGCAGCCTCGAAGTCCTGCAGAGATTCCACATCCCAAAAAGAGTGACATCGGCATCAGGGGCTTCATAGCTGGTAATCCAGGATTGATTCCTTTTTATGGAAGTCAAAAGGTCCACAGAGTCTGTGGACAGACGCGTTCTATGATCAGTAACGAAACCTCCTGCAGCACTGAATGCCCGTTCTGAAAGCACGCTGGATGCAGGGCAGCCCAACAACTCAATCGCATACTGGGCAAGTTCTGGCCAGTGGTCTATTCTCATGACCCAGTAAGTCAGTGGATCGTCAGCTGGAAAGCTCTCCATCTCTGTTTTGGCCCCGAGGTAATCGTCCACCATGTGTTGCAGATGCTGCCGATTGGATGTGGAAGCTGACAGCCCTGGGCGGCGAGGACTAAAAAAATTCTAAAATGCCTCACTTAGGCGGACGCCTTCTCCAACGCTCCTCGCTTGACCAACAGAAGACTCAAAATGACGTTTTCCACCACACTGAAACCTACTGGAGTCAGGAAAAATGTTCAATAAAATCCTCTTTAACGTGTCCTCAAGAGATTTTATCTGCTGCACTCTCTGTGGGGAGATGGGATGAGTTTTGAGACCTTCCCCTTATAATGGTGGTCAAGGAGGGTTGCCAACCAGTAATCATCCTTGTACTTTATGCCACGTATTCTTGGGTCCTTTCACAGGCTTTGAAGCATGAGGTTTCCCATGCACCTCAAATTCAATGAGGCTTGAGAATCAGACTCCTCAGGGTCTCTCAGGATGACAGCATCTGGAACTTCCTCCTCCCAGCCACGTACTACTCCCAAAGGGGTTCTGGGGTTGGAAAGGCATCGCTTACAGATTGACGCATGTCTTCCTCTTCTATGAAGCCTATGAAAGTGCCAGAATCCTCCTCCTCATCCTCCTCCCCTCCTGTGTGTTCTGCGAATGATGCTGTCAAGATAAAGTGGTCCTTGAGAGGAAAGGAAGTCCTCCACTTCCTCCGCCTCCACTACCCTGTCCATAATGCCACGCAGAGTCTGCTCCAGCAGGAACACAACAGAGATTGTGTCACTGATGCATGCACCATCACTGCTCACCATCCTTGTGGCCTCCTCAAATGGTGACAATACAGTGCATGCATCCTTAAGGATCAGCCATTGGCGTGGGGAAAAAAAAGCCAAGGCATCCTGAGCCTGTCGTCGTGCCGTACTGGCACAGGTACTCGTTGACGGCCCTCTGCTGCATGTATAGCCATTGCAGCATTCCCAAAGTTGGGCATGTCACAAATCAGGCGGTTTACGGACAGGTGGAATTCCCGCTGAATTTCAGCCACTCGAGCACTGGCTGTGTATGACCGCCTGAAATGACTACAGACTCTTCTGGCCTGCTTTAGTACATCTTGCAACCCTGGGTACGTACTTAGGAAACGCTGCACCACCAAATTGAGGACATGTGCCAGGCATGGCACATGTGTCAACTTTCCCAGTCTAAGGGTGGACAGGAGGTTTGAACCATTATCAGACACCACCATTCCTGGTTCCAGCTGGTGTGGTGTGAATCACCTCTGGGCCTGTCCCTGCAGAGCTGCAAGAATCTCTGCTCCGGTGTGGTTCCTGTCCCCTAAACACACCAGCTGAAGCAATGCATGGCACCTTTTAGCCTGACTCTGGGAATAGCCCTTTAAACACTTAGGGGGTACCTGATGTTCATGGGACAATTCTGCAGAGGAGGGCATGAAGGTGGCGGAGGAGGGGTAGAGCTCAAAGGTCTGGCATCATCACCACCAGCTGTATGGTGACATTGGGGCACAAGCTGCAGCACCAAGCCCTGTCCTGCATCCTTTCGAGTTGCAAGCTGCGTTACCCAGTGTGCTGTGAACAAAATATATTGTCCCTGCCCATGCTTGCTGGACCACGTATCAGCAGTAAGGTGGATTTTATGGCTGACTGCCTTGCCCAACAATTCCAGAACATTCCCTTCTACGTGATGGTAGAGAGATGGAACGGCCTTATGTGAAAAGTAGTAGCGACTGGGAACTTGCCATTGTGGTACAGCACATTGTGCGAATTCACGTAAGGGGGCAGAATCAACAAGGCTGAAAGGCAGAAGTTGGAGAGCCAACAGCTTTGACAAGCTTGCATTCAGACACTGGGCAAGTGGGTGGCAGGGACTGTATTTTTTTTTCCGCTGCAGCAGATGGAGCAGAAAAATTTGTCAGCTACAGTCTACAGCTGGTGGTGTGCTGCTGGCAGATGTGCTGCTAGGACCTGGGACATCCTGTGCTATACCATCATCCCTGTCATTAGAGGCTGCTGAAAGGTAATGACTCGGTATCGCAGGGGCAGACTGAAGTGGGTAAGGAGGAGGAGGGACAGATTTGTGCCCCATTTTGTGTGGCTTTTAGTTGCTCTTGCCAATGGGCTGAGTGGTTGGATGTTAAATGCCTTGTTATGTGGTATCCAAATGGTTGGTGTTCTTTTCACGTTTGATGTGCCCGCGACACAGTTTGCAGATAGCAACAGTGCAATTTGCTGCAGATGTGCTGAAAAAGGCCCAGACAGCTGGGGAGTGGAACGGGAGATAACAGCTGCAGAATGTGATGGAATAGGGTGACTGCTCTCTACTCTCTTGATGTCAGCCTCCTTGGGGTTGTGGCACCTCACTTTCAGTTTCGGCCTCTGCTCTATCTGGCACCCAAGTCGCGTCAGTGACCTCATCATCATGTCCATCTCCTCCATCTTCATAATTACCACTGGAGACAACTTGGCAAAGTGCTGCGGCTAGAGGAACATGAATGCCAATTTGTCTACCAGTGTTCCTCCCTCTCTCTAGGCTCATGTTCCTGTCATCCTCAACCTCAGAACCAACATCTGAGACCAGTAATGGCTGGGCATCATCAAGGAGCAAGTGGCTGACGCTGTGGTCAAATAACTAAGCTGACTCAATGGCTGATGTTGGGGCTATGGCCGGAATAGATGTGGACAAGGAGGCAGGTTTATCCACACTTGTCTCTGCTTGCGTGACAGAGGATGAGGAAGGTTTAGTAAGCCAGTCCACCACCTCCTCTGCATGCTGTGGCTGGATAGCATGGGCAAACTCACTAAACAGAGGAAATTATGCCATGCCTGAGGACTGACCACCTTGTCCACCTTTGCCTGTGGACACATTTGTTGCTGGCCCTCTTACAGTGCCAAACGTCTGCCTTTCCTTGTTGTTCTCCCAGACATTATTGGGAGGGAGGGGGCAGTGCTTATAAGCAAATGTAAAGAAGTTGAAATCTGTATGTAGATGCACTTTAATCAATGTAAAGAGGTGTTTGGTGCACTTTAACTTGAGTACTCACACTACACAGACACACTCCACGGATACACTATAATATACTACAATATAATGCGCTAAAACGTACAGTGACGCACAGAACTATATAGTGTTAAACTGGCAGTAACGCACGCAAAACTATATGGCGTTAAGCTAGCAGTAACGCAATCAAATACACAGTGCTTAACCGTCACTACACTGACGCCATCTGAACTGTCCCTATTCTAGCTATACGCTAATGTAAAGATTACTGACACGGTCTAACTACACTACACAGAAACTATATGAGCGGTCCCTACTCTAGCTGCACACTATGCAAAGCTGAATAATGGTCCTCCTCACTACACACACACTATCCCTAGACTGACACTAAACTAAAATTCTACACTGACAATTGAAGCAAAATAGCACAGTATAGCACTGATAGCACTGAACAGAGCCCTGTTCTATCTCTCTCCACGCCAAAAATCACACTGAAAATGGCTGCCATAATTGTATAATTGTAATACATTTATTCAGCCACATAGCTAAGATTTTGGCCAGGATTTTAACATCCACTGGTAGCAATGATATGGGCCTGTAAGAATTAGGATCAGTAGGTGGCTTACCCCACTTTAAAAGCAATACTGTATGTGCTTTGGTCATGGAGTCAGGCAAGTATCCCCTCTCTAGTGCCATCTTATAAACTTTTAGTAATTGAGGCGTTAATGCTGCTGAATAAAGTTTGTATACCTCAATGGGAATATAGTCCTCCCCAGGGGCCTTATAGTTTGGCAAGGAGGCAATGGCTGCTGCCATTTTATCCTAATAGGGGCGTCAAGGGCCTTCCCATTGGCCACAGAGTTGTAGAAGGGTAATCTCTTAGATACTGCATAATCGCTGGATGAGAAAGCCTGCGTTTTAGGGAGGTACAGCTCCTCATACAACCTCAATAGATCCGCTATTGTTTGCCTGCGGGGAATTGGTCAATACCCCATCAACAGTACACAGAGTGGCGATAGGGGCTGCCCCTTGTTGTGCGTTTAGCTAGTAGGCAGCCTGTCTGCTCTCCCTCCTCATAGTAAGTCTGAGTCCTGAAACAACATTTTCGCTCCGCTGCAGAGACCTGTAGCTGTTGAAGCACCCTCTGCGCCTCTAACCAAGCCTCCTGATTTGCAGGAGAGGGATCTGACACATACTGGGTCTCCGTCTCTTAAGACCTTCAAGTCAATTATAGATCATGCTCCCGGGAGGCATTTTGCACAGCTTTAAATTTCCTCAATAAGGCTCGATTCACATCTATGCATGTTGATTTTGAGCTTTTCTGCAGTGCTTTTTGCGGTGCTTGCCGCGTTTTTGGACACATGTTTTTACCACGATTAGCTTTTTGCGTTTTTTATACAGTGTAAAAAAAAAAGCGCAAAACGCGGCAAAATTGCGGTACTTGCATTTTGGATGTGGGTCCATTGAATTCTATTACATACAAAACGCTGCATTGTGCAGGAAAAATGTCCCCGACCCTTTCCAAAAACGTAGAGGCACAAAAATACATTGATGTGAACATGTTCCCTAGGAACCCATGTTAAAAAATTTCCCTGCATTTCTGCAAAATGCATAAAAAAACGCATTAGTGTGAATCAAGCCTAAATACACCCCTCAAGAAATATTTTAAGGCATCCCAACAAAGAAGAGGGTCCTCAAAATCTTCATGTATGTCAGAAGAATAATAGGAACCTTATCTGCCAGTACCGGCGCTTTCCTGTGCGCCTGCGTGGTAGAACGGCGCAGTGGCACATACGGGTTTGTCTCTTCAGCTCCAGTGTTCCTGTTTCCAAGTTCTGTTACTTGTACCTGCATGCTGTGACCCGGATCGTCTTGACCACCTCTGAACCTCTCCTGCACTTGACCTCGGCTTGCCCAACGGACTTCTCTTCCTGCCTGATCTTTGTGTTTGACCCCCGGCTACTCTAAGGACTTTGCTTCTGCCTGATCACTGTGTTTGACCCTCGGCCTGTTTAAAGGACTTCTCTATTGCTTGATTACTGTGCATGACCCCGGCTTGCTTAACGGACTCCTCCTTTACTGGATCACTGTGTTTGACCCTCGACCACCTCATCAGACCCTGTTTCAGTTAACTGTTCCGGATCAAGGTGTTTGAACCTCAGCCAGGATTCTCCGTTGACCAGTGTCCTAGTTCAACCTGCACGGTTCTTCTCCCTGCCAGAAGGTCTTCACGCAAGTCTCTACTACCTGCTGGCGACCCGTGCCTCTCCGTGCCCGATACCCTCTGTGCCACCTCCAGGGGTATAGCGCACTCAGCTGCAAGGGGAGCCGCTCTCAGCATCTCGGCCTTGGTGAGTACCTGACAATGTACTTGAAAATATTCAGCAATACGGGATGCAACAGATAGCTTATCTGGAAGGAAGTTAAGCCAAAAAGGGATTGAAATTCCATGTAGGTTTAAGTAAATTTGTGCAAGGTTTAGCAGTGAGCCACACAACCACAGGAGAATGGTCAGACACCAACCTATTAGCATAGTGCAATTTGGAGATGTGTGCAACACCATTAGGAGATACTAAAACAGAGATCTATCCTAGATAGGGTTTTTGAGAAGCAGGAGAATTGCCGTTCCCCAGGGTTCTTACACCTCCAGCTCCAGAGGTCTATCCATCCCACTTCTCTGACAAACCTGTTGAGCATTGTGCCCTTGAACTGAGGGCCAACCAGTACTGGTGGATGTTTGTCTAATGTCGGGCGCATATATCCATTAAAGTCACCCACGATCAATAATGGCACATCAGGTCTGTCAAGGAGAAGGGGGGGGGGGGGGTGCAACATATACAATGGCTAAAATACACACAAGTTGGAATATCTTACAGTGCATACAGTATCTCACAAAAGTGAGTACACCCCTCACATTTTTGTAAATAATTTTATTATATCTTTTCATGTGACAACACTGAAGAAATGATACTTTGCTACAATGTAAAGTAGTGAGTCTACAGCTTGTATAACAGTGTAAATTTGCTGTCCCCTCAAAATAACTCAACACACCTCCATTAATGTCTAAACCGCTGGCAAAAAAGTAAGTACACCCCTAAGTGAAAATGTCCAAATTGGGCCCAATTAGCCATTTTCCCTCCCCAGTGTCATGTAACATGTTTATTGTTACAAGGTCTCAGGTGTGAATTGGGAGCAGGTGTGTTATTTGGTGTTAGCACTCTCACTCACTCATACTGGTCACTGGAAGTTCAACATGGCACCTCAAGGCAAAGAGCTGAGGATCTGAAAAAAAGAATTGTTGCTCCACATGATAGAAAGATGGCCTAGGCAATAAGAAGATTGGCAAGACCCTGAAACTGAGCTGCAGCATGGTAGCCAAGACCATACAGCGGTTTAAGAACAGGTTCCACTCAGAACAGACCTCGCCACGGTCAACCAAAGAAGTTGAGTGCACGTGCTCAGTGTCATATCCAAAGGTTGTCTTTGGGAAATAGACGTATGAGTGCTGCCAGCATTTCTGCAGAGGTTGAAGGGGTGTGGGGGGGGGTCAGCCTGTCAGTACTCGGACCATACGCCGCACGCTGCATCAAATTGGTCTGCATGGCTGTCTTCCCAGAAGGAAGCATCTTCTAAAGATGATGCACAAGAAAGCCCGGAAATAGTTTGCTGAAAACCAGTAGATTAAGGACATGGATTACTGGAACCATGTACTGTGGTCTGATGAGCTCAAGATAAACTTATTTGGTTCAGATGGTGTCAAGCGTGTGGCGGCAACCAGGTGGGGAGTACAAAGACAAGTATCTTGCCTACAGTCAAGCAGCATGGTGGAGGGAGTGTCTAGGTCTGGGGCTGCATGAGCGCTGCCGTCACTGGAGAGCTACAGTTCATTCAGGGAACCATGAATGTCAACATGTACTGTAGCATAATGAAGCAGAGCATGATCCCCTCCCTTCGGAGACTGGGCCGCAGGGCAGTATTCCAACATAACAACCCCAAACACACCTCCAAGACGACCACTGCTTTGCTAAAGAAGCTGAGGGTAAAGGTGATGGACTGGCCAAGCATGTCTCCAGACCTAAATCCTATTGAGCATCTGTGGGGAATCCTCAAATGGAGGCTGGAGGAGCGCAAAGTCTCTAACATCCACCAGCTCTGTGATGTCGTCATGGAGGAGTGGAAGAGGACTCCAGTGGAAATCTGTGAAGCTCTGGTGAACTCCATGCCCAAGAGGGTTAAGGCAGTGCTGGAAAATAATGGTGCCCACACAAAATATTGACACTTTGGGCCCAATTTGGCCATTTCCACTTAGGGGTGTACTCACTTTTGTTGCCAGCGGTTTAGACATTAAATGGCTGTGTCAAGTTATTTTGAGGGTTCAGCAAATTGACACAGTTATACAAGCTGTACTTTACATTGTAGCAAAATGTCATTTCTTCAGTGTTTTCACATGAAAAGATATAATAAAATATTTACAAAAATGTGATGGGTGTACTCACTTTTGTGAGATACTGTATATCTACCTTCACTGTTCACCTCGCTAAAACAAAGACAATTTGACGGTGTACTGGGAGGCTGACTCCACGCGAATAGGAGGTATGAACAGATTGGCAAGCATATCCCACCCAGCAGTATCCCATGCATGGTAAAGCATCACTAGTTATGTGGGTCTCTTGTAAACACAAATGTCTGGCTGGTTAAATGTATAGGTCACCATTGCGCGTTTAAGTGGGTTCCTTAGGCCCCTGATATTCCACAAAACTTATCGGGATGTCCGCCTTAATAGAGAGTCAACATAGAAGAAAGCCATATAACTACTTTCAAGGCAAGACTGGAAGGCATATGCAGTTGGGAGCCAGAGGTCATTGCAGAAGACTGGAATATGCTGAGCACTTGTCTTTGGGTACCAAGCAAGGCACAGAACAGCAGCAACTGGAATCCACATGTGAGCAGTGAGGTTGTAGTAAGAGGGCAAAATGCTCCAGAGTCAAAAAATAGGATTTTTATTACAGCTTACCTGTAAAATCCTTTTCTTGGAGTACATCATGGGACACAGAGCCTTAAGTAATAACTTAATGGGTTATAGGCCACCTTCAGGTGATGGACACTGGCACACCCTAAATAGGAAGTTGCCTCCCTATATAACCCCTCCTCCTACCAGGAGTAACTCAGTTTTTGTAGCAAAGCAATATACGTATACATATACCCCAGACAAGAGGGGTGGTATCTCTGTGTCCCATTAAGTACTCGAAGAAAAGGATTTTACAGGTAAGCTGCAATAAAAATCCTATTTTCTTTATCATACATCATGGGACACAGAGCCTTAGGTAATAACTTAATGGGACGTCCCATAGCAATGCTATTTGAGGGGAGGGAGACACAACCCGTAGGGCGCCAACATACTTGAGGACCTATACTGCTGCCTGCAGCACACTGCGCCCAAAGGCGATATCCTCATGCCCTTTTTTACATCCACTTGATAAAATCTGGTGAATGTAAGGACTGCAGACCAAGCTGCGGCCTTGCAGATCTGGCCATGGAGGCCTGGTGATGCACTGCTCAAGAAGCACTAACCGACCTGGTAGAGTGTGTTTTGACTTGAAAAGGGGGAATCTTATCCCTTAAATCATAAGTCTGAATTATAACTTGTCGAATCCACTTAGCGACAGTGGATTTCGACGCTGCCTGTCCTTTCTTAGGACCCTCTGGCAGAATGAATAAGACATCAGTCTTCTGAATCTGAGCAGTTGTCTTTAGATAGACTTTCACTGCTCTCACCCCATCAAGACAACGTAGTGACTTTTCTTCCCTGGAACATGGTTTTGGAAAAAATGATGGTAGGACAATATATTGGTTCAGGTGAAAACCTGAGACCACTTTTGGCAATCAAGTATGGCTCTTTACAAGAAAGAGCAGCCAATTCCGAAACCCTCCTTGCTGAGGATATAGCAGCCAAGAACACCAGCTTCATTGTCAGAAGGACTAAAGGAATATGCTGTATCGGTTCAAATGGCTGTTTTTGTAACACCAACAAAACTAAGTTCAAGTCCCAAGGGTTCAAAGGTGATCTAACTGGCAGATTAAACCACATCACCCCTTGGATAAAACTCCAGACTAAAGAATGTGTAGCAAGCGGTATTTGAAATAAGACTGATAAAGCTGAAACTTGGCCTTTAATAGTACTCAAGGCCAACTTCATCTCTACCCTTAATTGTAGAAAGGCAAGAAGTCAGCCTATGATATCTCCGAGGGCGACAACCCTTGGATTCACACAAGGAAATATAAGCCCTCCAGACTCTAATATATAGTTCTGGAAGCTGGCTTCCTTGCATTAATTAAAGTAGAGATAACTGATCCGGAAAGCCCACGTTTCTTCAGAATGTGGGTTTCAATAGCCCAGCCATTAAATTTAGCGTTCGTAAAGGTAGGATGGAATATCGGCCCCTGTGAAAGCAGATGTGGCCATAGTGGAAGGAACCATGGATCCTTCACTGCCATCTTTACGATTTTTGCATACCATGACCTTCTGGGCCATGCTGGTGCTACCAGAATTACTGGCTTTCTTTCCAGCTTGATTGTGCAAAGAAGTCCAGGCAGCAATTGAATAGGGGGAAATGCATAGATTAGTGAAAACTGATCCCACGGGGTCACCAACGCATCTGTTCCGAATGGATCCCTTGTCCTGGACACAAAGTTGACTAACTTCATGTTGAATCTTGATGCTAGAAGATCTACGTCCAGAGTCCCGCATCTTTGACAAACAGCCCAAAAAACGTTGGGGTGAAAAGACCATTCCCCTGGGAATAACTGCTGGAGACTCAAGTAGTCCGCCTGCCAATTCTCTATTCCCAGAATGAAGACTGCCGATAGGCACAGAATATTCCTTTCTGCCCAAGTTAGAATATGGTTCACCTCTGTCTGCATGCAAGACTCTTGGTGATGGATATAGGCCACCGCTGTGGCATTGTCAGTTTGGATCCTGACAAGACAATCCCGTAACCTGGAAGTCCAGGCCTTCAGAGCCAGGCACACTGCCCGAATCTCTAGGATATTGATGGGCAAGGCTCTTACAGCTTGACCACTGTCCCTGGACAGTTGTCTCCTCTAGTACTGCTCCCCAGCCTTAAAGGCTGGCGTCTGTCGTTACTACTTTCCAGATAACTGGTCTGAAGGATCTTCCTTTCAGCAGATTATGGGTTAGTAACCACCAATTGAGGCTTTGGGACACCCTTGGGGACAGCCGCATTGGCAAGTCTAAAGCTTGGATTGTTTTGTTCCTAGCAGATAGAATACGGTTTTGCAACAGTCTCGAATGGAACTGGGCATAGGGAACCGCTTCAAATGAAGGCACCATCTTTCCTAACAACCTCATGCAAAAGCGAATGGAGGGATCGCCTTTCGACCTGACCATCCGCACCAACACTTATGGAGTTGATTTTGCCTGAGGCAAAAAACACCTTTTTCTGGGCTGTATCTATGATCATACCCAAATACTTCAGCTTTTTTAGCGGTTTGAGAACCCCGTCCAGACTTTCCAGGTAACTGGTTGTAATGCATACACTTTGCTCCAAACAAGCCACCGATTGGTCTATTAGCAATATTTCAACGCTGCCTGGGTGCTGTAGCTGGCACGAAGGGCAGGGCTACGAACTGAATGCTGTTGTTCTACTTTGAACTGCAGAAATCTTTGGTGAGCGGGAAATATAGGGACATGCAGATATGCATCCCTGATGTCGATAGACGCTAGAAGTTCTCCTCTTTGTAGGATAGAAACTACTGACCTGATCGACTCCATCGAAAGGAGCAGATCTTCAGGGACCGATTTAGATTCTTTAGATCTAGAATAGGTCTGTGAATAAAACCCCAAACCTTGCTTTTCTGTGTGGATCTGTGCATGTACAGGAAATGCATGAAAAGGCTGTGAAGGTTTTAAGGAACCTAAAGAGGAAACAGAACTATCAGCTGACTCTGCTAGAGGTAGCTTGAAGAGGCACAAACCATCGCTGTAAGAGTGTACCAGCAATCTCTCAGATTGCGAGGCTGAAAAAGTCTACCGCTGTTTCCTCCGCAGAGTAGTAATCTGTTTGCCTTTCTTCATGATCACCTGAGGGTAACCCCTTATCCTCTACCCACTGTTCCCTTGATAAGGGGTCTAAGGTGGGGGAGGGGGATCTAACACGCTCCCTATCCTTTTGGATAGCGGATGCGATTAAAGTCGCTAACTTTCCTTCTAGACCCTGCAGGAGCGGAGGAAAACGCATTTTAAGTCATGTATACAAGGGCTGGATCTTCTGTGCCTGGGCCTGACACTGAGGCTTTCCTCTAGAGTCTGATGGTGGAAGCCGTCGCCACTGCCTAGAGGCGAATGCCCCTGGCGCAGGGGAAGGAGTCCGTTTAAATGAAGTGGGCAAAGGAGTACCTTTCCTACTAGAAAACATTTGGATGTATTTGACCAAATCTCCCCAAATAGACGATCCCTATGAAAAGGGAAACTAGTCAGAAGCCTTTTACAAAAATTCTTTTTTTTTTTAACCACAGGGTTCTACGCATGTGTACCAGCACAAGCGCAAGGCGGGATGCCTGGTGAATAGAGTCTTTCATGGCGTTTATGACAAAACATAGCACCCTTGGTAGTTTGAACAAAACGCGGGCCTGCGTGCAAGGACCTCTTTAAGGACCTGTCTAAACTGGTCCCTTAGGGACTGACAGATGCCTATTGCTGCAACTGCAGGCTGAGTAACTGCACCTGCCAAAGAAAAAAAAAAAAAAAAAAGATTAACAGAAATGCCAATCTTTTATCAGTTGGATCTCTCTAAGCATTTGTGCTTTGATTACCAGACAAGTTAGGCTATTATTCACACTGGAAATCGCAGCGTCATGTACAGGAAATGCATAAAAAGGCTGTGAAGGTTTTAACCCCTTCCCGCCGACCGTACGCAGATATGCGTACTCGGCTTTCCGGGGTTATACCGGGATGATGCCCGCAGCTGCAGGCATCATCCCGGTACCGTTGTTTACAGTGGGCGATCGGCTACCCGAGTATAACAACCGATGCGGCTAAAAGCCGCTCGGTTGTTATACTGGAGGAGCGGGAGGGGACATCCCCCCCTCCCGCCGCTGTTACCGGGCCTCCTGTGTGATCGGGAGGCCCGGTGTCTGATCGTCTGCCTTCGGCGGCTGGGGGCGGGCTGGAACGAAGCTGGGGGCGGCTTCGTTCCAGCCTTCTCGTTGTAAACGCGGAAGCGACGTCATGACGTCACTTCCCGTTTACTCGGCTGCCAATGGCGCTGAATTTAAAAAAGTACACAGTATTCAGAATCGCCGTTTTCGGCGATCTGAATACTTTGAAGTGTAAAGGAGGGATGGGGGGTCTTTTAGACCCCCCCATCCCTCCATAAAGAGTACCTGTCACCACCTATTACTGTCACAAGGGATGTTTACATTCCTTGTGACAGCAATAAAAGTAAAAAAAAAAATTTTTTTTTAAAACACAATTTATAAAGTAAAAAAATAAATAAAATAAATTAAAAAAAAAAAATTTTAAAGTGCCCCTGTCCCCGCGAGCTCGCGCAGCGAAGAAAACGCATACGGAAGTCGCGCACGCATATGTAAACGGTGTTCAAATCACACATGTGAGGTATTGCCACAATCGTCAGAGCGAGAGCAATAATTCTAGCCCTAGACCTCCTCTGTAACTCAAACCTGGTAACTGTAAAAAAATTTTAAAACGTCGCCTATGGAAATTCATAGGTACCGTAGTTTGTCACCATTCCACGAGTGCGTGCAATTATAAAGCGTGACATGTTTAGTATCTGTTTACTCGGCGTAACATCATCTTTCACATTATACAAAAAAATTGGGGTAACTTTACTGTTTGGATTTTTTAAAATTCATGAAAGTGTCCCTTTTCCAAAAATTTTTGTTTAAAACACCGCTGCACAAATACCGTGTGATAAAAAATATTGCAACAATCGCCATTTTATTCTCTAGATTCTCTGCTAAAAAAATATATATAATGTTTGGGAACTCTAAGTAATTTTCTAGCAAAAAATACGGATTTTAACTTGTAAACACCAAATTTCAAAAATAGGCTTAGTCATGAAAGGGTTAAGGAGCCTAAGAAGAAACAAAACTATCAGCTGACTCTGCTAGAAGTAGCTTGAAAAGGAGGCGGCAACCATCGCAATCTCTCAGATTGCGAGGCTGAAAAAGGTTCATCTACCGTTCTCCTCCGCAGAGGAGTAATTGGTTTGCCTTTCTTCCTGATCTCCTGAGGGTAACACCTCATCCTCTACCCACTGTTCCCTTGTTAAGGGGTCTAAGGTGGAGGAGGAGGATCTAACACGCTTCCTATCCTTTTGGATAGCGGATGCGATTAAAGTCGCTAATCTTCCTTCTAAGCCCTGCAGGGCAGAAGAAAATGCATTTTCAGTCACGTATACAGGGGCTGAAATGTGAGAAGCAGTTGCACCACCAATTGGTCCCAATGACTCACCCTGGCTTGCCATATCTGGTAACTCAGACGAGGATGACAGTGTGGACACACGACTGAAATTCCCAGCGCCTGGGGGTGGAATTGTTGGTACCTTTGGGGTGTCTTTTTTGGGAGCCATAGTGCTGAGCACAAAAAAGAGGCACTTTAAGTAAACAAGACCATGTAAAAAAGACAATGTAGTGACTTGCACACTCGCTGAGCAAAATAATTTAGCAAAAGAAAATGCCAATAAAGTTCAGCTTTAGTTGTTTGTTTATCAGAGCGGTGGAGAGATTGGTGTAATCACACACGCATCCTGATAAGAAAAAAAAACAGGTAAGGATTAACCACACTGATAATTTGTTGTTTCCTGTACTGGAAATGCCATGCATCCCTTATGTGCCCCCAGCACTCTGTGTCCTGTGTCCTATGTGTTCGCTGCAGCTGTTGAGCGTCTGTCCCCAGCGATTGCGCCGTGTGCCTCGTGTACTCATGTCCTGCACATGGTGACATGCCCGCAAGCCACACCCCCCACCATCAATCAACGTCCTCCCTCTTTTTTTTTTTTAAATTGGCCCTTAGTCCCCGCACGCGCGGACGGCTGACACGCTCTTTGAGCGAGAGGAGAGGCAAGGGAGGGCTGGGCGGCGGGAAGTTAAAAAAAACTTTTGTGGGGAATAGAAAAATGTCTAATAAAAAAGCAAAAAAGCCGCTGCCGCCGCACCCCCTGCTGGGGGGGAGGGGGTACAAGTTTCAGTTTCAGAATGAGGATCCCCCCTTGGCTTTTGAGACACACACACACTGTTTGGCTGGACTTCTGAGCTACTAAGAAGCAACGTACTAAGGTATGCATTTACTCCCTCTAATGGAGACTTTAGGCATGACAACATTATTACTTTATGTAATGTAAGAAAAAAAAGCATAGGTGGACTTTTTACAGTTCCTAGGCTTCTTCCCCTACCTTTTCCTCGCTGCAGGATACTGCTTTAAAAGACAGATCCAAACTTCACCCATCACAACGGGCTGCGTTAGCAAACCTTCAAGGACTGGGTCCCTAATATAGGGGGTCCACGGCCTTGGACCTGTATAGCAGCCCTCAGGTAAACTTTAGGTAATGTAGCATGACCAAAAAGTCCTGGGGTCCAGCCCTCAAGGAGAGGCATTACAGGCAAAACCTCGTTCTTAAGCGAGGCTCGGGTACAATCCAGCTTGGCCTAAATGGCACTTTGGATGGATCCGGTCTATGGAGGCTGTTTAAATCCAGCATGGGATCCCTCCAGCTTGGAGCTCTTTCAGAGCACATCTTCACTTGTGACCAACACCTTAGACACTGGCAAAAAAACGGAGTTACTCCTGGTAGGAGGAGGGGTTATATAGGGAGGCAACTTCCTGTTTAGGGTGTGCCAGTGTCCATCACCTGAAGGTGGCCTATAACCCATTAAGTTATTACTTAAGGCTCTGTGTCCCATGATGTACGATAAACTTTAGCCATAGAAAACAGTTAAACCTGTCCATCCAGTCGGAGGACAAACAAAAAGCAAAAAAAAAAAAAAAAAGGAACAAGTGTCTGAGGGTAGACGTGTTTAAGGGTAGACACATAGGAACGTAGCGATTTGTCAGTGCAGAAACAACTTGTGAGAGCATTTCCCTCGCAAGCTTGGGAGGTAACCTGCACTAATTATTGAATGGTAGGCGAATAACAGTAATGGTGTAGGGCCATGGTAAGTGACCAGAATAATTCAGAGTTATTAGCTGAGGGACAATGAGGGAGCCAATAACCTGTGTACCACATCAGTAGTCCGCTGATCCAGAGGGTCCGCAGGGATGGCTCATTCACATCCAACCAAGAGGATGCTTTGGAGGCCTTCTTAAAGAAATGTGATTGCCCTAGTGCTGTAATCTGGAGTCTGGCAGGGTACAGCATTGCATACGTGAGCTGCAGCCTTTTCTTGACCTCAAAGAATGTAGACCATTGCATTGTACTTTGGACGAAAAGTCGGGATAAAAGGAGATCTTTACGCCGTTACAGCGTATATCCCCACACAAGATGCAGTGTAATCTCCAGATCCCTGTAGTTTAAGAGCCTAGCTAGAAACCATCTTGGAGGATGTCCTAGTGGAAGTGGACGAGTAGGGGTTCTGTGAGCCTGTTCGACTGCAAAGAGTGGTGTAAAGACCTTTTTGCCAAATAAGGTGACCAGCCATTGCTCTATGAAGTCTGTTGGGTCCCTGCCCTCACTGATGCAGACGATTTTCAAAATCTTAATTACGGACGTTATTATCTTTAGCGAGTTTCGAAGTGGACTGGGGCCAGCTATCAACTTTTCTACATCACCCAGGCGGGCATTCCACAGCAGTGGACGCTCGCATATTTTCTGCATGTCTTGCCAGAGCAGAGAGACGTCCACCTTCAAGCCCCCTAGCTGATCCTGTACAGAGTGCACTGGCGCAGTGCAATTGTACACCGCCTTCAGGATATCACTAAGCATGGGCCGAGTGTCATCATCCTCCATATCATCGGGTGGATCATGCTCTCCAGACCCCATAGCTGTGTCAGGATCCAGATCAGGGTCTGCCTGGTCCCCTCTCGGCAGTGGAAGGGCCTGGGCTGCAGCAAGGGCCACTTTTAGATCCCCCTGTATCCCTTGAGCACTGGGACCCAGCAGCTTTTGGCTAAAAAAAAGCATGTCTCATGGGGGGATCCTTTTTATGGGATTTGCCCGCCTTACTCACTGTGTCCTTTGATTTATGCCCGGAGCCTCGTGGTGTGCGTTGTGAGAGAGCTGGCTGGGCCCCATTTTGGGAGTCAGTAGTCGCTGCCTCTTCTCAGTTCTTGCAGGTCATAATGGTAAGGGCCATGGTAAGGGCCCTCGGTAAGGGCCAGATTGCACCTGCGACATCCTGGTGACTCTTACAAGCAGCTCGGGTAGTCTGTGTCAGTGGGAAGCGCCGGTAAAAGGAATGATGTGCGGATCGTCAGTGAGAGTTTTGTGATACACCTCTGTTCACGTGCCCGTTCAGACCACGTCCCAAAGTCAAAACTTTATTCCTGCTGCTGCACAATTTTTTTCAACACTGCATTTTAGAGTCTACACTCTAATTTTAATTGTAGAGTAAAAATATATTTTTTGTATCTGAATTTGAGTCTATCCTAGCTGCTCACTAACTGGCCTTTTTCACAACTGTATCCCAGGAGCTACACTCTAATTTTCTTTTTCAGAAAATCACCTACCTTGTGTTTAGGATAATTTTACCTATTTACAAATGGTCCTGTAATTGGCCTTTTTTGTTTTACCTACTGTTTCTCACATGCTATACTCTCTTTGTATCTTGGGATTTTGTTCTATTTTAACAGCTCAAAAATTGTCCTGCTGTTAGTTCTTTTGCAATTGTAGATCGGACATTACACTCTCATTATATTGACAAACTATTTGCGACTCTGTGCACAGCCAGTGATTACCTGTGGTGATCACTGCTGAATGCACACAATGATATATTTAAAAAAAAACAAAAACAAATAGACAAAAGGATTTGCACTTTTGATACATTTTAAGCTACCCTACTACCAAGATGAAAAATTGTTGTTATGATGCTAAAGAAAATAACTGTTTTCTGTGTGTCCCATTTACACTGCAATGCAGACATGCTGCAGTTTATTGCAACGCACCGTACCGAATTGCATGGAACTTTACAGCAGCACAGTGCATCACGCTGCTGTCATAGGTGTGTGCAGCCTATTGCATTAGGGTGTGCACCCCACATACAGTGGATATAAAAAGTCTACACACCCCTGTTAAAATTTCAGGTTTCTGGGGACGTGGCGACTGAGCTCCAATATGGAAGCTTAAGCAGTGAGCTCCGCTCGGCCGCCGGAGAGAATCCTACTCCATCCTCGTTCACCGGCACCATCCACGCTGCACAGAGCCTCCACAGAATCACCGGGACCCGCTGTACCCGATACGATGGGCCGCCACAGAAAGTATTCGCAAAATCCTCAGAAGATGCAGGACTTCTTCAAAGCGCGCGAGCTTCAACAAAATGGCACCAGCGCTTCAGGGAGAATGACAGGGCAGCAGGCCACGATCGCAGACAACGGCCGCTCCGGTTCTAAAATACAGCTCCAGGGCACTCATCTCCATAGCGGATCCTCCTCTGGGACCTCAAGCCCTTCTACAAGGAGCCCAAACAAAAAATGAGGATTGCCTCACCGGAAAGGCTGCTGAGAGACCCTGAGATGGAGGTAAGCAGGCCTCAGAATGCTGTGGAACCAGCGGTGCAAATTATACAAGACCCTATTGCAGCATTCCCCACTTCTGACAGGCCAGTATCAGACACAGTTCTCAAGGAAATGTTGCTATCCCTAAAGGCATCACTACATGCTGACATGACTGCAGGGATTAATAACTGTCAAAGGGAAGTGCAGGCATTAGGCAGCAGGGTGGATCATATTGAACAGCGCATGAGTGACTTTACCTCATCATTTAACACAATGGTGGATGCCCACTGCAATCATGATGAGGAAATTGCATGGTTAAAAAAATAAAGTCGCAGATTTGGAAGACCGTTCTAGAAGGAACAATATTAAAATGAGGGGGATACCAGAAACCATACCTGCCACGCAACTACTGTCATATACGCAAGCGCTATTCTCAACGCTGATACCATCTCTGTCGCCACAAGATCTCATTGTGGATCGCATCCATCGCATACCCAAAACCTGCCTTTCTGCCTGAAAACACTCCTAGAGACGTGTTACTCAGGGTGCATTACTACCATGTCAAAGAACAAATCCTAACAACATCCCGCAGAACCGACGATAGGCATCCACAGTACGCAGAGCTACAATTGCTCTCGGACCTGTCTAGACATACGCTGCAACAAAGTCGCAACCTAGCGACAATAACTAAGGCCCTGAGAAACCACAATATTCACCACAAATGGAAGTACCCCGCCAAGCTTTCGGTTACTCACAATGGCGTATCAATACTGATAACCACGCTGGAAGAAGGTATTGCAGCATTGCGCCAATGGGGTATACTACCTGAGCACGCTATGCCAACCGCTCACTCTCCTACACCTAGTCCACTACAGGAGGACTGGCATGTGGTCTCCCGTAAACGCTCTTCAAAAAAAAAATAATAACGGTGGAAGCGTTTAAGTATAACAAGTAATTACCACTCAATTCTCTCCGGACAACAGGGGTTACACATTACAATCCCTGTTTTTCACCTCCAGTTTTCTTATAGCAGTTACGCCTGCACTTAGATCACTTCATGGATCCTTTTCTTATTGAGTCTTTTGAAACTGTTTTGCTAACTCTGTTCTTTTTTCACCACTTTTGTTTTACCTGCTATATATTTGAAGCACACCGCCCAGAAGTGAACTTCCCTTCTACTTTGGATAAAGCCAAATTCAACACCTCCTACATGACCATCTACTATAGACACAGTGAGTATATGCATCACATAACGCTGCAGACTCCACAGAACCTTCCTTATGCCCATTAACTGCCTGTCCATAAATGCTAGGGGACTGAACCACCCCGCAAAAAGATTCTCCATGTGGAAGGAGGCCAAGACGCACAGAGCAGATATCCTGTGTGTACAGGAGACCCACTTTCAGGAAGCCAAAGTCCCTAAATGTTCACATAAGGACTATCCACATATATTCATGGCATGTACACCAGGCCATAAAAAAGGAGGAGTACTGATTGCGCTGAGGAACTGTGTGTCCTCTCAACATAAAGACACTATCCTTGATACCAACGGCAGATATATCATCTTGACAGGAGACATTAACTCAAAACTGTATACATTAGTAGCCTTATACGCCCCAAACTCACATCAGATCCGTTTTCTCAGCAGGCTACTCGGGAAAATTAAGAATCACTTATATGGCAATCTCATTGTATGCGGTGACTTTAATCTTATCGTGGATCCTAAAATGGACACGTCTGCTCCAAAGGCGAACGGCTCCTCATATTTGAGCAAAACAATAAACTATGCGGAGCTGTTTGATGTTTGGAGATGCTTAAAAGCAAATGCAAGGGACTATACTTTCTTTTCACACAGGCATTGCTCCTATTCGTGCATCGACCTATTCCTAACTGATAAGTGGCTACTACAGAAAATCTCATTGGTGCGGATACATGACATAACATGGTCTGACCATGCTGCTATTACTATTACCATTAATGACCAGGTTGTCTCCTCCTCCTCACCCATCTGGCGTAGCAATGTAAGATTAATACAGGAACCCCAAACCTCCACAAAGATCTCCCAACACATTAGAGAATTCTTCCTAAATAACACGGATTCCGTTGAGAACCCTTTCATCCTGTGGAATGCCCATAAGGCGTACATGAGGGGAATACTAATACAACTAGGAGCCAGAGAAAAGAAACGGCATACAGCCCGTATTAATTCTATTCCTACCGATATCCACAACATAGAAACACAAAATAAACAAACACCTAATGCTACTCTTGCCCAAAAAATCTCAAATCTGAGAGAGGAACTTAGAAATCTCCTACCTCAACAATACGATTACCATCTCAGACGTTTGCAACTGCAATCATATCCCAATGCCAATAGAGCAGGCAAATATTTAGCCAACAGAATAAAAGCAGCGAAAAATAAAACGAGAATTGCCCACTTGCTACATCCCACTCTCAAACATAAAATCACAAACCCTCAAGATATCGCTAACCAGTTCGCTGATTACTACAGTAATCTATACAACATTAAAGGTGACCCCTCCACATACCAACCCACACACGAAAACATCCAAAACTTCCTTCAAAATTTAAAATTGCGTTATCAGAACCCCAACTTCTCTCGTTAAACTCCCCGTTCACTATACCTGAAATAGAAGCTGTCATAGAAACACTACCGAATGGCAAATCACCCAGTCCTGAAGGGTTTGCAAATGAATATTTCAAAACATTCAGATCTCACCTTGCTCCACACTTACAAAATGTCTTTACAAAAGCCACAAACACAGCAACATTTCCCCCAGAGATGCTACAAGCATATATAGTCACTCTACCAAAACCAGGTAAAGAACCTAATACACCACCCAACTTTCGTCCAATCTCTCTCCTAAATACTGACATCAAAATCTATGCTAAACTAATAGCCAAACGGCTAGCAGACTATATTCCATTTCTGATTCAAAGAGACCAGATGGGCTTCGTGAGGGGGAGACAAACTTCAGATGCTACAAGAATAATCAACATTATCCATCATGTTGAAAAAACAAAAACGCCTTCTCTGCTTCTATCCATAGACGCAGAGAAGGCGTTTGATAGAGTACACTGGAATTACATGTCAATGACTTTGTCTAAATTTGGACTATGTGGCCATATATTGAATGCAGTTCTAGCATTATACTCTTGTCCTTCGGCACAGGTGTATACGTCCAGCATGCTCTCCATTCCATTTCAAATAACCAATGGAACTCGTCAGGGTTGCCCTTTATCTCCAATGATTTTTAATCTCATGATTGAACCCCTGGCGGAGGCCATTAGATCACACACCAAAATAACTGGTTTCCATTTCGGAGCTACTTCGCATGTTATAAATCTATTCGCAGACGACTTTATTTAGTTATTGACTAACCCACTTATCTCACTCCCTATGGCACATGAAACATTGACATCCTTTGGTAATGTCTCATATTATAAGGTGAACTGCTCTAAATCCCTCATCCTTGATTTAGGTATACCTGCAAATGACCGTATTAAATTACAACATTCGCTCCCGTACACTTGGAGCTCAAAAGGAATACCATACCTAGGCATTACCCTGACTAATAACACCAGCTCCCTAACAGACACTAACTTGAAATCCCTTCTAGCCAAAATAGTGACCCAAACCAACAATATAGCCAAACACGAGTTATCCTGGATGGGCAGATTAGCAGCATTTAAAATGTTTATTCTCCCGCAAATTCTATATATTTTTAGAGTACTCCCGATCAACATTCCGGCACACTATCTTAAAACCCTCTCTAGTCTTCAATGGAAACTACTATGGGGCAAAAAGAAAGCAAGATGTTCACAATCCACTCTAATACCTCATAAACAAGCAGGGGGGGCGGGATTAATAGATGTCCACGATTACATGTGGGCAACTAGACTAGACCACCTCAAATACTGGTTTTCCTCCACTGAGGTACCGCTGTGGGTGGAGATTGAACAAGCCTTAGCTCCTTTACCAGACTTACCATCGGTCCTAATGGGCGATAGTTGGATACCCTGGAAAATCAAGAATCTACCACCTACCATCACTATATCAATTAAAGATTGGAGATTTCTCCTATCTCGCCAAATTAAAAATAGCAGAGCAATAGATTTCACCCTTCCATTAAGCGTTGTTGAAGCCAATATACCAATGATATCCTTGCAAACTTTCCCCTCTAAGGGGATTAATAGTGTACAAAACTTACTCCATAATGACAGACCAAAATCTGCAGAACGTTTAATGAAAGAACATAATATGCCACAAAACATGCTTTTTACCTGCATATGAGTGGCTCACTTTATGCAATCACACCCGTGGAACAATACCCATCTTCCACTCCCAGTATGGCAACACCTTACCCGAGGTTCATTGCAAAACAAAGGCATATCCATATATTATAATCTACTACAGAACAAAAGAAGAGTTTAAAAAAAATCAAGAACACATTTGAAATGGGATATAGATATAGGAACAACGATCACAGACAAACAATGGCAGTTCGCGTTTAAAACCATACAAACTGTATCACACTGTACTAACCACTGGGAAACATTGCTCAAGATAATACACCGCTGGCAATATACCCCATGTAAAATCTCAAAAATGTTTCCTGACACATCACCTCTATGTTGGAGAGCATGCGGACATAAAGGCCATCTTTTCCACAAGTTCTGGGAATGCCCCAGCGTCACTAGCTTCTGGAACCAAACCTTTAAACTCATTTCATCCCTCACGGGAATAATTACACCCCCAAACCCAAAGCTGGCTATACTATTGATTGGACTGGAACACTTTCCATATCCTATGAGGCATGTAGTGTCTAACATCCTGTTGGTTGCTAGGTCCCTGATACTCCACAACTGGAAAAACTTCACAACAACTAACCTAACTGATATAATTAGGAAGGTCCAGCAAAACTACACATTTGAACGACTTATAGCAATTAACTCGCTTAAATGTGATAAATTTGACAAATTGTGGAAAATATGGACTGATAAACACCATTCTGCCCAATTAACTGCATGTATAAACTGAAGCGTTTATCATAAGTCTGGATATATGCATACAATCGCTCTGGCTATGTGCTTCTTTTTGTTCTTTGTTCGTTTTTATTGTCATTTTATTTTCCTTTATAATTTTGTGTATATCTCATGCTCCCATCCTTTTTCTGTACCTTACTGAAAAATCAATAAACATCTTTTCAATGAAAAAAAAAAATTCAGGTTTCTGTGATGTAAAAAAAAAAAAAAATGACAAAGATAAATCAGCTCAGAACTTTTCCCACCTATAATGTGACCTATAAACTGTACAACTCAATTGAAAAACAAACTGAAATCTTTTAGGTGGAGGGAAGTAAAAATAAGAAACAGTAAAATGATATGGCTGCATAAGTGTCCACATCCTTAAACTAATACTTTGCTGAAGTACCTTTTGATTTTATTACAGCACTCAGGCTTTTTGGGTATGAGTCTATCAGCATGGCACATTTTGACTTGGCAATATTTGCCCACTCTTCTTTGCAAAAACATTCCAAATCTGTCAGATTGTGAGGGCATCTCCTGTGCACAGCCTTCTTCAGATCACCCCACAGATTATCAATCGGATTGAGGTCTGGGCCATTCCAAAACTTTAATCTTCTTCTGATGAAGCCATTCCTTTGTTGATTTGGATGTATGCTTTGGGTTGTTGTCATGCTGAAAGATAAAGTTCCTTTTCATGTTCAGCTTTCTAGTAGAAGCCTGAAGGTTTTGTGCCAATATTGACTGGATTTGGAACTGTTCATAATTCCCTCTACCTTGACTAACTCCCCTGAAGAAAAACAGCCCCGATGCATGCTACTACCACTATACTTCAGGATAGGTATGGTGTTCTTTTGGTGATGAGCAGTGTTTTGCGCCAAACATATCTTTTGGAATTATCAAAAAGTTCAACTTTGGTTTCATCAGACCACATCTCATTTTCCCACATGCTTTTGGGAGACTTTGGATGTGTTTTTACAAAATTTAGCCGAGCTTGGATGTTTTTGTTGGTAAGAAAAGAATTCTGTCGTGCCACTCTACCCCATAGTCTAGACCAGTGATGGCGAACCTTGGCACCCCAGATGTTTTGGAACTACAATTCCAATGATCCTCATGCACTCTGCAGTGTAGATGAGCATCATGGGAAATGTAGTTCCAAAACATCTGGGGTGCCAAGGTTCGCCATGACTGGCCTAGACATATGAAAAATATGGGAGATAGTTGTCACATGTACCACGCAGCCAGTACTTGCCAGATATTCCTGCAGCTGCTTTAATGTTGCTGTAGGCCTCTTGAGAGCCTCCCTGACCAGTTTTCTTCTCGTTTTTTTAATCAATTTTGGAGGGACGTCCAGTTCTTGGTAATGTCACTGTTGTGCCATATTCTCTCCACTTGATGATTATTGTCTTTATTGTGTTCCATGGTATATCTAATGCCTTGGAAAAACTCTTTTGCACCCTTCTCCTGATACCTTTAAACAATGAGATCCCTCTGATTACCCTTAAAAATCTCCATAGACAACGTTTAAAATGTTCTACAAGTTACTTGTTTTGAGATACAGAGGAGGTCTAGGGCTAGAATTGTTGCTCTTGCTCCAACGATCATGGTAATACCTCACATGTGTGGTTTTCATATGCAGGTGCTACTCACGTATGCGTTCCCTTCTGCGCGCGAACTCAGCCAGACCGCACGCTTTAAACATTTTTTTTTCGCTTCTTATTTTACTTTATTTTGACACTGTCCTTTTAAAAAAAACTATTTGGGTCACTTTTATTCCTGTTACAAGGAATGTAAACATCCCTTGTAATAGAAAAAAAGCATGACAGGACCTCTTAAAAATGAGATCTGGGGTCAAAAAGACCTCAGATCTCATATTTACACTAAAATGCAATAAAAAATAAATAAAAAAATTCTCCTTTAAGAGCGCTGGGTGGAAGTGACGTTTGATGTCGCTTCCATCAGTCAATGCTATGGAGCCAAGCGGGGGCCATCTTCCCCTCACTCGGCTCCATGCCAAACACAGGAGAGGACGCGATCGTCTCCACCGCTATCAGTGGGTCCAGTAAGCGGTGGAGACCCCCGAAGCACGGCGGGAAGGGGGAGGGGCCCCTCTACCGCCAACGATAAAAGTGATCTTGCAGCGAATCTGCCGCAGAGACCACTTTTATCTGAAAATGGACCGCCCGCTGAAGAGGATACCGGGGTTATGGCAGCTATATGCTGGCATAAAAATGGTATTCCTCTTCAAAAAGCCACTGTATAATGACGACGGGCGGTCTGTAAGTGGTTAAATGATGGCAGGTGTATACCGATTCTTATTTAACATTAGTTTGAACGTGATCGCTTAATTTTGAACACAGCTACATCCCCAGTTATAAGAGGGTGTGCACACTTATGCAACCACATTTTTTTTTTTTTTTTTTAGTTTTACCCCCCCCCCCAAAAGATTTCAGTTTGTTTTTCAATTGAGTTGTACAGTTTATAGGTCACATTAAAAGGTGGAAAAAGTTCTAAAATTATTTATCTTTGTCTAATTTTTTTTACATCACAGAAACCTGACATTTTAAACAGGGGTGTGTAGACTTTTTATATCCACTGTATATACACATGTATATAGCAGTATGGCAATGATCAGTGTCAGTAGAGCAATGGCAAGGCCAGTAGAGCAGAGGTTGGTGTCAGAGCAGTGGATGGTGTCAGTAGGGCAGAAATTGGTGTAAGTAGTTTCATTTTTTTGTTTGTTTTATTATTGCTTTTTTATTTACAAATAATTTTTTTTGCAATATTTTCTTACAATTTTTTTTTTTAGAAGCTCCACATACCCCTGATGTCTCACTTTTGTGACAGAGAAAGGGACTGAGGACAGAGATTCCCCAAACCCTTTCTCTGCAGCCAAGCAGCAGGGGAAATCTGTGCAGCACAGGGTGATTAGGGTGTGCCCTATGGCTACAGTACAGTGCCATGAAATGAGTGTACATTTTGTATACTGAATAAAGTTTGGTAGCAGTCAGAAATGGACAGCTGCCAGAGCAGTAAAGCAATCTGGCAGATTTCCACTATAGTGTCAATCCAGCCTAAGTGTTCTGATGTCAGCCCAAAATTTGGGCTTTCCTTTTACTTTCGATGATGAACGATAAAGAGGACAGAGGGTAAATCTCTCTAATAGGGACACAGACAGCAATAAAAACTGACATGTGTTCTAAGCTCTCTCTGCTCTATCCAAAATAAAAAAAAAATAAATAAAAAAGTTTAGCCTTTAATTATGCTTTAATTCTCTAACATGATAAAAATTACCTCAAGCACAGGTCGTTGCAGATTGGGTTTCCAGCCAAACTGTTTTGACAGTAATAAACCAATAATACGGCCAACCTCCTGAAAAACATGACAAAATATAAAAAAGGAGTTAAGTGCCCTGTCTTGTAAAGAATTACATTTGCAATACTCCCACTTACATTAGACGTTCTGCAAAATAAAAAAAAAAAAAAAAAATCATACAGATGTATTATGTAACAAATAGAAATAAAGGACAGCTACAAATCCATTCTTCTATTCCTGGCTGCATTACTCACCCGATGGTCACATCCATCCCTCCCTGGCTGCATGCTTCACCAGATATATCTGCTCCACTCTGGATGCCTTTCCCACTACTAACATAAATTTCTACCCCAACCTGCTACTGCTAATTATCTCTCAATGCCCAACTTACCTGCCACCAACATCCATTCCTCCCTACCCGATTCACATTCCCCTGACATGATTTGCTACATAAAAAAAAAAACAAAACAAAAAAAAAAAAAAAACCACAAATTAAAACAAACAATCAGACCCCTAGAATACAGTGCCTTGAAAAAGTATTAATAACCCGTGAAATGTTCCACATTTTGTCATGTTACAACCAAAAAGGTAAATGTTATTTTATTGGGATTTTGTGTTATAGAACACAAAGTGGCACATAATTGTGACGTGGAAGGAAAATGATACTTTTTTTTAAATGTTTTTCAAATAAATATGTGAAAAGCGTGGCTTGCAGAACCACCTTCCATTGCAATTACAGCTGCAAGTCTTTTTGGGTATGTCTCTACCAGCTTTGCACATCTAGAGAGCAAAATTTTTGCCCATTCTTCTTTGTAAAATAGCTCAAGCTCTGTCAGATTGCATAGAGAGCGTCAGTGAACAGCAATTTTCAAGTCTTTCATCAGCTTCTCAATTGTATTTAGGTCTGGACTTTGACTGGGCCGCCATTTTAATACAGGAATATTCTTTGATGTAAACCATTCTATTGTAGCTCTGGCTGTATGTTTAGGGTTGTTGTCCTGCTGGAAGGTGAACCTCTGCTCCAGTCTCATGTCTTTTGCAGACTCCAACAGGTTTTCCTCTAAGATTGCCCTGTATTTGGCTCCATCCACCTTCCCATCAACTCTGACCAGCTTCCCTGTCCCTGCTGAAGAAAAGCATCCCCACAACATGATGCTGCCACTACCATGTTTCACAGTGGGGATGGTGTGTTCAGGGTGATGTGCAGCAGAGTTTTCTGTCACGCATAGAGTTTTGCTTTTAGGCCAAAAAGTTCAAATTTTGGTCTCATCTGACCAGAGAACCTTCTTCCACATGTTTGCTGTGTCCCCCACATGGCTTCTCGCAAACTGCAAGTGGGACATCTTATGGCTCTATTTCAACAATGGCTTTCTTCTTGCCACTGTTCCATAAAGCCCAGATTTGTGGAGTGCACAACTAATAAGTGTCCTGTGGACAGATTCTCTCACCTGAGCTGTGGATCTCTGCAACTCCTCCAGAGTTACCATGTGCCTCTTAGCTGCTTTCCCGATTAATGCTCTCCTTGACCGGCCTGTCAGTTTAGTTGGACGGCCATGTCTTAGTAGGTTTGCAGTTGTGCCACGCTCTTTCCCTATTCGGATGATGGATTGAACAGTGATCCGTGAGATGCTCAAAGGATTTTTTTTATAACCTAACCCTACTTTAAACTTCTCCACAACTTTATCCCTGATCTGTCTGGTGTGTTCCTTGGCCTTCATGATGCTGTTTGTTTACTAAGGTTCTCTAACAAACCTCTGAGGGCTTCACGGAACAGCTGCATTTACACTGAGATTAAATTACACACAGGTGGACTCTATTTAATAATTAGGTGACTTCTGAAGGCAATTGATTCCACTAGATTTTAGCTAGGGGTATCAGAGTAAAGGGGGCTGAATACAAAAGCACGCAACACTTTTCAGATACTTGTAAAAAATTTGGAATACCATTTATCATTTTCCTTCCACTTTACAATTATGTGCCACTTTGTGTTGGTCTATCAGATAAAATCCCAAGAAAATACATTTAGGTTTCTGGTTGTAACATGACAAAATGTGGAAAATTTCAAGGGATATGGATACCTTTTCAAGGCACTGTATTATTAGACTTAAAACCATCAATCCACTCTGTACTTGATTATTAAAGCCCTATGCTACACTTTCTGGGTCATTCCCTTAGCCTAGAATCAGGTTATACTGCAATTGGGACAATGAATGTAAATATTATACAAAATATCTTGCCACTGGGAATTCTATGTTTTTGTCCCTTAATATTTATGCAAGGCTTTCCATAGTAATGTTTATCGCACACAGTTACCTGACCTAGGTCTCCAAAATTGGGCCTATTCTAGCTACACATGTAGTCTCCTTTCCCTGATCAATGTTTTTTCTCCATTGTATCACAGATGCTACACGGTCATTTTTAATGAAGTAAAACACATTCCATATGCATTCAATATAAGACTTATGCCCCGTACACACGGTCGGATTTTCCGATGGAAAATGTTCGATCGGAGCGTGTTGTCAGACATTCCGACCGTGTGTGGGCTCCATTGGACATTTTCCATCGGATTTTCCGACACACAAAGTTTGAGAGCAGGCTATAAAATTTTCCGACAACAAAATCCGATTTGCGTCAAATCCGACCGTGTGTGGCCAGTTCCGCAAAGTGCCAAGCATGCTCAGATGAAATTCTGAGACTGAACAGCTCGGTCTGGTAAAATTAGCGTTCGCAATGGATACAGCACTTTCGTCACGCTGCAATGTAAAAAATGGTTTAATACAGCGCACTCTCTTCTTTATAATGTGAGAAGAATGAAGTAGTTTTGCTGCTCATATTTACACAGACTTCTCACAAACTTCTTTCTTTATTATTTATCGGGATTCCCTCAATATATTTGGATTTGTCACATCTCACCAATTTTTTTTTGTTTGTTTTTAAATGTGAAAACATTTTTTTCAAGGCTGTTTTTTTTTTTTTTTTTTTACTTTTTACTCCAGAATATTTTTGTGTGTGTTTTGTGTGTCAAGTTACCACAACACCATTATTATCTTGTATTATTTAATCTCAATGAGATTGTTTGGTGTCTCTTGTTAATTTCACATTGTATTTTGAAATGTACCTGCCTCCTCACCAATAAACTTTTTTTTGAAGGAAAACACACATAGGCGAGTATAATTGAACCAAAAATTCCTTTATTAAGGGCTCAGAACCAAACAAAGAGGGAGGCAACACTGGAGAAACAGCTGAAATTGGCGAAGCCTTTGGCAATTATTTTACTGCAAAATTGGTGGCCTGAGGAGTCCATATCTAAGGGAGTGCAGTCTGGTCCAGAAGTCCCAGAGATCCGGAAAGCAGCAGATGACATCTGTGTCCCCAGGCTGTGGTACTACAAGAGGCTGCATCTTTTGTCAGACCAGACTGAACCCAGGTCATCACTCTCTGGTCTTCCTTCCACGCTGTGGCTCTGGTGGTGGAGTTGTGGCAGGAGGAGGAGGATGGTCCAACTCAATCACGTCGGTCTTGGGTGTGATTTTGCCACTCACCCCTTTAGTTAGGACTTTATAAATAAGTTTCTCACACATGAGGCGTTGACCCTCCTGCATGCCCTTCAGTTTGGTGGCAGCCATGCAGGCAAAGGCCTCTTCAGGAGTGGGTAAGGCTTTGGGGGACGCAGAAGCCTCCTGAATCAGCCTGAGAGCTGAATCCTGAACGTGACGCCCCTTCCTGGGTCTTTTGTATGGAAGGCGGAGGGGAGGAACCTGCGATTCGGTCAGGCTCCTACTGGTCCCAGGCTTCTCCTGGCTGCCACTTAGCCCCACCTCCTCCTGGCTGCCACTAACCCCCGCCTCCTCCTGGCTGCCACATTCCAGAGCCTCGTCCTGACTGAGGTCTTCCTGTATATAAAAAAGGGACATAGTTTGTGTTTTTGATTCATTAATCACACACAATTTTCAGCTCATGACTGTTGCAAATTGAATGTTAACAAATATAACAGACTATCCTTCTGAGCCCAGTATTTTTCATTCTTGTCCCAATTATTTTTGCCCACTAAAGTTTATTGATATGTAAAACACTTTCTTAAATCAGCAATTAGTGATCAATAATAACATCTAGTAAAGATCATTTATTTAATGACCAGAAATCTAGAGAACAATGCTATACCTGACTCCATCTGGGCTCCTCCACTTCTTCCTGGCTGGAAGTCCCAGGTTGGACATCGGAAGCCTCAGCTGGGGTGGAAGTAAGAGTGGAAGGAAGGGTTGAGAGGGATTCCCTGACTCCAGTCTGGTCTGACAGAAATCGCAGTCTCTCATAGTACCACAGCCTGGGGACATAAATGTCATCTGCTGCAGCTCCTGATCTCTGGGAATCCGTGACCTTCTTGCGCTCCCTAAGATATGTGCTCCTCAGGCCACCAATTTTGGCTTTTAAATAGGGGATGGTTGCCATGGGGACCACCGGCTTCACCAACTCCAGCAGTTTCTCCAGCGCTGACTGCCACTTTTGTTTATGATTGTAATGTGGATGTTTCATCTGCCACAGACAGGGCAGCTCCCTGTACTTATCTATGAACAGGGGGAGGAAGTTGTGGTCATTGAAGCAATCCATTTTATCTGCAAAACACAACACGAGACAAACCCTAATGTCAGGCAAAACTCTCCTAATCTTGGTACAATATAGGCCTCAATCTAGAAGCAGTATAGGGCCAAGTTCAGATCTTACCTTCGTTATCACGATCGGCGCCTCTGATACTCCTTCCTCCACTCACAGATCGTACGTACTACGCACGCGTGTTACGCTTTACACACACTGCGCAAGCGTGTAACTCCGCCCGCCCCTGACGTTCTTTCTAGTCTATTCCCCGCCCCTTTTCATTCGGCACAGTGGGGGAAGAGGCATGGCGGAAACACAGCAGGTGCGTGCTAATTATAGCAACGAGGAGGGGGGAGGAAAGCCCGGATCCAGAAACGTCTAGATCCAGAAGGAGAAGATTTAAGGCCCCAAATATGCCCTTTGGGGAGATGTTGGAGATGGTCGACATCCTGAAGAAGGCCGACTATGATGGAAAGTATGGACCTTACCCCAACCCCAATGTCAGAAAGGCCAAGATAATGGCGAAAGTGGTCAAAAGTCTGCACCGGAATTTCGGGGTACGACGACTGAAAGATCAGCTCAGGAAGCGGTGGTCGGACCTAAAATTAAGAGAGCATGAGCAGTACCGAAAGATCCGGAGAGTGCTGCAAAAAAGTAAGTAGTTGTGCTGTGTTCCTATTCTTTTTGTGTTTATTACGTTCGTGCTGCTCCATGTGCTTTTCTTAACTGTTATCCAGTTTAAAATGTCAACTTTCATGTTCATGGCCACATTATTCTTTCGTATCAAACATTTTTCTTTCGACCTATAAAACACCATTGTTTTGGCCATATGCATTTGACCACATTTTTTAGGGCCTACTTGTATGAAAATAATTTGGTTGTGTAGATGGGTTTGTTACTAGAATGAAATGCAAACTCGATTCTGTGTAAGGAGAGGACACTCAACAAGTTTTCACATCTGGACGCTTGAGCACTAGTGTGGGACACAAGAACACCCTTTTTATTAGGGGGCCCACACAGGCGCTCCACTGGATACTATAGGGGTGTCTCCATCTGTGAAGCTTGGACAAAACAGGTAAAGTATTGAAGTTTGACAAAGGACATTAAAAATTCTACATCTTGGAACTCTGCCAAAACAGACAATTGTACCCCACTTCCAAGCAATGTTTCATATTTATAGTTCTGCCATCAAATATCTGTGTGTCAAGTATACCTTTTTTTTTTTTTACATAGGGGAGAAAAGACTCGGAGGACACCCCTCATCCGAGGAGACCAGAGACCCCCCACCTCTGGAAGAAAGGGAAATCTACCAAAGACAAGAAGAGCAGGAGGAGGAAGATGTGGTGGAAATTGGCACAACAGGTGAGTGTCTGCGACCGCAGGCTCAGGTAAGAGATGGATGCCGGTATATTTATAATACATGTTTTTTTTTGGTTTCTATCTTTTTAGGTGATCGTGATGTTGTGGATCCAGGGCATTTCACCTCGGAAAGTGCACAGATCCTGATTGGGGAGATCATGGGGTGTAATAGGGACTTGGAAAACATCAAAAAAAACATCAATGATGTTATTCAAAAAAATAAAAACATCAATGATGTTTTGGGGAGAGTTTAAAACCCCTCCAAATCCCTTTCTTTTATGGTGTGCTACAATTTTTACATTTTTTGTCTAATTGGAGAAAAGCCAAATTTTGAGGATGCACACAGTGTGTCAACATGTGCTATCTGCCATCACGGGAGATCAATGGACGCGTTTTGGGGGTGAAACCCCTTCCTCAATAATGAAGTAGCTGTGAGGAAGGGGTTGCTCCCCCAAAACACGTCCCTTGATCCCCCATGATGGCAGCTAGCACATGTTGACATTCGGCTATTTGTGTGCATCTTCAAAATTTGGCTTTTCCGGGGGTGACTTCACCCCATCTGAACGCAATATCAAACACAGTTTGTAAATACTCATGTCTGATATTGCCTTCAAGTTCCACCAAATGCGAACTTTGTAAGTTCAAGATTTGTGTCTTTCTTGTGGGTTTTAAACATGCCTGTTTTATCTTAAATGGACATTTTTACTTTTTCTAATGTGACCGCAAAAATTGTTATACAACAAACATGTTGGTTTGTTATAAAAACCTTTTCTAAATGCACATGTGATTGTGCAGGTATTAAAAAGATTGTTAATCAAGAATGTGTGGATTATTGTCTCAACGCTACAACACTTTTGGGGTGCTCTAATTGGTGTTTTCTGTGACAATGGGTGTTATTTCCTAAGGGCAAATCCACTTTGCACTCCAAGTGCAGTTTCAAGTGCACTTGTAGTGCAAAGTGTCTTTGCCTTTAGTAAATAACACCCAACAGTGCTTTGTATAAGGTTACACAATCATGCCATTTTCAGGACTCAACACATTTCTGTCAGGGTCAGCTAAAACAAACACAAGCAGTAAATGTCACCAAAGATTTGCTTAATGTTTTTTTTTTTTATTTGATAAAGGTTTCACACATTGTCTGGCATATTGATAGCCCCCCCTACCTGCAAAGAATTCCAGGTATCTTAGCCGGACATCAAGGGCACTCAGGGAGGGCAGGCCAGGACGGCCACTTTCAAGCGCCGTCAGGGTTGGTTCATTTTGAATTCCGGCCTCAGGCCCAACTGAGCTAGCATAGTTGGCAGAATGTTTCCGTAAAAAGTTGTGTAGAACACAGCATGCCAGGATAATATGATTCAGTTTATACTCCGCCATATGTATGGGTGTAAGAAATAGGCGGAACTGGCTGGCCATGATTCCAAACGTGTTCTCTACCACTCTTCTCGCTCTGGCCAGCCGGTAATTAAAAACCCTCCGGTCCGTGGTTAGGGTCCTCATCGGGAGTGGCCGCATAAGATGGTCCCGCAGCGCAAAGGCTTCATCCGCAATGAAGACGAATGGGAGTCCTTCCACATTGTCTTCTGGAGGTGGCAAGTCCAAGCTGCCATTCTGAAGACACCTGTAGAACTCCGTCTGGGCAATGACTCCACCATCGGGCATCCGGGCATTCTTCCCCACGTCCACATACAGGAACTCATAAGTAGCCGACACCACCGCCAACATCACAATACTATTGAACCCCTTATAATTATAATAGTACGACCCCAAGTTGGGTGGTGGGATGATGTGGACGTGTTTCCCATCAATTGCCCCTCCGCAGTTAGGAAAGTCCCACCGCTGGGCAAAGTGGGAGGCCACAGTCTGCCATTCCTGTGGCGTGGAAGGAAACTGTGGAGGAAAACAAAAAAAATTAGTCTTTTTGCACATAAACATGGAAAGCAGATTAGACACACACATTCTTGGCCAACATCAAGATAACATTTATTTATGGGAATTTTTAAAGACCAAAGTATAAAGGTACACCTATCATCTCCCCCCCCCCTCATGGGCCATTTCTAATTATAGGGGGGGGAGAGCTCTTGGACAGGTAACCCTCTCCATTTCATTGAGAGATGAATGCATAAATAAGGTGTATTACTTTAAACAGCCCCTCCTTAGTTACACTATTGGCAGCCCACTGGACAGGTAAGAACTGTCATAATACAAAGATATAAATACACACTGTACATATTTGAGCACATTTGGACATTCTGCTATTACCTATCAAGATAATAATAGTATACAAAAAATTTAAACAGTACCATTTGAAAGTATACAGGCAGGCCCTTGCACTACATGCTTTGGGGAATTCATCCATAAATCTGACCACAAAAGAGGTGGGTATAGTGTGTATGGGTTTGGCAAAGTCAGCAGATAGATGATTAAGGATAGATAGAGAATTGGTATCAGCTGACTTAGCAGTTGGGGGGAGGGAGGGTTCCAAATGATTTGGGGACCCCCCCAAAAAAGCCTCTGGCACTCTGCCTGAATTTAACGCACAAATCACATTTCAACACATTTTAGGGGGTGTTTGGGGTAAAGCACTACTATGGAGCTGATAAAATACATTAAGTGACTACATGAGGTGAATATAGGGCCAGGAGAGCATGCTGGGGAGGTAAGTGAAGGCAAATATGTATGAAGGACAACAAAAATAATTACATAAAAATCCAGCATGCATGAGAACAAAGGGGACATTCACAGCATATTCCAATCAGGGTAATTAGGGAATGAGGAAAGAAATACAATACATTATCAAACATTAAATACAATAAAATGTGATATTAAAGGATAAATCTTACCTTAATATACTCCTTCTGCAGGACCTGTATGATGGCAGAACAGGTCTCTGGGATAATGATCCCCAGAGCCTGGGGGGAGATGCCTGTCGAGAACTTGAGGTCCTGCAGGCTTCTCCCCATCGCCAAGTACCGCAGGGTGGCGACGAGCCTCTGCTCCGGAAGGGATGGCTTGCCTCATGCAGGTATCCTGCCTGCTAATATAGGGGGTCAGCAAAGCCAACAAACGGTGAAATACGGGGTCCGTCATCCGGAAAAAGTTCCTGAAATCATCAGGATTATTCTCACGGATCAAAGGCATATGACAGAACTGGTCACGCTGAAGCAACCAATTCTTGGTCCATGAACTCCTCCCCACCCTATTCATGGACTGGACTTGTGTCAAGGTCAGGACCCCAACACCAAGCCCCCGAACAGCACGAACTCTACGAGGAGTACGTATATGCAACATGGCTAGAAAACAGTCGGCTGCTCAGAACGAAGTAACAGAACGCACTGAAGAACAGCAAGGCCTGTGAAGAGCGACCTGAAAAACAGTAACGAACAAACAAGAACACAATGACAAAGTCACGCGTAGCTTGCTTGCAAGCACTGAAGAGCAGATACAAACCCACAAGCACAAATTGAACAGCAGAAAACGATCTGAAAACCACGAGTCTGAAAAAGCACGAATAGTCTCGTCACCAAACTTTTACTAACAGGAGATTAGCAAAAGGAGCCTAAAGGGTGCCGCGCTTGGTTCTGAACTGGCCTTTTCTAGTCTCGTCGTACGTGGTGTACGACACCGCGTTCTTGGCGATCGAAAATTCCGACAACTTTGTGGGACCGTGTGTACGCAAAACAAGTTTGAGCCAACATCCGTCGGAAAAAATCCTAGGATTTTGTTGTCGGAATGTCCGATCAATGTCCGACTGTGTGTACGGGGCATTATTGTAACTGCTCACAAACTGTCCTTCTGTCTTTTTTTTTTTCCAGCTGTATCTTAGATGCTCATGAACTGGCTAGTTCATTGTGCTGCTGCACAATTTTTTTGAATACTGTATTTTAGAATCTACACTCCAATTTTTATTGTAGGGAAAGCACCTATTTGTTGTCTCTGAATTTAGGCCTATCCTAATTGCTCACCAACAGGCCTTTTTCACAACTGTATCACAGGTGCTACAGATTTTCTTTTCCAAAAAATCACCTGCCTTATGTTTAGGATAATTTTACCGGTTTACAAATGGTCCTGTAATTGGCCATTTTTTTGTTTTAGCTACTGTTTCTCACATGCTATACTCACATTTTAATCACAGGAATACACCTGCCTTGTATCGTCAACTGTTATCCTATTGAAACATCTCAAAATTGTCCCTCTGTTCGACAATTCTTTTGTATAACAGACATTACACTCATTATATTGACAGGCCATCACTGGCCAGAACTATTTGCGACTTTATGCATAGCCAGCGATTATCTGCGCTAATCACTGCTGAATGCACACAATGATATACGTATCAAAAAAAAAAAAAAAACACACACACGAGGATTTGCACTTTTGATAAGTTATAAGCAGGTTTTTCTCCCACTACTACACTGTACTGTATATGATAGCTTCCTTCTTCCACTGTCAAGGTTTTTAAGTAGATACTGGTCTCTACCCTATGTGAATGAATACAGGGATCCTGTGATGTCATTGGCCAAATACAGTCATGTCCACATTTGGTCAATGACATCACCCATGAGAACTAAACCCCTTGTTTAAATCTAGCTGTCACCTGCTGGCAAGCATTTGTTGAGATTGGGTTTTTTTTCTTTGCATGGGTGTCATTTAACATTACTAAACGTGGATCTGCATTGCTGGGTGAAGTGACCGATCGTAGATTTACATCCTGAGACATTTTTTGGGGTCATATTTTATTAAAGGACTTGTTAAAAACTGTCTTTATTTAGTTTCCTTTTTTTTTAATGAGTCGGGATACTGTGTACCAGTTACTCATCAACATCGGAGGGAAGCTGGTGTATGGGTGCCCCTCAGTTTTAAAAGGGGCTTCCAGATTCCGATATGCCCCTGTCCACAAACCTCAACAAGAGGGTATCCCCCCCCCCCCTTATTTTGAGGGTTACATTCTGTGGTGGTTCCAGAGAGGGAACAAAAAAAAAACTCCCATCCCCCTTCTTTCCTAGCCTGTTTGAATACAGTTCAGGTGTGGAATTTTTGGGGGGAGATTGCATTTTTTTTTTTGTAGGATGTCCCCCTTAAAATTCATACCAGATCTTAAGGGCCTGCTCTGTATTTTGTGGGGTCCCCATTTAACATCTATACCAGACCCTTATCTAGCAGATACACTACATTACCAAAAGTATTTGGACGCCTGCCTTTGCATGCACATGAACTTTAATGGCATCCCAGTCTTAGTCCGCAGGGTTCAATATTGAGTTGGCCCACCCTTTGCAGCTATAACAGATTCAACTCTTCTGGGAAAAGGGAAAGATTTACAGGCGCTAATCACAAAACATTCAACCAAAAAGGCATGGTCCAAGCACAGCTGAACCGTGCTGCTGTCTGATGGCATGGGAACAGCTGCTGAAAAATGCTGGAAACAATGGGAGCCGACGGTGCTCAGAAGCTGAACTTAAAGTAGTGGCTGCAATAACCCACATGTATTCAGTGAGCTGCTGGCAATTTATTGATAAATTTAAAAAAAAAAAAAAAAAAAGTGTACAAAATATGCATGGTTAATGTCAACTTTAAAACACTGGCTCTGGGGCTGGCTTGGGCACTGATGATTACTGTGTCAGACCAGGGAAATCCAATCCTGGGGTGCCAACCATGGATGCCATGGTGCAATGCCAATTGCAGTTTGTGGGATGCCAGGCCCTCCGACAGTAAGATGGTTTCACTGACACTGGCGTTGTTGCTGGAACCACAGGGCTGGTTGTGTCCAAGGACAAAACTCCATGGTAAGTAAGCAGCAGGGAGGAGGGCATCACCAAGGTCTAGACCGGAGATGATGTGTCCAAGAAGGAAGCAACCCTGGGCCGGCTTGGAACGCAAACGTCCCATGTTGCCATGACTACCGGTTTTGCACGCATGCGCTTTGTCAAGTCACGAGAAAGCGGCAAACAGAGGCATATAAACCCAATGTTTATATGGTGGAGGGGGATTATGGTGTGGGGTTGTTTTTTCAGGGGTTGGGCATGGTCCCTTAGTTCCAGTGAAGGGAACGCTTAAGGCGTCAGCATACAGAGATATTTTGGACAATTTCATGCTACCAACTTTGCGGGTATAGTTTGGGGATGGCTCCTTCCTGTTCCAACATGACTGCGCACCAGTGCACAAAGTAAGGCTCATAAAGACATGGATGAGCGAGTTTGATGTGGAGGAACTTGACTGGCCTGCTGCGAGCCAAGCCTTTTCATAGATATCAGTGCCAGACCTCACAAATGTGCTTCTGGAAGAATGGTCAAACATTCCCATAGACACACTGCTAAACCTTGTGGACAGCCTTCCCAGAACAGTTGAAGCTGCAAAGGGTGGGCAAATGCAAAATTGAACCCTACGGACTAAGACTGGGATATCATTAAAGTTCATGTGCGTGTAAAGGCAGGCATGCCAATACTTTTGGTAATATAGTGTGTGTGAACACATGGCCACTGAGAAATCATACTGCATTACTCATACTCACTCTTCATGAACAATGTGTCTGATTCGATTCACTAGAAGAAAAGGTGCAGCTTAGCAAGCTGTGCATATATTGGAGTTTTTGTGCACTTGTGGAACCACAATAACTGTGCAATTCTCACTGCTGATGGAATTGCTGTGATGCGATTGTTTTATTCCGGTTTCCCTGCAGATTGTGTGACTGCACAAAAGATATAGTTACACTGTGTACTCTTAGGGAACCCATACATGGATCAAATTTCAGCAGGGACCATCCAAATTTTTATCCATGTATAGGACGGCTGGTTGAACACAAGTCAATCCATCAATTGACTTTTGTATCACCAGCCTGTTGGAAATTTCGCTTTTAAACAGTGCCACCACTAGGGATGGGCTTTATGTTCAGGTCAAACATGAGTTCGACTCGAAAACTGGCTGTTCGCCAGTTCGCCGAACAGCGAAAAATTTGGGGTGTTAGCGGCAAATTCGAAAGCCGCGGAACACCCTTTAAAAGTCTATGGGAGAAATCAAAATTGCTAAATTTAAAGGCTTATATGCATGGTATTGTCATAAAAAGTGTTTGGGGACCTGGGTCCTGCCCCAGGGGACATGTATCAATGCAAAAAGAAGTTTTAAAAACCTCCAATTTTTCGGGAGCAGTGATTTTAATAATGCTTAAAGTGAAACAATAAAAGTGTAATATTCCTTTATATTTCGTACCTGGGGTGTGTCTATAGTATGAACAGTCTGACAGCAAAATGACATTTCAAAAGGAAAAATAGTAATTTAAAACTACTCGCGGCTATTAATGAATTGTCGGTTCGACAATACACATAAAAGTTAATTGATAAAAACGGCATGGGATTTCCCCACAGGGGAACCCTGAACCAAAATTTTTAAAAAAATGCGTGGGGGTCCCCCTAAATTCTATACTAGGCCCTTATCCAAGCACGCAGCCTGGCAGGCCGCAGGAAAAGAGGGGGGGGCGAAAGAGCGCCCCCCCTCCTGAACCGTACCAGGCCACATGCCCTCAACATTGTGAGGGTGCTTTGAGGTAGCCCCCAAAGCACCTTGTCCCCATGTTGATGGGGAGAAGGGCCTCATGCCCACAACCCTTGCCCGGTGGTTGTGGGGGTCTGCGGGCAGGGGGCTTATCGGAATCTGGAAGCCCCCTTTAACAAGGGGACCCCCAGTTCCCGCCCCCCGTGTGAGTTGGTAATGGAGTACAAATGTACCCCTACCATTTCACAAAAAGTGTGTCAAAAAGGTTAAAAAACACAAAAGACGGTTTTTGACAAGCCCTTGTAAAGGTGGTCAAGGAGGGTTGCCAACCAATAATGATCCTTCTCCTTGATGCCATGAATTCTTGGGTCCTTACACAGGCTTTAAAGAATCAGGGAGCCCATGCACGCAAGTTTGCGGAGGCATGAGAAGCAGCGTACTCGGGGTCACTGAGGATTACACTATCTGGAACTGCCTCCTCCCAGCCACGTACTATTCCTAGGTTTCTGGGGACTGAAAACATCTCTTAAGATTTTACGTATGTCTTTCTCTGCTTCAATGCCTCCAAAACTGCCAGAATTCTACTCACTCCTCTTGTTACATAGTTACATAGTTACTAAGGTTGAATAAAGACACCAGTCCATCCAGTTCAACCTGAGTGATTGTGGTTGCGTGTCTACAATTATCCCTATTTATTTAAGGTACCTATACTCCACACATACATCTCACCCTATCCTCAAGGAGTCCACAATCCAAGGTCCCAAACTCACATTCATATACTAGGGCCAATTTTTTGGACAGAAGCCAATTAACCTACCAGCATGTCTTTGGAGTGTGGGAGGAAACCGGAGTACCCGGAGGAAACCCACGCAGGCACAAGGAGAACATGCAAACTCCAGGCAGGTAGTGTCATGGTCAGGATTCGAACCAGCGACCCTTTTTTACTGCTAGGCAAGAGTGCTACCCATTACACACACACACACCACTGCGCTGCCCACTGTGTGTGGTTGCAAGTATGGTGTCTGCATAAAGCGGGCCTTGAGAGGAAAGGAAGTCCTTCTCTTCCTCCCACTGCTCTGGCTCGAGTGCCCTGTCCATAATGCCATGCAAAGTATGCTCCAGCAGGAACACAAGAGGGATAGTGGCACTGATGCATGCATTGTCATGGCTCGCCATCCTTGTCGCCTCCTCAAATGGTGACAGTACAGTGCATGCATACTTTATCAGCAGCCATTGTTGTGGGGTGGGGGAAGCAGCGCTCCCCTTAGCCTGTCCTTGTGCCATACTCACACAAGTACTCGATGGCCCTTTGCTGCATGTGCAGCCGCTGCAGCATTGCCAAAAGATGAGTTGCACCTGGTGGGCATATCACAAATCAGGCAATTATGGGCAGGTATATACGTTTTTCTCACCGCCCCACAAAATATATTCTAGACTGGATTATTTTCTAATTTCCACCCCCCTTCTGACCAAGGTAGTGTCCTCAGAGATTTGTCCCCCCACTTGGTCTGACCATTCCCCCATCTTTCTAGATCTAACCTTGCCACCCGCGCCTTCCAAAACATGCCATTGGTGCCTCAACAAATTCCTTCTCAGCCATGAGGGTACTAAAAAACAGCTTTCTCAAACCCCAATACAATACTTTCAACTCAACCTAGATTTCGGCCTCGGAGGCGACCACCCTGTGGGAAGCACATTAAGCTGTCTTCAGAGGCCAATGCATTTCCATAGGCTCTCGTCTAAAAAAGATTACAATGACCAAAAAACTCTTATCCTGGACAAGTTGCAAGCCTTAAAGAAGCAACTGCTCCATCCAGTTCCCTACGGTGGCTCATCTTCGAGAGGTGGCATCTTACCGTGAACAACTCAAAGCTTTACAAATGCATCGAGTGGCCAGATCCCTTATGTGGTCTACACAGAAATTCTATGAATACTCAAACAAACCTCATGTGCTAGTAAACAAATTAAACCCTGCCCATTTCACTCCTTCCCTGATTTTCTCTGGCAATCGGATGGTACTCCCACATATTGTCCCAAAAAATGGCCAAGGTCTTTGGTGACTTAGCACAAAATTTATAACTGCCTCACCCCTGCTAATTATAACTTTAACCAGGAAGAATTTGAGGTCTTCTGTTCTACCCTAAAACTTCTTAAACTGTCCTCAGCTACTAAATGCGACGATTTCTCCTGAAGAACTATTACAGGTCCTAAAAAAATGTATCTGCCCACAAATCCCCTGGCTTGATGGCCTTCCTTATTCTGATTACAAAAACTTCTACCACATATTATCACCACATATGATAACTATGTATAACTCCAAACTCCTAATCCCCGATTCTTACACTCCTTTCTCACAGTTATACCTAAACCTGGCAAGGATAATTTTTCTTCCTGACAACTACAGACCTATCGCACTCCTACTATAAGATCTTTACAAAGATTCTAGCTAACAGATTAACCCAACTACTACCTAAAATGATTGATGGAGAACAGGTCGGATTTGTCTAAGTCAGACAAGCTGGAGATAACAGACGAACCATAGATCTATTAAATAAATTCCATCGCCCAGCTCTTATCTTGAGCTTAGATGCACAAAAAGCTTTTGATAGGCTTTCATGGCCTTTTATGTTTGCCACCCTCATCCATCATGGGTTTGATGGTCCTTTTTTGTAAGCCTGAAAAGGGGTTGTACACCCTCCTGTTTTTTCACCTTAATGCATCCTATGCATTAAGGTAAAAAAACTTATGGTAGTCACCCCCCCAACCCCCCCCCCCCGTTTTACCTACCTGAGCCGCATATCTCCCTTGGTGGAGACGCGCTGTCCCTCTCTGCACAGGGTCCCGACTCTTAATTGGATAGATTGATAGCAGCGCAGCCATTGGCTCCCTCTGCTGTCAATCAAATCCAATGACATGGGCGCCAGGGGGCAAGGCCGAGCCCAACTTCCGTGTCTATGGACGCCGAATGCTGGACTCGGAAGCGCAATGTAACCCCCCGGAAGAACGCTTCTCCTAGGGAGTTATCTGATGTGAGGAGGAGCCACGAGAGCCACCGAGGGAGGATCGGGACCACTCTGCAAAACTAGCTGCACAGTGAAGGTAAGTGATTTTTTTTTTTTTATTTAAAATAAACATATCAACAAGCCTTTACAATCACTTTGAAAAAGGTCTTGTACTCCCACCCCACTTTCTAAGTCCAATTATCAGCTTTTACAGTATCTCACAAAAGTGAGTACACCCCTCATTTACATTTTTGTAAATATACAGTCAGGTCCAGAAATATTGGGACATCGACACAATTCTAATCTTTTTGGCTCTATACACCACAATGGATTTGAAATGAAACTAACAATATGTGCGTTAACTGCAGACTTTCAGCTTTAATTTGAGGGTATTCACATCCAAATCAGGTGAACGGTGTAGGAATTACAACAGTGTGTGTATATGTGCCTCTCACTTTTTTAAGGGACCAAAAGTAATGGGACAGATTAACAATCATCCAAACTTTCACTTTTTAATACTTGGTTGCAAATCCTTTGCAGTCAATTACAGCCTGAAGTCTGGAAAGCATAGACATCAGACGCTGGGTTTCATCCCTGGTGATGCTCTGCAACTGTCTTCAGTTCCTGCTTGTTCTTGGGGCATTTTCCCTTCAGTTTTGTCTTCAGCAAGTGAAATGCATGGTCAATCGGATTCAGGTCAGGTGATTGACTTGGCCATTGCATAACATTCCACTTCTTTCCCTTAAAAGTCTTTGGCTGCTTTCACAGTATGCTTCAGGTCATTGTCCATCTGCACTGTGAAGCGCGGTCCAATGAGTTCTGAAGCATTTTGCTGAATATGAGCAGATAATATTGCCCGAAACACTTCAGAATTCATCCTGCTGCTTTTGTCAGGAGTTACTGTACATCATCAATAAATACAAAAGAACCAGTTCCATTGGCAGCCATACATGCCCACGCCATAACACTACCACACCATGCTTCATTGATGAGGTGGTATGCTTTGGATCATGAGCAGTTCCTTTCCTTCTCCATACTCTTCTCTTGCCATCACTCTGGTACAAGTTGATCTTGGTCTCATCTGCCCATAGGATGTTGTTCCAGAACTGTGAAGGCTTTTTTAGATGTTGTTTGGCAGGCTCTAATCTGGCCTTCCTGTTTTTCAGGCTCACCAATGGTTTACATCTTGTGGTGAACCCTCTGTATTCACTCTGGTGAAGTTTTCTCTTGATTGTTGACTTTGACACACATACACCTACCTCCTGGAGAGTGTTCTTGATCTGGCCAACTGTTGTGAAGGGTGTTTTCTTCACCAGAGAAAGAATTCTTCGGTCATCCACCACAGTTGTTTTCCGTGGTTTTTCGAGTCTTTTGGTGTTGCTGAGCTCACCGGTGTATTCTTTTTTTTTTTTTTTAAGGATGTTCCAAACAGTGGATTTGGCCACACCTAATGTTTTTGCGATCTCTGATGGGTTTGTTTTGTTTTTTCAGCCTAATGATGGCTTGCTTCACTGATTGTGACAGCTCTTTGGATTTCATATTGAGAGTTGACAGCAACAGATTCTAAATGCAAATAGCACATGTGAAATGAACTCTGGACCTTTTATCTGCTCCTCGTAAATGGGATAATGAGGGAATAACACACACCTGGCCATGGAACAGCTGAGCAGCCAATTGTCCCATTACTTTTGGTCCCTTAAAAAGTGGGAGGCACATATAAAAACTGTTGTAATTCCTACACCGTTCACCTGATTTGGATGTAAACACCCTCAAATTAAAGCTGAAAGTCTGCAGTTAAAGCACATCTTGTTCGTTTTGTTTCAAATCCATTGTGGTGGTGTATAGAACCAAAAAGATTAGGATTTGGTCGATGTCCCAATATTAATGGACCTGACTGTATTTTATTAAATCTTTTCATGTGACAACACTGAAGAAATGACACTTTGCTACAGCGTAAAGCAGTGAGTGTACAGCTTGTATAACAGTGTAAATTTGCTGTCCCCTCAAAATAACTCACACAGCTATTAATGTCTAAAATCGCTGGCAACAAAAGTGAGCACACCTCTAAGTGAAAATGTTGAAATTGGGCCCAATTAGCCAGCTACCCCCCCCCCCCCATCCGATGTCATGTGACTAGTTAGTGTTACAAGGTCCCAGGTGTGAATGTGTGAATGGGGAGCAGGTGTGTTAAGTTTGGTGTTATCGCTCTCACTCTCCCATACTGGTTTCTGGAAGTTTAACATGGCACCTCATGGCAAAGAACTCTGAGGATCTGAAAAAAAGAATTATTGCGCTACATAAAGATGGCCTAGGCTATAAGATGATTGCCAAGACCCTGAAACTGAGCTGCCGCACGGTGGCCAAGGCCATACAGCGGTTTAACAGGACAGGTCCCACACAGAAAAGGTCTCACCATGGTCAACCAAAGAAGTTTGAGTGCACATGCAAATAGACGTATGAGTGCTGCCAGCTGCAAAGGTTGATGGAATGTGGGGGGGGGGGGTCAGCCTGTCAGTGCTCAGACCATACGCCACACACTGCATCAAATTGGTCTGCTTGGCTGTCATCCCAGAAGGAAACCTCTTCCAAAGATGCACAAGAGAGCCCGCAAACAGTTTGCTGAAGACAAGCAGATGAAGGACATGGATTACTGTAACCATGTCCTGTGGTCTAATTAGACCAAGATAAACTTATTTGGTTCAGATGGTGTTAAGCGTGTGTGGCGGCAACCAGGTGAGCAGTACAAAGACAAGTCAAGTATGGTGGCATGAGTGTCATGGTCTGGGGCTGCATGAGTGCTGACATCACTGGGGAGCTACAGTTCATTGAGGGAACCATAAATGCCAACATGTACTGCGACATACTGAAGCAGAGCATGATCCCCTCCCTACAGAGACTGGGCCGCAAGGCAGTATTCCAACATGATAATGACCCCAAACACACCTCCAAGAAGACAACTGCTTTGCTAAAGAAGCCGAGGGTAAAGGTGATGGACTGACCAAGCATCTCTCCAGACCTAAACCCTATTGAGCATCTGTATAGCATCCTCAAATGGAAGGTAGAGGAGCGCAAGGGCTCCAACATCCACCAGCTCTGTGATGTCATCATGGAGGAGTGGAAGGGGACTCCAGTGGCAACCTGTGAAGCTCTGATGAACTCCATGCCCAAGAGGGTTAAGGCAGCGCTGGAAAATAACAGTGGCCACACAAAATATTGACACTTTGGGCCCAATTTGTAAATTTTCACTTAAGGGTGTACTCACTTTTGTTGCCAGCGGTTTAGACATTAATGGCTGTGTGTTGAGTTATTTTGGAGGGGACAGCAAATTTATACTGTTATACAAGCTGTACACTCACTACCCTAGAGTAAGTCTAACACTTACCTATTCTACCCTATACGATCCAAACACCCCCCCCTTTAAAGAACTCCAAAGCACGCTGAAACTGTTGGATACTTACCCTATTTCATGGCTGTTTAGGACAAACGTTCTAAAAATGTCTGCTCTACCTAAACTACTATATCTTTTTGAAACCCTACCTGTCCCTAATCCTTCCTAATCATCCCTTTCCCTGGTTTCAAAAAAGCAATTAAAATGGTTATCCTACATATTACTCGCCGCAAGGAGAGTTATCCCAATGTGTTGTTACCAAAAGAGTCACCTACCCTGTCTATGCTCCTTAACACTATAACTGAGCTACGCAGAATGGAATATCTCACAGCATCTCCTAGTGCAGTGGTTCTCAACTCCAGTCCTCGGGACCCACCAACAGGCCAGATTTTAGGTATTACCTTGGGGAGTTGCAGACTAGAATACTGCAATCACTGAGCAGCAAGTGATATCACCTGTGATGTATTTCAGCTATCTTGCAAACCTGGCCTGTTGGTGGGTCCTGAGGACTGGAGTTGAGAACCACTGTCCTAGTGATACTATTCTGCAGTTTAATAAAATTTGGGAACTTTGGGATAGCTCTGAATAAGGATCTGTCCCTTATGCCGCATACACACGGTCGGACTTTCTAGAAAGCTAGGTCCGACGTACTTGCCGCCAGACTTCCGGCGGACTACCGCCGGACTTTCTGAACGGCCGGACTTGCCTACACACGGCCGGACTTTCCGGAATCCGGTCTTCCCGACGGACTTCCGCCGGACTTTCAGAATGAACAGACTTTCCCACACACGGACAAGTCCGTTCATTTTGAACGTGACTTGGGTACGACGGGACTAGAAAAGGAATTCAATCTCGCCGCTTTTTTTGGCGAGATTGAAACCTTGCGAGCCCCGTCGCAGGCCCTTAGGTCTGGTATGGAACTTTAAGGGGAACCCCCTACGCCGAAAAACCGGCGTGGGGGTCCCCCCAAAATCCATACCAGACCCCGATCTGAGCACGCAGCCCGGCCGGTCAGGAAAGGGGGTGGGGACGAGCGAGCGCCCCCCCCCCCCCTCCTGAACCGTACCAGGCCGCATGCCCTCAACATGGGGGGGTGCTTTGGGGGAGAGGGCGCCTTGCGGTGCCCCCCCCACCACAAAGCACCTTGTCCCCATGTTGATGAGGACAAGGGCCTCTTCCCGACAACCCTGGCCGTTGGTTGTCGGGGTCTGCGGGCGGGGGGCTTATCGGAATCCGGGAGCCCCCTATAATAAGAGGGCCCCCAGATCCCGGCCCCCCCACCCTATGTGAATGAGTATGGGGTACATGGTACCCCTACCCATTCACCTAGGTAAAAAGTGTCAATAATAAAACACAACACAGGTTTTTAAAATAATTTATTAAACAGCTCCGGGGGGGGTCTTCTTCCGTCTTCGGGGGTCCCTCTGGTTCATCTTCTCCCGGCGTCCGGTTGGTTCTTCTCCGCTCTCCGGCCTCTTCTCCCGGTGTCCCAGGTCTTCGGCCGGCCCCTCCGCTGTCTTCAGGTAGCTCTATTGCCAGCGGAGGTCCGGACTTCTTGGCTTCTTGTGTTCTCTTCTCTTCCCCCAGATGTTGACACGACGCTCTCTCCGGCTGGACTGGTCTCTGAGGGCTGCGTTGTGACTTATATAGGCGGAGACCCCGCCCCCATATGATGTCACAGTCCCTGGGCATGCTGGGACTGTGACGTTTTAGGGGGCGTGGTCGACCACGCCCCCTAAAACGTCACAGTCCCAGCATGCCCAGGGACTGTGACATCATATGGGGGCGGGGTCTCCGCCTATATAAGTCACAACGCAGCCCTCAGAGACCAGTCCAGCCGGAGAGAGCGTCGTGTCAACATCTGGGGGAAGAGAAGAGAACACAAGAAGCCAAGAAGCCAAGAAGCCAAGAAGTCCGGACCTCCGCTGGCAATAGAGCTACCTGAAGACAGCGGAGGGGCCGGCCGAAGACCTGGGACACCGGGAGAAGAGGCCGGAGAGCGGAGAAGAACCAACCGGACGCCAGGAGAAGATGAACCAGAGGGACTCCATGTACCCCATACTCATTCACATAGGGTGGGGGGGCCGGGATCTGGGGGCCCTCTTATTATAGGGGGCTCCCGGATTCCGATAAGCCCCCCGCCCGCAGACCCCGACAACCAACGGCCAGGGTTGTCGGGAAGAGGCCCTTGTCCTCATCAACATGGGGACAAGGTGCTTTGTGGTGGGGGGGGCACCGCAAGGCGCCCCTCCCCCAAAGCACCCCCCCATGTTGAGGGCATGCGGCCTGGTACGGTTCAGGAGGGGGGGGGGCGCTCGCTCGTCCCCACCCCCTTTCCTGACCGGCCGGGCTGCGTGCTCGGATCGGGGTCTGGTATGGATTTTGGGGGGACCCCCACGCCGGTTTTTCGGCGTAGGGGGTTCTCCTTAAAGTTCCATACCAGACCTAAGGGCCTGGGATGCCCCCCGCGCTCGCCGCAATGGGAAAATTAGTTTTTCCTATTGCAGCGAGCGCGAGATGCAGTAACCTGCTCCTCCGTCGTATCTGGTCCTTCGGACCAGCATACAGACGAACGGGCTTTCCGTCAGGAACTGAGTCCGGCGGAGGTACGACGTAAAGATTTGAAGCAGGCTTCAAATCTAAAGTACGTCGGATTTCCACCCGAAACGGTCCGTCGGAAGTCCGATGGAGACCACACACGGTCGAATTGTCCGCCGGACTTGGTCCGGCGGCGTCCGTCAGACTTTTGCAGGTGAAAAGTCCGACCACGTGTACGCGGCATTATACTTCCTGACGATTCACTTAATCTTTTTTTTCCCCCATCTTGAGCATTTAAATCTGTAAGCAAATTACCAATCCCAATCTCACATTGTCAAATATAGTTAACTATTTAAAATGTTTGGCCTATTTCAAATTTGTCAAAATTTCGTCTGTTTTTGCCATCATTTTGATTATACTTAATAGTTTTGTTGGTATTTTTTCTATTCATGTAGAAAAAAAAAAATAGTATGAAGCTTTTTTCTGTTCTGAATGCTAATAAAAACATAATGAAAAAAAAAACCCAAGCTCCAGCACTGAGCCCTGTCATGCATCCTTCCTAGTTGCAAGCAGAGTTACCCAGTGTGCTGTGAACCAAAGAGATCATCTCTGACCATGCTTGCTGGACCACGTGTCAGCAGTACGGTGGACTTTGCTGCTGATTGCCTTGCCCAATAATGCCAAAACATTGCCTTCAACGTGATGGTACAGAGCTGGAATGGCCTTACGTGCAAAGAAATAGCAACTGGGAACCTGCCATTGTGGTACAGTATAAGTGTAACACAAACAGCTCAATCAATAACTCAAAATATAAACCAATTATGTGAATGCAACTTCACCAAAATAATTCTGCTTAATCACCAAGGCAACAAACTGCTGCTCGCACTCTCAAGTGTTTCTACTATTGGTGGTACAGCACATTCTGCAAATTCACAGAAGGGGTAGAATCCATCAGACAGAAAGGCAGGAGATATACATCCAGTAATTTGGACAAGCTAGAATTTAGATGCTGGGCATGTGGGTGGCAGGGAGTGTTTTTTTTTTTTTTCGATGCAGCAGCTGGGGCAGAGAAATTTGCCTGCTATACTCTACAGCTGGTGGTGCACTGCTGGCAGACATGTTGCAGGGACCTGTGACACCCTTTGTTATACCATCATCCCTGTCAGTGGAGGCTGTTAAGAGGTCATGAGATATAGCGGGGGCTAGACATGAAAGGCGAGGAGTGAGAAGAATTGTGTCGCTTTTTGTGTGGCTTTCAGGTGCTCTTGCCAACGGGCTGAGTGGTGGGAGGTTAAATGCCTTGTCAAGCATGTGGTACCCTGCTGGTGTTGTTGCCACACTTAATCTACTTGCGGCAGAGATTGCAAATTGCAACAGTGTGATGAGCTGCACATATGCCAAAAAAGGCCCACACAGCTGAGCTGTGGGAAATGGGCTGGGAGATAACAGCTCCACAATCTAAATAGTGTGGCTGCTCTCTACTGTTCCATGATGGCTGCCTCTGGAGAACATCCTGCCTCATTGGGGTTGTGCCTCCCCCTCAATTTCCTCCTCTGCTCTATCCAGGTCCCCCAAAGTCACGTCAGTGACCTCATCCTCATCACTGAAGCCAAATTGCCAATACGCTGCGGCTGGGGGAACATGACTGCCAATTTGTTGTTTTTCAGTGTTCGCCCCTCTCTGTATGCTCATGTTACTCCCTTCCTCAACCAACATCAGAATCAAGTAATGCCTGTGCATCGTCAGGAAGCAAGTGGCTAACGCTGTTTTCAAATAATTCCACTGACTCCACCATGCATGATGCTGGGGCTATGGCAGAAGTAGCTGTGGACAAGGAGGCAGAATAAGCCACTCTGGCAGATGCGGTGGACTGCGCACTAGTCTCAGCTTGGGTGATAGAGGAGTTTGGTTTAGTAAGCCAGTCTACCACTTCCTCTGCATGATGTGGCTGAAAAGCATGAGCAACATCACTAAACAGAAAAACGTGCCCTGCATGAGGACGGACCACGTCCACCTTTGCCTGTGGACACAGACGCTGCTGGCCTCCCAGACATGATGGGGGGGGGGGACTTGCTAGTTAAATAGTAGGCGAGGGTGAAAAAAAAAGTCCAACCTATGTGTGTAATTATATGTCAGTATTACATTGCATATCCCTGTATGTTGCAGTCATTCAGGTGCTAATCTAATCGAATAGTTTTTTTAAACTAATCGATGCTTCTCGCTGAGACCACCGGCTGTGGAAGGGAATTCCACATCCTTGCCGCTCTTACATGAAAGAACCTCTACGTAGTTTAGGGTTAAACCTTTTTTCTTAGAATTTTAATGAGTAGCCACGTGTCTTGTTAAACTCTTCCGCTAAAACGTTTTATCCCTATTGTGAGGTCACCAGTACGCTATTTATAAAGTGAAATCATATCCGCTCTCAAGCGTCTCTTCTCTGAGAAGTTCAGTACTCGCAACCTTTCCTCATAACTAATATCCTCCAGACCCTTTATTTGCTTAGTTGCCCTTCTTTGTACTCGTTCATTTCCAGTACATCCCTTCCTGAAGACTGGTGCCCAGAACTGGACAGCATACTCTAGGTGCAGCCGGACCAGAGTCTTGTAGAGCGGGAGAATTAATGTTTTATCTCTGGAGTTGATCCCCTTTTTAATGCATGCCAATATTCAGTTTGCTTTGGTAGCAGCAGCTTGGCATTGCATGCCATTGCTGAGCCTACTAGGACCCCTAGGTCCTTTTCCATCCTAGATTCCCCCAGAGGTTCTCCCCCCCAGTGTATAGATTGCATTCATATTTTTGCCAGCCAAATGCATTATTTTACATTTTTCTACATTAAACCTCATTTTCCATGTAGTTGCCCACCCCATTCATTTGTTCAGATCTTTTTGCAAGGTTTCCACATCCTAGCACAGAACCCTGGGGGACCCCACTATCCACCTCTGACCATTCTGAGTACTCCCCATTTATCACCACCCTCTGAACTCGCCCTTGTAGCCAGTTTTCAATCCATGTACTCACCCTATGGTCCATGCCAAAGAACCTCATTTTGTACAGTAAAGGTTTATGGGGAACTGTATCAAATGCTTTTGCATAATCCAGATACACCACGTCTATGGGCCTTCCGTTATCTAGATGGCAACTCACCTCCTCATAGAAGGTTAATAGATTGGATTGGATTGGATTGGTTCGTTACTAAAATCTTGTATATCGTCCCTTATCCCCCTCCAAGAGCTTGCATACTATTGATGTTAGGCTAACTGATCCCTCGGATGCAAGCTATCTGGTCCTGGTGATTTATTAATGTTACGTTTCCCAAAACTAATTTTAATTCTGGAGAGGGGGTACCCTAGAAGTGTTAATTTCGTCAACTAAAACATTTGTCATAATGTTCGTCAGAGGCTTTTTTACAGTGACAAAAAGGAAACTAAAAAGTACAGCACATTTTCGTGACGAAAATAGAATCCGTTTTCGTTAAGGAACAAAAATGGGACATTAATGGCAAGGAGGGACATTTACCCTCATGAATTTACTGTATTTATTGGCGTATAACACAGTGTGTGTGTGTGTGTTATACGCCGATATTTGTTTTTTACCAATAGGGGGCAGGGATCAGGCGGTCCGCCCCCAGGTGCCACACATTTGGGGGTGGTCAAGCCAGCCGCCCCGCCTCTCCTGGCCCTTGGACAGCACTGCCAGCAAAGTCTATCATTAGGAAAAAATCATTGCCAGCCCCTTCTCCTATACTGCTCCTCCTCCTGTGTCACTCATTGTAAGCTGAAGCTTCTAACCTCAATAGCTTTGTTCTTGTTGGCCGCTCTCCTCCTCCAGCTCCTCCTCAGTGTTGCTTTAGATTTGAGGGTCACATGACCATCCATGAATCTTCAGAGGAGAGCAGCCATGTGACCGGGTCCATGCAAGAACGAAGCTATGAGGTAAATTTAGAGACTTTGATGTACAATAAGGCCTCATGCACACAGACATTTTTACAGCCGCGTTTTTGAGCGTTTTTTACAGCTTAAAAACACCTGTCTATGTTAGTCTATGGATTCATGCCCACCTAGACGTTTTTGAGCTGCAAATGGCATAGGCGTTTTTAAGCTGTAAAAAAAACCCAGGACCAGTGCATTCCGAGGCGCGGCGCTAGAGCTGTAAAAACGCGAAAAAACTCGCAAAAACGCGACCGCTGCGTTTTTTTGCGTTTTTTAGCTCCGACTTTTTTTGCTCAAAAAAGATGATTGGACACTGTAATCTCTGTAAAAACAGGAAATTCCTGTCTGGACATTAGATTACCCAAGAGTCCTTTGCACAGCCGTGTGACTGTGCTTAGTGAGTTCAATATGGCAAGTTCTGTGTCACAAGTGGAGCTGATAAGTGCTGTACAGGCCCATCCTGAACTGTGGGATGTGGCACATCCACTTCATGGAGACCACATCCGCAAAGTAAAAGCCTGGGAGGATATCAGTGCTGCCATTACCCCCGGCTGGGAAGAATTACGAAATGCAGAAAGAAAGGAAATATTTTCCTTGAATGCATGATCTGTTTGTGTGTAATGTAAACGAAGATTGCATATTTAACCCTTTGTTTTCCTTGTTATTTTAGGCAAAATTATACAGCGCCGCTGGCAGTCCCTACGTGACTGTGTCAGGAGGGACCTCACGGACGAGGACAAGGCGGCACATAGTGGAGCACCAGCGCCAGCTAAGAGACCACACGTCTACCACACCAATCTTCTCTTCTTACGGCAAAATATGCTGAGCCATACCAGACCGTAAGTTTTGTTTTTTTTTTCATATATTTGCCTATGTACATTGCTTTTCAGGCAGTATGTTCCATGGCTATTGTAACCACTTTCCGAACGCCACATGTACATATACGTCGGCAGAATGGCACGGCTGCACAAATGGGCGTACCTGTACGTCCCTTTTAAGTTGCCGCCTTGGCGGCGCACTTTCCCATTGCGAGGTCCATGAGTCCGACCGCGGGTCCTGCGGACTCAATGTCCGCGGGCACACCGGCGATCGTCTCAGGGAGAGGAAGAGGTTAACCCATTCAATGCCAGTGTAATTTTTACAGTAATCATTACAATTTTAATCGCACAGATCGCTGTAAAAATGACAATTTTCCCAAAAATGTGTCAAAATTGTCCAATGTGTGCGCCATATTGTCGCAGTCAGGCTAAAAATCGCTGATCGCCCCCATTACTAATAAAATAAAAATTAGTAAGAAAAATGCCATACAACTCTCCCTTATTTCATAGACGCTATAACTTTTGCCAAAAAAAACTTTATTAACTGAAATCTGTAGAATACATATTGGCCTAAACCAAAAAAAAATTTTTAGATTTATTTATTTTTTGGGGGATATTTATTACTTAAAAAAATTAAAATTAAAATTTTTTTTTTTAAAAATTTACACTCTTTTATAGCTCCGGAAAAAAAAAAAAAAAAAAAAAAAAAAAAACGCAGAGGTGATCAAATAGCACCAAAAAAAAGGTTTGTTTGAGGGGGAAAAAAAAAAAAAAAAGGACGTAAATTTTTTGGGGAGCCACGTTGCACGACCACCATTGTTAAAGCGACGCTGTGACAAATCACAAAAAGTGCTCGGGTCTTTGGCCAGCTAAATGGTCCGGGCTGAAGTTGTTACGTTTATACATTTTGTATTGTCTGCAGGACAACTTCTAACATTAGACAGAGAGAAGTGGATGCAGAAGAGGCAGAGGTTCAGAGACCAAGCAGTCCCATGACGAGCACTGGATCTCCATGTCCAATAAGCGAGGGAGGAGTGTTGAGTGCACAGATGAGGTAACTGCTTAGGTCTGCCTGTCTATCTCATTGTCTGTCTGTCCATGTTCATGTCAATGTAAACATTTTTGTTCTTTTGCAGGAATCGAGGGCTTTGGAATCAGTGTCTCCTGCCAGTCAGCAAGGTGGAGAGCAGCGCGGTCGTGGCGGTGTTCGTGGCCATGGACGTCAGACGAGGGGCGGGTTCAATACGGAGGCTGATGACAGAGCGCTAGCACTGCAGCAGGAAGTGCGGCAGGAGAGCCGCAGTATGGATGCCTTTTTAGACACCAACAACCCACGCGCCTACTTCTTCCGCAGCCTTTACCACATCCTGGAGGCCATTGGGGGAGACCAAGAGAAGCTTTGTATGGGTCGCATGTACGGTATTGCAATGCAATACCAACATGCAAAATGAAGTGGCGGGCCACCTCCATGCGATCCATATAATGTTTCTCATGATCCCCCAATGGCCCCTGGGACCTCAGTAGTGCTAGCACCCCCCTCTCACTATCAGCCCCCTCCTCAACGCCAACCACCACCTATCCCATCCCAGACCTCGTTCTATACCCCGCACTCCTATGCTGAATTTCCACCTTCTACCTCCCATTTTCAGCCCTCATACCCTGTACCCCGCTACCAGCAGGATTTTGGGAGTGATCGCCAGGCCCAAGCATTACCACATCCCCAATCACCACATCCCCAAAGCGATCAAGCATCCACCACCACCTATCACCAGTTGTGATCCCAATCCTTTAATAAATATGTTTTTTGCTTGAAAAAAAAAACGTGTTCAATTTGTCTTTTATATGATGCACAACAGCACTCCTTTGCACTCTGCTTGCCCTGAAGGCAGAGTGCAAAGGACTATCGTACTCTGTCTTCGGACAAGCGTAAGCTAGCTCTTTTTTGGGCTTAGCCTAGGCTTACCCCGAAGGCAGAGTCAAATTGACTTGTTGAACAATCGTTGATAAATGGACATAAAAATAACAAACTTCAATTTTGAAATGCTTTATTTAAAAAAACACAAGAAAGCAAAGGTAGATGTATTCCAAATATTTTTTAGACATAATCATTCTGCCATGATACCTCTCCATCGGGGAATTCAAAAAATTCTGCAAATTGGTTTCGAATGCTCATGACACGTGCAGTTGAACGCAAGTCCATAAATTGAACCCTTTGAAGTTGGTTAATGGGCTCCTGTTCAACATTATTTCTGTCACTGTCCCGCAGAAAATTGTGCAGAACGCAGCTAGCCAGGACAACTTTAAAGGGGTTGTAAAGGTAATTTTTTTTTTTTTTTTTAAAATAACAAACATATCATACTTACCTTCACTGTGCAGCTCGTTCTGCACAGAGTGGCCCCGAACCTGGTCTTCTGGGGTCCCTCGGCGGCTGTTTCAGCTCCTCCCCGCAAGCATTTACCACCTTAATGCGAGCTCCCTCGCATGGTGGTGAGTGCTTGCGGGCGCGCTCCCGTGATACAGCCGGCGGCTATAGCCGCTCGCTGTATCACTCGGCCCCGCCCCCCGGCGCGCCGCGTCATCGGATGTGATTGACAGCAGCGCGAGCCAATGGCTGCGCTGCTTTCAATCCATCCACTGCAGCCAATCAGCGACCAGGCTGAGCTGCAATGAGGACGAGCAGCGAAGATTCGAGGCGTCAGGTAAGTAAAACGGGGGGCCTGGGGGTGGCGGTACTGTCAAAAGTTTTTTCACCTTAATGCATAGAATGCATTAAGGTGAAAAGATTTTTATCTTTACAACCCCTTTAATGGTGTTGTCAACATCCAATTGCATACTTGTCAGCAAAACTCGCCATTTGGCCGTGCACACCCCGAATGCACATTCAACAACACGGCGTGCACGGCTGAGCCGATAATTGTAGATTTTTTTGTCGTCGGCTGAGACCATTGCCACTGTATGGCCTCATAAGATTTTCAGCCAGTCCAAAGGCCTCATCTACCACCATGACTAATGGCAAGCTGGGTTCTTCAGTGCAGGGTAGAGGCCTGCTTTCAGGAATATTGAATCGTCCCTCATGTAGACGACGTCCGAAGGCCGACTCGCGGAATATGCGGGCGTCACCTTGGCTTCCATATGCTCCCACATCAACAAAAAGAAATTTAAGGTGTGCATCGGACAATGCCAGGAGGACCACTGAAAAATATTTTTTATAATTAAAATATGACGATCCAGAGTGGGGAGGCTTCTTGACCCTGATGTGTTTCCCATCAGGGGCTCCTATACAATTTGGGAACTGAGTTTTTTCCCAAAAAGTGTCCACAACTGATTCCCAGATGTCTTCTGTTGGCTCTGGCATTACAACGTTATGCAATTCCTCCCATATTGCCACACGTTTCCTTTATTATTTTTGACACCGTTGAGAGGCCAAGGAGGAAGTAATGATGCAAGGAATTATAACTTTGTCCCGTGGCAAGGAACCTAACATAACATAATACATTTAGTTATTGAAAGAGAAAAGCATAAACATAAGTCCTAACCCTACCCTTAAACCTAACCCTATCTCCTAACCCTATCTCCTAACCCTATCTCCTATCTCCTAACCCCATCTCCTAACCCTATCTCCTATCTCCTAACCCCATCTCCTAACCCTGACCCTATTCACTAACCATAACCCATATGTGTATTCACTTACCTGAGTGTCACTAGCATCCGTTCCTCCGATGACACAGAGCTACGCATCACAGTGTCCATCCTTGTGAGCCTTGGCCTGAGCCTCTCCAACAGGTCATCAAAGAGCGGCACTGACATCCTTGTAAAGTTAAGGAATTTTGTCGGATATGAGCGCAGTTGGGAATAAATATTGCCAAAGTACCCCGTAGAAAATCGATTGGATACCATTGGATGCACCCAAAATTGATGTCTGCTGCTTCTCTCCTCCTCCTGTCTCCTTCTCCGCAGCCTCCGCAAAACAATCAGAAGGATTGCCTCATCCATCTTCTGGATGACAGGATCCATATTTCTCAGAAAAATACACAAAACTCAAACAGACTCTGAAACACTCTCTCCTCTCTCTCTCTCCTACCAAAATGGCACCGACACATGCTCATTAACATATTTTCTTTGGTTTCTGTGGCATTGTGGGAAATTTGGGAGTGTATATAGCTGAGAGATGTGTTTTTCATTATAAAACGCTACTTAGCGCTAACGCTAAAAAACGCGCAAAACCGCTAATGCAAAACGCGGTAAAAAATCACGTTTTTAACGCCGGTTTTTCCAGGCGTCGAACCTAGCTTTACAGCTCGTTTTTTAAAACGTCCATGTGCATGAGGACTAAGAGTGACACAGGAGGAGCAGTGCATGAGAAAGGGCTGGCAGTGATTTATTCTTAACTTTAGAGTACATTGGCAGTGCTGTCCCAGGAGACTGGGGGTCTGGGGGACTGGGGACTGGGGATTTTAGTCGACTAAAATATGATGACCAAAATGGAACTAAAACTAAAATGGCATTTTAGTCAAAGACTAAAATGGGACTAAAACTAAAATGCCATTTTAGTCCCAAGACTAAAACTAAATCAAAATTTGCTGCCAAAATTAACACTGTACCCTAGATACATTCTTGATAGAGTAGTTTGCCAATTCTAAAAATAGGAATAACCTCCTAAAACACAACCATATTGGTAAAAACAAGAAAACAGCAGTGTGTTTCAACAGAGGGAGACCCACCATCTGTACTTCGTTCAGTCAGGAATTTAGTGACATTAAGACAATTGTTCACAAATATTAACTGATCCTATTTGAGGATCGGATTTGTGCCAATTTACTGAAAGATGGTATCAATTTCGTTTCCAGACATGCTCCCACTTTGGGACACTATCTCTCTCCAAGTACCTTTGAATCAAATAATATCAAGTCACACAATTGGTTGCATTGCAAGGGCAATAACAGTTGTGGTGCGACTAAGTGTTCTTGCTGTGCACATATTACTAAGAGGAATGTTGTATGTTCATACTCTAATGGTAAACAGCATAAATTAACATCTTTTTACAACTGCAACACCCATTATGTAATATATAGCTTTACATGTACAATCTGTAATATACAGTACATTGGTCACACCACAAGACGCCTCAGAGATCCAGGAACAAAATATATATTATATATACATATCTATCATAGAGAAGAAATTCTCCATCAATGTAGCCAAACATTTTAATCAATTTCATGAAGGTAAATACTTCGGCTGTTGGTGTGTAAATCATGTGTAAATCATAGAGAAGGTTCATACACATAAGCGGGATGGTGAGGTCTTTAGACTTCACTGTAAAAGAGAAGTTTTTGGGATTTTTTATTTTAAGACTCGCATTGCATTTTGGATGAACTTCGAGTGGCATATTACTCATTACTATGATTAGTTCCTCTCCAACATGGAGGTAAAAGAGGGGGTGTAGGGGTGGGTTTCTTGCCCTTGTTTCACCATTCCTTGCTTTGTTGTTGTTCCTTGCTTTGTTGTTGTTCCTTTTGATTCCATAAGTGATCTTAATAGAAAGGTAAATGTGATAAATATTAAATGCTTTCTACGGTGGTTCGGTGTGGAATATTTGCAATGTATATGCGTTTATATACACAATACTTTGCCTCCACATGATTTATATATATGTGGACATGGTTGATTTTCATGTGTATGCGCATTCTTTCCATCATGTATATGGTTTAGCATCTTATTGTTTCCTTTTATCCTTGAACAGTTTTTAAAAAAAGTCTTTAATAAGCATTAAATCACACAATTAGATTCCATTTGTTATACAGTTATATATATGTGATACATATTGGTATATATACACACACAATTTTCGCTCATTTTTCTATTTTTGTTTTTAATACATTCCTTGCTTACATGTTCACGTTGTCTATTTTTTGTTTTTGACTATTTTGTGATTAGATGTTTTACTATTTAAGAAATGTTTTTGTGTCGGTGAAGTTGTGTTGATTGCTCTTTAACTAAAGGTGTTTTGTGTTAGGTGTTTGATTTGATATACGCCTTTAAATAGCTTGTATTGTGAGCATTTCAATTGTTGTGAACAAGCACAGTTCTTTTCGTATAAAACGTATCAACTGATCATCATTGCAATTTTGTCTGGCTCATGACAAAGAAAATTCTACAGTATCTTTTGGATTCAAGTGTGCGATCAATCTTGTCTTCCCTTCTTGATATTGCCTACGGTGTTGAGCCAGGATTAGCACCTTGGACCAGGTGTGTCCATTTTTTGCCTGAAGCAGTGTGTGCACCCTTGTTCTGTTTCCTAATTTTAATTCTGTCCTTTGTTAACCATGAAGGTGCTTCCTGTGATGTGTCAGAAGGATAAAACACTGCAGTTTTGGTTACTGAAGCCCCCTGATTCCCTCGTGAAGGCTGAGGAGAAGAATAAATTCAATACCTTCACCATCTCCCCATCCTTTGTAACCAGATGTCCTTCCTCATTCTTTATGGGGCCAATATAGTCTGTCCTCCCTTTTTTACTGTTTACATACTTAAAGAAATTCTTGGGATTTTTTTTTTTTGCTCTCTTCCGCTATGCGTCTTTCGTGTTCCATCTTAGCCGCCCCAATTGCACCCTTACATTTCTTGTTGCATTCTTTATAAAGTCTGAACGCTGATGACGATCCCTCAACCTTTTATTTTTTGAAAGCCGTCTCCTTTGCTTTTATATGCATTTTTACATTGGAGTTAAGCCATCCAGGACTTTTGTTCGCTCTATGCATTGGCTAATGCCCTTATTTAAAGAGGAGTTCCACCGGAGGTCCAGTCAAATAAAAAAATTAACAGTCAGCAGCTACAAATACGGCAGCTGCTGACTTTTAACTGGACACTTACCTGTCCCAGGGTCCAGCGATGTGGGGGATCGAAGCCCCGCTCGTCTCCCCCTCCGTTCAGCGGCGCCGGCATTGCAACTGTGGGCGCCGGGCTGTGGCTTCACAGCCTGGCACCCACTGCGCATTCGCAGCGCGCCGTGATTGGCCGCTCAGTCACCTGGGACCTGTAATGGGTCCCAGATGATTGACAGGAGGGAGGGAGCAGAGCTGAGCCCTTCCTGTGCCGAGGGGGAAGTGATGTCACCAGCCCAGGCACTGGAAGAGGCAAACTACGAGGGACCCCCTAGCAACAGGCATTTAGAGGCAAGTAAAAAAAAAAAAAAAAATATCCAAATTTTTTTTGTAGGATTTTTCATGTAGTTTTTTTTTTGGGTGGAACCCCACTTTAATATGCTCTAAAGCAATCCCATCTCTCCTCCGTGTTCTTTGTTCCTAAGATTTTATCCCAATTCATGTCTTCCCAAATGTAATAGATACTGGGAAATGTGTAATTGGGTGCACTTTATTCAATGAAAAGTGGTGTTTAATGAAATTTAAATTGAGGACTGCCGCTGAAAGAAAAAAAAAAAAAGGGAGGGAAGAGCGTCGCAGTCAGAAAAACTGCAGCTGACAATTTATAAAAAAGGGGGTAGACACAGGACAAAAAATGGGTATACAGCACTGTATAAGGCATTCATCCAATAAGATCCTAGAATGCACAGTGCAGCATGCAGTGCAGGGCACGGCGCTCATGGGGTGAAAATTCCACCTAACCCCCTCCCCCCCTGCAAATTCGGGTCTTCGCTGAATAGGCAATGTTTGGGCCAAACTTTTGCTTGGCTCGAACTGTTCACCCAGCTCTAGTGACATGTTTTAGCAATGATTCATTCATTAGTGATAGAGGTCATGCAACTAGAGAGTGAACCACACCTTGAAAATGAAACTCGTTTGCAAGAGCGATATCTGCCAGACCTAAATGCACAGTCAAGCATTTCTAGAAACTTGAATGAAGATGATAGAGCTTTGCACCATCACACCTCAGATCTCCCCAATTCTCGTACCTTCACGTCTCGGATTAGCCCCAATTCCTGCACCATCAAACATCAGATACCCCCAGATTTGCTGGTTGGAAGCTAAAGAGTGGAAACTTTGAGTGGAGAGTGAAAAACAGTTTTGCTTTTGACTGCTGGTGATTGCTGTGTTTGCATTTTTAGGTTCTTTTTGGGATCTTTCCTTGCAGCTTTTTTAACACCTTTTCTGTCACTTTTTAAACAAGGAAGAACGAGGAAATCTGGAAGCCGCACACCGGTCTGATGTTAAGTGCTTTTATTAATAAAAAGCTGGATCACAGAAGTATATAAAGCACTGTAGCAGAAGCGTTTCGCACTCATAACGAGTGCTTACTCATAGCTCTCTCCCTTGAAGGATTTACACTTGTTTTTCTGTCCATTGATTTGAACCTACCTGAGTGGTGGGACCCTTTCTGCTTAGTTTGCATCTCTGGATTTACATTTTTTAAACAGCCTTTTTTTTCTTTCCTTCCTTCAGACTAATTAAGAGGAGTGGTTAATTGGTCACAGGTCGAATATATAACACTTTCTGTAGAACTCATTTCTGAGCTTGCTCATCCTTGAGCGTGCCACCTTTTTGCTTGCTGGAGCTGGACTAAGTGGCGAGTTAAAAACAGGAGGAGATTATAACAGGAGTCATCAAACCTGCAAGTAACATCTGAAATTTCCTGTTAGTAATATTATTGCAACTGGGAAAATGGGGGTTAGCAAGATTGAAGGTTTTGTGCAGTGCACAGTGTGCCACACGTATACAACAATGGAGCAACAGCTCCAGGGTGGATATAGCTGTGACAGATGTGAGCAGGTTGCCCTTCTGGAAGCTCGCATTATAGATTAGAGATCTGGAGGCGCAAATTGCAACACCGGGCAGACCTGACAACCTTGAAAAGGGGCCCCTGCTCACTAAGCAGGTGGCTAGTGGGGTTAATAGGGAGTGTGGAGGGGTAAGTCAGGATTATCAGGTAGGAAAATGGGTTAAATACAGTTAGCGGGAGTGGTAGGGGCTCACAGAAAAGGCCGGCCAGCCCTGGGTTTGAGCACCCTAACAGATTCGCCAAATTGATGTGAAGATGTGGGAGCATCAAGCTCAGAGGTGGCAGCCCTAGATGTCACTGCTCCCCCTAACAGCCCATCTAGTAGGGGTGGTGAGGGGAGTGCAGGTAGAGAGAGAGAGAGAGAGAGATCATTTTTCCCCTGTACAAATATCATTAGTAAGACCACATCTGGAATATGCAGTTCACCAGTTCTCAAAAAAGGATATCGGGGAACTGAAGAAAGTGCAGAGAAGGGCAACCAAACTGATAAGAGGCATTGAGGAAAGATTAGAGGAACTGAATCTATTCCCTCTTGAGAAGATGAGATTAAGGGGGTATTTGGTCAACATGTACAAATACATAAGTGGTCCATATAGTGAACTTGGTGTGGAGTTATTCACTTTAAGGTCATCACAGAGGACAAGGGGGCACTCTTTACGTCTACAGGAAAAAATATTTCATCTCCAAAAAGGGAAAGGTTTCTTCACAGAAAGAGCTGTGAAAATGTGGAATCGACTCCCCCTCCAGAGGTGGTTCTGGCAAGTTCATTAGATTGCTTTAAAAAATGCCTGGCTTGTTTCCTAAATGTACATAATATAACTGGGTACTAACATTTAAAAGGTAATGTTTATCCAGGAAAAATGGATCAGAAAGGAATTTTTTCCCCTGTTGTAGCAAATTGGAGCATGCTTTGCTGGGGTTTTTCGCTTTCCTCTGGATCAACTGTGGGTGAAGGGTGTACATGGGATTGTATTTTTTTTTTTTTTGGGTTGAACTAGATGGACTTTTTTTTCAGCCTGAATAACTATGTAACAATGTAACTCCTGCACCGTCACACCTCAGATACCCCCAGTTCCTGCATATTTCCATCACAGATCACCCCAATTCCTGCACCTTCATGTCTCAGATTAGCCCCATTCCTGCACCATCACATCTCAGATCACCACAATTCCTGCACCTCAGACCCCCCCCCCATTCCAGCACCTTCACATCCCAGATCACCCCCAATTCCTGAACCTTCACACCTCAGGTCACTCCAATTTCTGCACCTTCAAACCTTAGATAGCGTTAACTTCCTGCAACATCAGATTCCAGGTCAACCCCAACTCCTCCACCTTTACACTTCAGATCAGTCCAGTTTCTGAACCTTCAGATCTCAAGCCCCAATGACTGCACCTTCACACCTTAGATCACCACAATTTCTGCACCTCCAAACCTCAGATCCCCCCCCTCCCCTATTTCGGCACCTTCACATACCAGATCACCCCAAATTCTGCACCTTCACACCACTCCAATTCCTACACCATCACACCTCAGCAATTCCTGCACCTCCAGACTTCAGGTCATCCCCAATTACTGCACCTTCAAACCTCAGTTCACCCCAATGCCTGCAACTTCACACTTCAAATCAGCCCAGTTTCTGAACCTTCAGATCTCAAGCCTCAAGCCTGCACCCTTAGATAATCCCAATTTTCCTACTCCTTCACACCTCCGATCACACCAATTCCTGCACCATCAGATTTTAGATCCCCCCCCCCATTTCTACACCTTAACACCTCAGATTACTCCAATTCCTGCACCTTCACACCTCAGATCAGCCCAAATCTGTGCACCTTCCCACCTCGGATAAACTCCAATACCTGCACCTTCAGACTCCAGATCACCCCAATTCTGCACCTTCATACCTTATATCAGCCCCAATTCCTGCACTTGTAAATTAGTAGTTCCTAGCTAACATGGTTCAGCAGTGCATGGAAAAAGGGGCAGCAGGGCATAGGATAGTGTTCAGCAGGACAGAGGACTAGGATAAGTGGAGAAGGTTTGGGGTCAGCAGGGAATAGGACGGGTCAGCAGGGCAGTTTACAGCAGTCAGCCAGGCTGAGGTCAGTGGGGCAGTGTACAGGGGGTCAAAAGTGTGAGGTCAGTAGGGCAGAGGACATGGTCAGTGGGACAGCATACAGTGGTCAGAGGTCTGGGGTTAGTGAGCAGAGGATGGGGTCAGTGGTGCAGAGGTCAGTGGGGCAAAGTACAGGAGTCAGAGTACACAGGAGAGCTCCACTTCCCCACAGAGGAGCCGAGAGCAGATTATTTTACAGACACAGCCTCTATTTGAGTAGTGTGTAGTTGGCTACTGCAACTTTGCTGCTGTTCCGATCTGGAGATTTTACAGGTTAGAGTAGCAACATGGCAGGCAGCTATATACCGTGCAGATGGAGATTGTATCTGTAAAAATCTGATTTCAGCTATGTGCTGTGTGGGAGGACGAGATCTGCTGAGTGGTCTGTGCGAGGATGGCAGGAACAGCTCAGAAGGCCAGGCACAGAATCCCTTTGGGGGGGGGGGGGGCAGCATGTCTAATATGCAGCGGAACACAGCATCTATGCTAAAAGAAAGGCAAGCCAATGAGGTGGGCGGGAACAAAGGTGGCCAGGACTGGAGGTAGGAGAGAAGCAGCCTGCCTCCTTGTGTAGCCAGCCACAACGATCGAGAGGCTGGCTTTGATATGTCAGGCGTCTCCGGGAGGTGGGAAGGAGAGAGGCAGCGGGGCTCTTTTCTAGGTAGTCAGCAGCAAGCATCGGGCGGGTGATTCTATTCATGGGCGGGGCCGGAGGTGGGCAGGAAAGAGGCAGCGGGGCTCTTTTCTGCGTAGCCAGCCGCAAGCATCGGGCGGCTGGCTGCGTTGATGTGGCGGGTATCCCAGCCTTTGCCTGAAAGCATCAATGCGGCCATGTGCCATTTCTGGCACACGTGCCGGGGGTTGCTGACCCCGGATGTAGAGCAACTGAACAATGCACTTGCATTCCTGAAAAACTTAAGCTATTTACACAGCTACCTTGACTGGCCCCTCCATTCAAACAAACAAGGTGGATAGAAGAATACTACCCACCAAGACACTGAATCAGCTACAGGTAGAAAAGAATAGAAAAGTTTCCAGCACATCCCATTTGTTAATGGACTTCTGTCAAGTATGGGGAGCCAACGCACTAATTAAAAATTGCCCTGTTCCACCATCTGAATTTCGATCAGTGTATGGCCAGCTTTAAGAGACTAAAGCATTTTTTACCCTCTTATCAAGCATCAAAAGAGACCCATTAATGGGAATAACAGTATACACGTAGGTCGTCAGGAAGGCTGTAGGGGGCCCCATGATTTCTAACAGCATCTCTGTCTACCAAGTAGATGTCCGATTTGTAAAGAGTTGAAAGGTCTTATTCTATATGAGTAGTGGGATGAGAATTCCTTAACATGCACTATTCCCCTTCGAGTCCAAGGTAATACTCGAAGGGATGGTATTAGATATTCAAGTACTGAAAGAGCAATATCAATCCGGGTTTTCTGATGTACAGTTGTGCTCATAAGTTTACATACCCTGGCAGAATTTATGATTTCTTGGCCATTTTTCAGAGAATATGAATGATAAACTTTTTTCACTCATGGTTATTGTTTGGCTGAAGCCATTATCAATAAACTGTGTTTACTATTTTTAAATCATAATGAAAAAGGGGTTTGAATGGCTATTAAAAGGTAACCATACTCACCTGTGATCTGTTTGCTTGTAATTAGTGTGTGTATATAAGGACAGGTTCACACTGGTTCACACCCAGGCCAATTCTGACATTTCTCTCCCACATGTAAAAATCATTTTTTTGCTAGAAAATAACATAGAACCCCCAAAAATTATATATGTTTTTTTTAGCAAAGACCCTAGAGAATACAATGGTGGTCGTTGCAATTTTTTATCTCACACAGTATTTGCGAAGCAAATCTTTCAAACGCTTTCTTTTTTGGGGGGGGGGGGGGGGGGGAGTGCTAAAAAAAAAAAAAAAAAAAAACTGTAAAAGTTAGCCCAATTTTTTGCAGAATGTGAAGGATGAAGTTACGCCGAGTAAATAGATACCCAACATGTCACGCTTCAAAAATTGCACATGCTCGTTGTAATGGCACCAAACTGCCGTTCTTAAAAATCTCCATGGGCGATGCTTTAAATTTTTTTTTTATGGTTAGAGGTTTTGAGTTAGAGGAGGTCTAGAGCTATAATTATTGCTCGCGCTCTAACGTTCACGGCGATACCACGTGTGGTTTGAACACCGTTTTCATATGTTGGTGGGAATTACGTATGCTTCTGCGTGAAAGTACACGGGGACAGGGACGTTTTACTTTTTTTGGGTTTTTTTTGGATTTTGACACTTTTATTTTACAGTATTCCATTTTTATTGAAAATTTAAATTTACATAAAAAAAAAAAAAAAAAAAAAAGGAGAAAAAAAAGAAAAGACAAGCATTAATCTCATCCAATGGGTGTCAAAACAAAAAACAAAAAATATACACATTATATATATATATATATATATATATATATATATATATATATATATATATATATATACATATATACATATATACACACACATATATATACATAAATCTAAATATAAACACATTCATGTATATATATATATATATATATATATATATAAATACCACATTACAATAATATATAAAACATAAAGCAAAGATACACCAACACACTGAAGGGATCATTAAAAAGAGAAAAGAAAAAAAAAAATAAAATAAAATAAAATAAAATAAATCATAAACAAGGGAGAGAGACAACCCCTGATCTTACTCCAGACCCGTGATGGCGGACCCCGGGACCCCAGACACTCCCCTACCCTCCCCACACTCAAGGGAGGCATGGTCCCAAAACATCCCCTGCACCAAGTTCCGCCACCACCGCCCAAGACCATATATCCCTAAACCGTAATAGGGATATCCCTGCCTTATTTTCTTTCATCCAATTAGAAAATTAAAAAATATAATTTCCTACTCCCTTTCTTCAACTCCCACAGTAATATTAGCTATAATCACACAAAACACACACACAGACACAACACAAAAAAAGTAAACAAAGAGAAAAAAAAAAAAACAAAAACGTAATGTTCTGATTAAATACACTACCCGAAGTAGTTACTCAAACCAGGATCGCCTCACTCAAACCACCTCTCCACCAGTTTCATATCCTACCTCCAAACCACATACAGATTCCGTAGTTCAGGGGACTCCCTTAGCACTTTCCAAGGAAGCCAAATTTGACGACATTGTTCATACGTGTCCAATTCCTGTGATAGAAGAGTCTCCATCCTCTCAATATGGTCCATCTCTAGAATCCAATCAGTCAACGATGGAGCATGTGCTGACCGCCAGTGGCGCGGTATTACTGCCCTTGCAGCTGTCAACCAGTGTCTTAAAAGGCCTTTTTTAATGCTTTTGTACGAGCCGGGTAGGATGGATAATAAAGTAATTTGAGGTGTGTTGGGAATAGTCACCCCAGTTGCACGGGTATGAAGCTGCAGTATCATGTCCCAAAAATTATGTACCGAAGGACATTCCCACCAAATATGTAATAAAGAACCTTTGGCAGAATGACAGCGCCAACACAGGTCTGAAACATTTGGATATATCCGGTGAAGCAACAACGGACATCTATACCACCGAGAGAGAAGCTTAAAATTTGTCTCGTGGGCCTTGATTGCTAACGACATACTATGTGTAAGAATAAATGCCTTTTCCCATTCCTCTGGCTTAATTTCAACATTCAAGTCCATTTTCCACTTATTTGTGAACTCCGGGAGACTCCGGGAGACATGTATGGAGTCTAAGAATAAGAACCCCATACACTGCAGACAGAATATGTTCTGGTGTATTTTGTTGCAACAGAAGAGACTCAAAGGTATCTGGCTCTCTATTAAACACATCTATAGAAGGAAAAGAAGAAAGAAAAGACGTTATTTGCCGATATTCCAACCAATGTTAATTGATTGTTGCTGAGTAGGGATCAAATCTGAAAGCAATGGGAGATCTCCCTGATGAATAATTTGGGATATTCGACGATTTGACTCCCTACTCCATACCAAAAAATGTCTCCGTGCCATTGCCGGTAAGAACCCTGGGTTACCAAACAGGGGTGTTATTAATCCCACTTTAGGCGAAAGTCCTAATTGGGTTTGTAGTTTATCCCAGGTACGCAATAAATGTGCTGTAAGAAAGGATACCGAGGAAGGTGGGCCCCGGGCAGAGATATCTAGCCAGGGAAGCGCCTGGAGATCCAAGGGAGCAATTGACTGTTCTATGTGTACCCATTGTTTGAGATGGGAGTGATGGAACCAATTTACTAGTCTAGTTAACACTGCTGCAGCGTGGTAGTAATATAAGTCAGGTGCCCCTGCGCCCCCCTTTGTTTTGTGGAGAGATAAAATTCTCCTTTGCAATCTAGGTCTATTACATCCCCAGATAAACCTTGTAAAGGTAGATTGTAGAATGGTAAAAAAGGAACGGGGGACCACTATAGGTATGGTTTGGAAAAGGTAGAGAAAGCGTGGTATTATATCCATTTTTAATATATTGATCCTCCCGAACCATGAGTAATGGGCTCGCTCGTATTTCTTAATGTCCTGTATTGTACGCTGCATAAGAGGATAATAATTTTCTATATATAGTTTAGTAAGATCTTGTGGAATTTTTATGCCCAAGTATCGAAGTGTCGAAGTACAGATCTTAAATGGGAAATTATTCCCTAGAGCTTGAACTTGACGTGGTGATAGAGAGACATTAAGAATTTCTGATTTGGACAGATTTACTTTAAAATTGCTCAGAGCTCCAAAACGCTGAAATTCATACAGAATAGATGGCATGGAGACATGTGGGTTGGTAATATAGAGTAGCAAATCGTCAGCAAATACTGCCAGCTTCACCTCCTGTCCATCTAATGGTATGCCTGAGATACAAGGATTTTGTCTAAGAGCGGTTACCAAATGTTCCATTACTAAAACAAACAAGAGGGGAGACAGCGGGCATCCCTGACGTGTACCATTTTGAATAGGAAAGTTAGGGGATAATGATTGATTAATCCGTATTCTTGCTCTTGGCTTGGTATAGAGTGCAATAATTTTTCTTAACAAAATTGGTCCTAATCCTATTTGAATCAAAGTTTGTTCCAAAAACGGCCACCCAACACAGTCAAATGCCTTCTCAGCATCCACAGAGAGAAGGCAAGCTGGTATCTTTGCTGATTGGGTATATTCGATGAGTAAAAGGGATTTAAGCGTGTTATCGCGTGCTTCTCTCCCCTGTACAAACCCAACTTGGTCTGTAAGTACCAAATTGGGAATATGGGATTGAAGACGTGAGGCAATCAATTTTGCATATATCTTGATATCTACCCCAATTAAGGATATAGGACGATAACTAGAACACAAGTTTAAATCCTTATCAGGTTTAGGAAGTAGTGAGATGTGCGCTTCTAGTGTCTGGGGTACAAACCCATTAATATCAGATATGCTATTAAACACTCGAAGCATAAATGGTGTAATAGAATCCTTGTAGGTCTTATAAAATTTCGATGTAAAACCATCGGGGCCGGGACTTTTACCTGATGGTGTATTCTTAATCACTTCCAGTAATTCCTCGAGTAAAAACGGGGAGTCCAAAGAATTCCCACTATTTTCATCTAATATTGGTATAGCAGTTTCGGACACATATTCCTGTATACGACGACCAAGAGAATATGGGTCGCAGGATGATGGGGGAGTTAGATTGTACAACGCTGTGAAATAATCACAGAATGCCTTTTGAAGAAGGATTGGATCTGAAGTAATTTCTCCAGATGGTAACGCAATGCTAGGTATAAAAGTTACTGGGGGTCGGGGATGCAAAGACCTTGAAAGTGATCTCCCAGCCTTGTCTCCATACCGGTACTTTCCCAGGGCATATCTATATTGACTTTTACAGTGGGAAACCTCCAAAGACTGCAGCAAAGATGATCGTACCAAAGATATATCAGCCAATAGCTCCGGAATTGGGGTCTTTTTTGTGTGAGATCTCCAACACCCGAAGTTTTGACAGGTCGTCCTGTATAGTTGCTGATCTTTCTTTTTTTAAGCGAGCTCCATGTTGGATAAATAGTCCTCTTACTACTGCTTTCAAGGCCTCCCACTGTATAGGTAATGGGGTCTCATCATGTTCATGGTCAGCGATAAAATTCTTAATCGCTGCCAAAACTGCCTGATGACATAATGGGTCTTGCATAAGGGTTTCGTTTAAACGCCATGACCAATCAGACCGTGGGATCTGGGGAGGTTGTACTGTCAAAAAAAGAGGTGAGTGATCAGACCAGATGAAAGACCCAATGTCCATTATTGGGTTCCATGCCAATAGTTGTGTTCCCGTGAAAAAATAATCTAGCCTTGGTGGACTGGGGAATAGTATGTATAGTCCCGCTTTTTAGGATTTAAAATACTCCATAAGTCCAGCAATCGGTGTCCAAACAACTCTTTTTTCAGGGCTTTTAACCGACTGTAGGAGATATTTGATCGCTGAGAGGAGGTGTCCAGTCGGGGTTCTAGAACCATATTAAAATCTCCTCCTACAAGGATTGTACCTTCTGCAAATTCTGTCAAGAGATGAAGATATTGTGTAATTGCCGTTATTTGATCATAATTAGGAACATAGAAATTGGCGAGTGTATAGACTCTATTCCACAGCCTGAATTTGAGAAAAAGATACCGGCCATTGGGGTCAGTCACATGCTCCAAGACCGATACTGGTAGACGTTTATGGATAGCGATAGAGACTCCCCTACTCCTGGACGAGGACAAGGTACTATGAAACCAACTTGAATAGTATCTTCGTGAGCATGCTGGGATACAATTTGCTTTAAAAAGGGTCTCTTGGAAAAGTATAATATCTACCCTAGCTTTATGTAGAGCATATAAAATTTGACCTCTTTTTGATTGTTTATTGATACCCTTAACGTTATATGAACAGAGTTTCAACGAGACTGGCGAAGATTGTTTGGTCGTCATTTCCTGGCTTGTGAAGAAGAGAAAAAAAAAAAAAAAAAAAAAAGAAAGGAGAAAGGAGGAAAAAAAGGTGAAAGAGACAAAAAATAAAATGAGAGAGAGATAACTCTCTTTGGATCTGGTCCGATACCAAATCCAACCAAAAAATTAAATTAGTATGCTTTACAAAAAGTATAGCACACCACCATAACTAGAAAAAAAAAACAAAAAACAAAAAAAAAAACAAAAACAAAAAACAAAACACACCTCAAACCAATCCCTACCAGAGGGCTGGTATACCTACGAGGGGGAAGTGGATACACACAGGGAAGGTCTCCAAGTGAGACCCGAGAGAAAAACCTGCTTTTATTGCGATCTATAATATATAGGAAAATAAACTCAAACTATTTCTGCACTCTAAAGAAGATGAAGGGAAAAAAAATAAAAAATAAAAAAATTGGTACTCATGCCTTTTATAGGGTGTACCTCTCCACCCCCTAATTCCCTTATCCCTAAACCTAGGTGTGCACACGCCACGCGTATCCTACACCTATGTACCACTATTTGTCATAATGTGGTGACACCATCAGGGCAACAGGTTGATAAATACACAACAAACATCAATTGCCTACCTAGTACCTATCCCTCCTCCCCCCACCTACGAAAACTCATACTGCAGCTGTGTATTGTGCATCTAAAGTCTCCCTCCCTTCCCTCACCTCCTCCCCAAGTACAGCTACATCTCAGGAGGGGAGTCCACATTTGTGGAGGGGGAGGAGAAGGGGGAGATGGGGAAGAAGAGAAAAAAAAAAAAAAAAAAACAAAAACAAAAAACCCAAAACCCGTTCCTATAGGGGAGAGTAAAGAAGTTGGCACCAATACATTCTATAAGATATGCCTTCCCCCCCCTTTGATCCCCATATCGATATGTATATGAGTGCTCACTAGTGGGCACCCTACAGCTATAGGCTCACATATCCGCACAGTCATGCATACTCAACTGGAGTCCCAGGAGCCACCACCACCGATAGACTGATTCCACAAACATTTACTTGTCGTGTGCAGGCGGCATGGTCAGAGAAACATGTTATAAAAGCACTACAAATGCCACCCATCTACATATTACCCATTCCACCCTGCCCCGCACGACAAATAGCCATATTGCAGCACAATTTTGTACACCAATTCCCAAAAAAAAGGAATAGTGCTATATATATAAGTTTATCCTGACTATAATTGAGCTGATATATCTTTTTAGGATATCCACATCCAAAACTTTAATAAAATTCCTTACTCTTCTCCCCCAGGTGCAACCTATCCTTCAAAAGTGGTGCACCCCCCCCCTGGTGGAGGGAGAGAGGAGAACGGGAGAGGAAAAAAAAAAAAAAAAAAGATAATGCTCAGGGTGGGGGAGGCTGGTATTTTCTTCCTTCTAATAATATCAGGAACCTATCATCTGCATCCCTGATAGAAAAACTTCTGACAAATATCATCAGGTGTCATTTATCATAAATATATATTCCATACAAATATGCATATATAAACGCATATATACCTCAATATTTCATCGCTGGCATAGTATATAATACAAAGGCATATTTTAATCAGGAATTGATAAAGGAGAAAAAAAAAAAAGGGGGGGGGGGGCAAGCAACAAAAAGTTTGTAGAAAAAATCCACCAATGTTATCGCTACTGAAAACCCTTGATTAGGCTATGGGGGGGGGGAGGTTCCTGATCTGCCGGGGTAATTCCCCAATACAGGAGCTCGATGCCCTTCACCCCGAAACAAAGAATATGACTGTGGCCACTCCAACGGTGGGAGCTCTGGTAGCTCCAAGGCTGTTGCTACTGCTGGGATATCCGATGGACCACGGATACTTAACCACTTTCCCTCCTTCCGGATCTGTAGTTGGAATGGAAAGTTCCATCGATAAGAAATATTTCGGTCTTGTAACAAAACCAGGAGAGGTTTTAATGCCTTCCTCTTTTCTAGGGTGAAATGGCACAGGTCTGACAACAGTTGTATCGTATTCCCTTTATATTCAATTAGGCCTTTTGTTCGCGCCTTTCTCATAATGTCCTCTTTTACACGGAAGTAGTGTATTCGGCATATAATGTCCCTTGGTTTGGCTGGGTCGGGGTTCCGTGGCCCCAAAGCCCGGTGAACCCTATCGATTTCCAGATTAACCGGCTCAATTGTCCCCAGTATAGAGATGAAAATGCCTTTTACCATTTCTGGAAGATCCTCGACCCCCATTGCTTCTGGTGACCCTCGAATCCGAATATTATTCCGCCGATTGCGATTATCTTGATCCTCTATAAGGGAGTACAGTGTTTGTATTTGAGATTCATGCATATTTAATCGTTGGTCTTGCACATGGACAGCATCAGCCAAAATTGTAAGAGCCCTCTAATTCTGATGTTTTAACCTGAGTTGCTTGTAGATCTGTCTTAACTGCCTGGATATCAGTGCGATAACCTTGCTCCAGGCGCTGTACAAATGCCTCCATTTCACTCCGTGTTGGTAAAGCTTTTAGGAATTCTCGCAAGTCCCCCCCCTCTCCCCCATCCACTCCCTGGCCCATATCTGGCGTTTGTATAGGTCGGGAGGGCAGAGGTGGAGGGGGGGGCGTTTGTATAGGCCCGGAGGGCAAAAGCGGAGGGGGGGGCAGAGATAGAGAGGGGTGAGGTGAAGGTGAAACACTGTGCGAGATGCTCTGCGATTCTTGTAGAGCAGCTGTAACAGCAAACTCGGATTGTTGGGGAGCAGGGCTATATACTGGTGAGCAAGATGGAGTAAGAGATGGAGTGGGAACAACCCCTATATGCTGGTCTGTATCCTGACTTATAGACTGACTAGGTTGACTCGCTTGCTGGGCCCTCTGTGGAGCCATCTGTTGCTCTGTTGCCATCTTTGCTATTATACTAGAGGAGCGAGTCCGTCTACTGGCGGAAAAAAAGTCCTGAATACCAGTTTGCGGGGATACAGATGGAATACCAGGTCGGCCACTAGGAGCACCTCGTCTCCTCCTTCCCATGAGAACCAGGGACAAACCAGGGAATCTAGGTGGGGGGGAGGGATCTGTGCCAATATTAATGCCAGTATTAATGCCAATACTGAACCTAAGGGGACCACTGTAGGAAAATAGCAGGATAGTCCTTAGATACCAGTGAATTCCGGGTTCCAAATTATGCAGAGGGCAAAAAAAAGATTAAAAAAAAATAAAAAATAATAAATAAAAAAATGGAGCTCAAATACAATCTCCAGGCGGTGTTGATAAGCCGTGTTGGTAAGACACAAGCACAATGCAATGTTCATGCAGCACAATGTAAGTGGGGACAGCAGGGGTGGCAGCAGTGGTGATAGCAGCGACAAGCAGAGGTTGAGCAGAGGTTGAGCAAGGTTATGCAGGTTATGCTTAAATGCTGGGAAGCTGGAATGCAGAGATTTGCAGGTTATGTTGAAATATTGATTATGCTGGTTATGCTAACAATGCTGAAAGTGCTGGGATGCTGAGATGCAGAAAGATGCAGAGAGATGCAGAAATGCAGAGATGCAGGGATGCTGGAGCGCAGGGATTATGTAGTGCTGGGATACAGGGATGTAGGAGTTATGCAGGTTTATGCACACTAAGCAAGTTAAGTTGAAAATATGCAGATTATGCTG